>NW_010973013.1:2824789-3178285 GCF_000737465.1 Haliaeetus leucocephalus | reverse complement strand
CGGCCCGCCGAGGCTGGGGACCAACCCCCCCTCCCCGACTCCGGTGCCCGGGGGGGGGTTTCACTCACATAACCGTACCGTGAGCGGTACCGGGGCTTTCTGCTGGGGGGGAGGTGAGGCGGGAAGGTTTGAACGAGCAGAGCCAGCCCGGACAGCTCTGAAACCTGAACTCTCTTAAATTTCCAGCTTCGCAAAACAAAGTGCCGTGTTGCAAGAGGGCCCCGCACGCCGGTTGAAAAACCAGTCTTGAGTGTACCTGTATGCACGTAACATGTCCGCCGCTCGTGCTGTAAATTTTGTGGAGCAAGCAGATAGCGTATGTGGCAAGAGTCGTGTTCTCTGAACTCAATTTTTCTTCTTGAGCACATATAAGTGCACGATAAGTAGTCCATTATGCGTGGTTGTTGTCAAAAATAGCATCACATCCGTGACAAGTTCTGCTATCAAAGCCCTAGCACAATTGTATTTCATCACTTGAAGTGCTTTAGCGTTGGCAAGTTTTTTATAGTGCTCGCAGGAAAACTTTGTATTTGTGCTTTAACACAAATTACAAAATTTGCAAATTGCAAATTACAGAATCTGGAGTACGTGAACAAGTTGGATCCTGTATTATACAGCTTTTTTTTTTTTTTTATTTTTTAAATATGCAGAGGTACCGTGCGCTTCTCTGTAACGTGTGGATATCAGGAAACCTGTCGTTGCTCTTCAGTCTTGTCAACATAAGTGCATGCGCATCTGATGACTCCTTCAAGTTTTCTTTTTTTTTTTTCGATGATATTTCTATTTTTCACTTTCAGATTTAATTCAGTTAAAAAATAATAAGTATGATACTCTCTGCCGTGCTAAACTACGCTTAGTGGTAGTTTGACAATGCTGTGAACAGGAAAATTCTGTGCTTTCTTTCATTGATTTCTCTAACCGTTTCCTTCTGTCTGTTTAAACTGATCTTACTAATGTAGGGAAATCATTGCTCTTCTGGAAGACCTTCTGTTCCATTTCACCGGGACTTCCCACCTGTGTCTGTATGTCTTGGATAATATTAATACCTCAGGCAGTTGAGTTTTTGCTTAGAGCAGAAGTCATTACAAGGACAATGCCTGTTTGTCCTTTCCTTTTCTTTGAAATAGTTTTCAATCTTTTGCTTTCCTTTTGCCTTTTCAGGTACGCGTGTGTGACGTTAACTGGTTGTGATGTTCTTATACCTGAACTAGCAGTCTGGAGGTAGTCATGGGTGCAGAACATATTGTTGCCTTGACATTGCATGGTTCAGTACTGTGCTATGACATGGTAATACGTTTCTAGATCCAAATTAAAATCCCACGGTGTAAGGATGTGCACACTTAGGTCAGGGGCTGTTGGGACTAGTGTAAACATGTGAAGCCATTCTTTATGGAGTTGGGTCGGCGCATGTGTTGTAGCACCTGGGTCTTCATGTCGCCTGCCCAACAACACGGGTTGTTTCTCTGCCTGCTTTGCTTTGGGAGTTTGTGTGCTGAAATTTTTTCACTCCTGTGACAGATTGTATTCTCCCCTCTGGCCCGTCAGAGTAAAAGATGCCCTGGATACTTGCAAATGCACAGATTCTGTTCTGTTTGGTCTGCTTTTCTGTGTGCAATAAACAGTCGTCTTTATTAATTTTCAAATGTCTCTGTTGATTTCTAATTCCAGTAACTTTTGTCATCGTACTTTACAAATCTCACCTCTTCCTGTTACCATCTGCTCAGTCAGGTCTGGCTACTTCTCATTGTGTTTCTTTTGTTTCCTCAGTGTTGTACTGGCAGCGCTGTGCAAAAAGCTTATAATTCCTTTCCTGTCTTTTTCTGACTTAACAGGTTTAGCTATCATCTCTTCTATACTCGTGCACATTACTTGTTCCTTTGTGCTTTTCACGAGAGTGTCTGATGTGCTACCTGTGAAACACTGTTGTGGATTCATGTGTTTTACAAAGCTTTGTTTTGTTTTGTTTTACTGTAGCCTCTGAACAAATATTTCACTGTTGCCCTACAAAAGAGATTTAATTAGTGACTTGCAGCTTAAGAGACTCTAGTCCCTCATACAAGAAAGCCGTTGTCATGTTTATGATGACTATAAAGCCATTCAAACTGTAAACTCTAACTTTTCCTTACTGGATGAAAATAATAATTAAAAAATTAGTGGTATTTTTGGCCTTGTTGAATCTAAGAATGCTTAAGCCAATGCAATTTAATAATGCTGTGGGAAGAAATAGACTTGCCCTTCCCAGTGGCCTCCTTCTTGATCTTCCTTTTGTGCCAGCACATGCATTTGTACAACTGCGTAAGACTGAAGAAATAAACTAGTGGGAGAAAAATGAGCATTTTTCATGTGGACCTCTTTTCCGAGTTGAGGACAGGGTGAACTGTGCATGGAGTGCAAGAAGAGGAGGTTTCTTTTATTTACTTCAAGATCAGCATCTGTAATCCACTGCTAAAATGCCTTTTATATTAGAATGCAGATTATGTGAGGTTCCCAAATAGTGTGACAAGTTTATTTGGGGAAATATTAGAATAAATCTATTCACATAGCTACTTGTGTGCAAGATACAAAAAACAGACTACTTTTTTTTATTTTTCCTGTTTACTCCTGTGTATAGATTAAATGTAATAAAACCAAACATGCTTTGAAACTCCATGAATTCTTTCTGTCAAGCAAACTGGCTAAAAAAATTCCTGAGTAAAGAGCACTGTATAGCAAGCTCCAGAATAAAAATTCAGCTTGTTTAATAGAAGTGTTGCTTTTACCCTGAGTATTTAACCATGAAAATTCAAGATGTAGAATTTCAGGTTTTCAACTGTGAGATGTAGTCTCCAATAGTGTGATAATGCCTGTTTCTATTAAGAATGTTGTTTTTCATTATTTGTTACTGAATTTGCCTGAGTAGATGTCTTACAAGCGGTAGTCAGCTCTCCTCTGATCTTAGCATGTGAACCGTAACTAGAACATAACTTGGCCTGGTTGTTAGAAAATGTCACTATAACTCTGTACGGCCATTTAATCTTTCTTCTCTCTCCTAGGTTGCTCTAAGGCCTGAAAAGTTGACTGGAAACAACACCAGAGTGGAGGTTACAACACTGTGGTAAGTATGCTATTTTAAAACATAGAGGGGAGAAGCTGGGAAAGGAGCTGATATGGAATCATGAGTCCAGGAGTGAATCACCCAGTGATGAATTGTCTACAGCTTTGTGTGGGAAGATTAAAGTGCTGGGAATTTTAAAAGAGGAGAAGGCGGTAGCTGGTAGCATGTTCTTGCTCACAGTGAAGGAAAGGAATATGAATGCAGAGTATGAGGACAGGTACTTGATGCTTCACGTTTTCATAAAACTGTAAAATACTAATCCATTCATCATCACCATGTGGTTGCTAGTTATAGCATTATTATTTTCATTACTGCTCAAGTGGAAAACTGGGGAGAAACATAATGTTTTCCATTAATAACGTGCAATTTTAGTGACGAAATCAAAACTGGAAGTTGGCTATCCTCGACACCATACTCTACTAGCTTTTACTAATTAACTTTATTAGTTTGTAAGAATGCAATGGTAGTGGTAGTTTATCTTTGCAAAAAGGAGATATTTTAGTCTCATTGCACATTATATCTTACTACAATAGAACTAATCCACAGTATTTCTAATGAGGTTATTTATTCTTTTTTTTCCTCCCAAAGTGGCTTTCTAGAAGATGACCATAGAGGATCTCCCAGAACCTTCCGTAGAAGGAGATTCCCTCATTGAAAGAGAACGGTTCTTATTCTCAAACTCTGAAACATCTGTTACTTTTTCTGTTGCTGCAGCACCAATGCCTTCAGACTGTGGTATGTATTTTTAACAGAAAATGAATTTGTGATCAACAGAGAATAAATTTGAATAATAAATTTTAAGAAAAGCTGTCAACTCTTAATTTATTCCTTCTTTTCAGAAGTAGTTTACTGCTTGTAAATGAATTCTCTATTATTTTTTTAAAGGAAATGAAAGATGAAGACCCATGCTTTTTCTGTTTTTCTTATCGCATGCATTTTAAATTATAATATCTTCTCCTTCTTACTGTTTCTTCTGGGTGTGTGGTCGGATGTTTGTAGGTTTTTTACATCTTGGTGTAGAACTGGATATTGTGTTAAGATGTAAAATTTCAGTAATTAAATGTAGTTAAGCATATACATCACATTTAAAACCTCTGGAGTTACACTTTCTCATGCTTTCAGTATGTAAACAATATAGGGGGATGCTTCTGTTGGAAGTGTAGGTGTTTGTGGTGGTAAGGACTGTGAAATGAGTGTTGGAAAACTATAGCAAGTATTGGTGATCAGCTTTTGAAATAATGTTGAATTGTCTTTGCTTGTATAAATTATAATATTTTAAACAGGATATGTAATATATTAATATGCCAGTTTAGGTAAGGATCTGCATAGATAGCTACAATTATAAAGCCTTTGAATATTGCAGAAGATGTTAATAGCATCTATATACCTTAAAAATTACTGCATCCACCTGTTTTTCCTATGCATTGATTAGAGCAATCAACTGTATTCAGGAAAAATAAATACATGTAATGTTCTGTCTTTGACAGACTCAGCATTCTGGAGACCTGTTTGATGAGTTAGCACAGGTTGGAATTTTAACAGCTCCATAAGATATATTTTAATACATGAACATCTGTCTTTACATGGTTTAGCCCTATTATCATAACTTGTCTGTCCTATTCTACTCTTTAAGTACTGCCATGGTTTATTCTGTTCTTCCTTCTTATCCCTTAGAAAAATTTTCCATTTGTCCTTCTTTAAACATTGTTGTGTTGTGATATCTTCTAATAACACTACAATATTGCTACTGTCTGTCCTACTCGGTCTATGCCTACTCATTGAATAAAAAAATTTCCTTTTATAGGAGGTTGCTGTCACCTGTGTAACAGTAATATTACTGAATCTGGGTAAAGAAGGTTAAACCACAACAGACAAAGATTTTTGCTCATTACATTAAGTGCATTTATTTTTCCTTAATACAATTGAGCACAGTAATCACTGCATGGGAAAGATAGAGGTGGAGAAGGTAATGTTTTAATGTGTCTAGGTGCCATTGTCATCCTTTCATGGAACTTCTTGTTTTAACAGATTTTCTGTAACGTCTCTTTGGTTTGCAAACACTACAGCTGATCCCCTGTTAAGCACTTATGGTGGTTGTTATTAATACTTAATATAGTCTCAGGTTTTTACCCTAGCATGCTGATTGTAACATTCTGTTAGAGTTGATTTCTGATACATAATTTGATTCAGGTTTGTAGCTAGAAATCTTCCTGGTAGAGTAAGAATCATGCATGTTGTGTAAGATCATTAATTTTGTTGGCTAGTTGTCTGTTTAATTCATAGCTTTCAGCAATAGATCAGCTGTGGTTTATATGGAAGTTAAATATTAGTAGATAAATCAGATCTGCGTCAACGCATAGGATGTAGGTGAGAAGTACACTTTGTGTAGTACTGGGAGATAAGGGGTTTGCTTTTTTTTATATGCTAGGTGCAAATACAAATTCATGCTAAATATCAGTGAAGTTGTCCTCCTTTTTTCATTCTTATTGAATCATGGCAATGCAGTGAGAGGAACTCTAGATAGCCAGGAGGTGAGCTCCATATGTGCCTTTATCTGTTAATCCAATCTAGAAGTGCGGTATGCTCTTTCTGAGGAAAGGTTATGATGATTCATCCAGAGGTAGTTTATACTATGTCGTACACCCAGATGGCTGATGTCCTATTTTACTTAACCTGTATGTCCATTCTGAGAGCCTTGTATCTGCGATTGATGCAAGCTGACATTGTACATTTATTTGAAACCTTTTAAAAAGGCAACTCCCTGATAGCTGCAGCGGGGGTAAAAGTTCAGTGTTTTCCATGATTCAGTCACTTGCTGATGACAGTAGGTTCTGCTTCCATTCCGTCTCCTAATAGCCACTGCTATCCAGATTCTTTCATATAATTTTCCGGTTGGAAGAAATTCCACAAATTTCAAGTATAGTATGTGTATACATGCACACGCAAATGCCTATAAGTAACGTGAATAATAAGGTAAGTAACGTTTAATAATAAGGTGGTTTTTACACCTATACTTTGGGTTGTCTGAAGCAACATGAGGCTTAAAGTCTTTAAAATAATCTTTTTTTTTGATCTTGGTTTGATGGCTTAATTTTTAAAGGTGTTTGTTACCTGCAGCTGCCACCAGCTGGGACTGATACATTCATGAAATATCTGAAAATAACGGAGGCCATAGAATGCCTTCCTGATTTGTGCATGTGTTTATATTTTGGTATGTTTTATGTAAATTGTGATGGAACAAGAAGGAAAAGACACGTTTTGTAGCATATGGAGAAATCATGTACGCATTTAATCACTGAGAGATCAAGAGGCTTGTCTGTGCTTGGGAACAGCTTAGAATCAGCAGTCTTTGGCTAGCTTGAAGCAAGAGTAAACCCTTATTAGCATAATCACTGCACATCTCTGTTAGTCCTTGCCTAAACTTAAAATCAGTCTTGTAGTATCATTGTATTGGTTGCCGATTCAAAGCTCTTTCAGAAGTATAAGCAAGACCTTAGTGTTAAAGGAAAACTAGACCAGATCTTAAAGAAAATTTTCTAAATTAATTCAACATTCTGATTTTCCAGTGTAATTAGTGGTGAAGTGACTCTTTCTGCTATTCTTTGCCTCTGAGTTTGAAAAACTAGATGCATGTTAAAACTTAAAATTGTACCTAATGATTCCTTTTTTTTAACAGAGTTTTCCTTCTTCGATCCCAATGACGCAGCATGCCAAGAAATACTTTTCAACCCCAAAACATCAGTTTCTGAATTGTTTGCTATCTTAAGGCAGTGGGTTCCACAGGTCCAGCAGAATATTGATATTATTGGGAATGAGGTGAGGTATAAATGAAGATCCTTGAATGCTTTCAGTGTTAAAGAAATACTCTTTTGACAACGAATAAAAAGAGTTCATTCAGAAGCAGAACTACTCATAAAAGCAGATACAGTTTCTGCCTTTTAACAAGTAGTTACTGATCAGTGCCTTGTATTCCAGGTGTTGTCAGCTTTCATTTGGAAAGAGAAAGATGAAGGATAAAAAGTCAGTGTATTTGGATAGATAGTAGAAACGTTGTTTCTTTTCAAAGCAGTTGTTTAGAGACCCTTCACCTTGGTGTTACAGTTTCCTACTTAGCAGTGATCGTAAACTCCAATATATGAAATTACAGTGAAGCCTGACCTTAAGGGCAATGTTTCCAAGGCACAAAATGAGATAGGAATTGAAATCTCTTTGCAACCTGCAATAGGCTGCTTTCAGAAGACACCTTGTTTCTATTAATTCCATCCTACTTTCTTATTTTTCTTCTTCCGGATTACAGGCTTTTCTAAACAGGTGGAGAACTATAGTAAACATTCTTCCTACCATGGTATAACTGAGGGCTTTTTTTGCGGGGGAGGAGGGGAATTGTTGAGAGATCAAAGAGCAAGCGGAGAGACTTCATAAATGATGTCATTTTCCTATTGTTCAGTTAAGCAGTTAACTTTTCAACATGTGAAATGTATGTTAGAAGTAATAATATAAAGAAGCTTTAAAATCTGTAAACAATGAAGGTTAATGGTATTCATATAATACTATTTATTACATTTGTGCATGTTGTTCAGTTCTGCAGTTACAGTCTATTCTGGCAGGCTTCTTTGTTATTAGCCATTGAAATGAATCCAGGAGTCAATATATCTGAAGTAACTTACTAGATAATACTGATGTCACAGATATGCCAGAGCTAAAATCCGCTTCTTTTCCACTTCTCCCTCAGATCATTAAAAGGGGTTGCAATGTGAATGACAGAGATGGACTGACTGATATGACTCTCTTGCATTACACTTGCAAATCAGGGGCTCATGGTATTGGTGAGTAAAGAAACATCATTATAGATATAAAAACCTAGTTCACAAAGGCTAATCCCACTGACTATTACAGAATTTTTCCTTGCAGTAGATTTTTTTTTTTCTTTTAATGCTTGGTTTTGGCTCTTCTAGTGGTCATCGGAAAGGAACATACAGAACTGTAGTGCAGTTATGGCTGTGGCAATCGGGAGTAAGTTGAGTTAGTGGTATAGGTATTGCAAATAATAGTACCAGCTTAACCACACATTTTTAACGTAGCAAAGGCTGTTTCAGACTGACATACAAACTGCGAACTAAGCTATCAGTGGTTTTCTAACATTGGTGAAACTAGAACATTAGGTGACTGGCTGTTCTTTTTTTTTTTTTTTTCTTTCACCTTGATCATGTCAGAAGAAAACAATAATCTTTGTTCACATTATTATGATCATAAGTACTGGAAATAAGAGCATATTTAACTCTGCTTGAACACCCATATTAGCTTTTCAGTGTTATGTTACTTTTTTGTAAGTAACCCAGCTCTCCTCTGAGTTTGAACTAAGTTTCTGAGCGACGTCTGGCATAGGGTAGCTTTTCTGGTGTTGGCAGATCTTTTAACATAAACTTCAGCATTCTGGTGTGTAATTTTTTTTTTCTTCTATCAGATACTAAAATCCCTGGTTTTGATGGGTGACACATTATTTACATTAGAGATAAACAGGTAGTGTTATTATATACTGTAGTAGAGATTTGAGCTCTTTATGATAAAAGGCAAAGATTTCTGCATCCTAATCCTAAAAAAGAAAGGCACAGTAATTGTTCTGCTGTGAGCTTTAAGGGTTTAACGTACATTATGTGTAACGCATAAGCATGTGCATGCTTTTTGAGGTCACATAAATCTCTAATGCATATTTTACAAATTTTGCCTTGCAGGTGATGTTGAAACCGCTGTAAAATTTGCGACGCAGCTTATTGATTTGGGTGCTGATAGCAGTTTACGCAGCCGCTGGACAAATATGAATGCCTTGCATTATGCTGCCTACTTTGATGTTCCAGAACTTATTAGTGTTATTTTGAAAAATGCAAAGCCAAAAGGTAGGCATTGTTACTTTTGTTTCATGCAGTTTTCCATATTTTGTTACTCTGTTGACCCTAAGCTGGTGTGTAGTGGTCTTTAAGTGTGGGGTTTATTTATCTATTATACATAAATAATTTCTAATTTCTTATTATTTTAGTCAGCCTCATTGGTTCATTTTTTTCTCTTAACTTTTTTTTTTTTATGTGTGGTTTAAGCACTGATTCCATTGCTGGCTTTTAAACTGGAGCTTTGTACAAGATTAGGTAGAGAAGTATCTAATAGAATGGAAAGTAAAGAGGTTAATTCCAAGTTGTTGAGGACTAAGAGAATCTATGCGGAAAACAAAAGATGTAACTATTCTGGTAAATTCTTAGGGTTTTTAAGATTCCTTAAACACTGAGAAGTATGTCTGAAATGCTGGGAGAAGGGTAAAGGAGAAGTGGGGATTTGGCAACGGCATGTGGCAAACTAGTGACTGAACCAACTTTGACATGCTCATTTTTCCCACTTCTCAGCTATCTAGAAGGTCATGTGTAAGGAACAGTTTGACTTCAGTGTTTGGCATGAATAGATAATACCTTTTGGAATGATAATATGAAGGATTGGTAATTGGAGAGCCCTATTTACACTAATGCAAATGGAAATATAGAAATGGTTCTGAACCAGAACCACTTGTTCCTAATTTGGTCAGGATATCAAAACCTGTAAGCAATTTTAATACTGAAATTGTACAAATGTTAATTTGTTCTATTGAACAATCTTCTGATTGTGCCATTTTGCAAAATGATTAATGCTCTTTTTTTTAGCTAGTTCTAGCTAAAGACTCTGTCTCTAAATTCTAAAAAGCTGATAGGTTTTTGGAGTACACAAGGCTTGCTTACCAGATCTTGACTCATCCTGGATGTAATTGTTAAACAGGGCTGTTATTGGTATGACACGTTTAAGAGGTAACAAGTATAGGTTGTAACAAAAGACAAAATAAGACTGCACAATAGTTAAGTCCACATCACATTTCAATAGTCCAGTCTCCATAATTTGCATCAGCAGATTAGGTCTTCTTTGGGACCTTGTTTGCATTTGGTGTTCTCATTTCCTCCTGTGCAGTGCCTACAGAAGGGGTGGGAATTTGCTCAGATTTCCAAGGAAACCACTCTGGTTAAATGCCTTGGCAGCTGGCAACTCTTGGATAAGCAGATGATTTTTTTATCTCAGAAAATGTATAAAATTATTTGCCCTGTGAAATGAAAACAACGTATGGTCTGAATTAACAGAAAGAATACTCTTAGCTCCATACTTCATCAGGCGGCATGCAGAGAAGGGAGGATGTATGTAGAAGGCAAATATGCCTTGGATGGATCCATACTGAACTGGAGGAAAAACGGTTGTTAATGTATAAATAACTTTTCAAGACAGTGGTATACTGACTCTGAGACACCCATTGTGAAACAGCCAGTACCACTGATGTTTTCCTTTTGATTTACTGCTAAACTATTTCCTTTATGACACTCTACGGTTAAATTCTTAATACAGATTTACTCCTCAATTGTTAGAACAGAGAGCTAGTTTGATCTTAGATTTTTAGAGGTTTTAAATATAAAAATTGTGAAAGGCTTAATAATTAGAAATGTTGTGTGGTGCCACTAGACAATGACTGTAATCTGCATGGTTTGCTAATGACAGACCATTGCTGCATATTGATTTCTCCTAGGTAGTTTGGGGGTAGTTACTGGGTAACGTTTGATATATATGTTTCTTTTTGTCACCTGTACTATGCTAAATTAGACCTAGAACAAAGCTGTAAGAAAACAGTGTTTAAATACTCCAAGCATGAAGCTTGCAAGTCTGAGGAAGTCACACTAGTCTAATTAAACAAAACAAAACCCTACATGTCAGTTGCATGTACTCCTATTTTTAAAATTGTCGCTGACTCAGTAGCTGATGTTACTGATCAGTATTTCTGCAAATTGGTTCCTGTGTGTGCAGAAAATACTTACTCAATAGCCTTATTAAACATGGAAGTTTCAATGGTTGTATACAACTACACGGCTTCTACTCAGTTTTAAACTGGTAATGGTCTTTTGACATTTGATAAATTAAAGTTACATCTGCATACATAGCTGCTGTTATGATTGTGTCATGTGAATGCAGTCTTTTTTCATGCATGTGCCAATTAAATTTAAAATAGCTAAGTTTGTATTCATATTAGTGCAATTGTAAAACTCTTAAGATTTGATCCCAAATTTGTTACCTTTGATCTTTATCACTATGTATAAAGTTGACCTATCTATACAAAGACATACATATTTATATATTTTCTATATATGTTGATGTTTTATTTGTCCCTGAAATACTAGTTTAGTATAACTATATAAGGATGTTGATACAGTTGGGATATACCTTGTTTATCACATTGTGAGAGGGGCTAGTGGTTTTTGGGGCAGAGGCTGATACTGGAAAATATTGGGAGACTGTACAGCCCTGAGGTAGAAACTTTTATGTTCCTCACCAGTATTTCAAATTGGAATATTATTGCTAAAACTTGTTGGCTTTTGGTTTTTTTATTAAATCAGCTGGCATTTTTAATTAAGTCATATGCATAATTGACTCAAACTGACATCTCTCTTGTATAGTTTAGGAGAGGGGCCAAAGACTAAATAGACGTTAGAACTCCAATCTTCTAGAACAGTAATAACTTCATAGCAGATTGAAAGATGTATTGGGAACAACTGACAGAAATACGTATTACGCTAAATCTCTTCTAGTCAAATGCAGTGCTCTATTTTCCAAACTATCAGTGCAAGACCCTTCAGAGTGCCATTCTTTGAAACCAAAGAAATTATAAAAATCACTAGCTCTTACTTTGTTCTTGACCATTAGTAATTGAATCAAGGTAAAGCAGAGGTATAATCAGTTTTCCCTTGCCCCCCTACCTGCTCACAAAGGAAAACAACTTGTTGAAGATGCATCTCCTTTTAACATTTGACATCTAGAAGCAATAAATATAAATATTTCTGAAACATTAGTTTACATGCGAACCTCAAGTTACTAACTTGTTAATCTTAGCACAGTTGATTGGGCATCCCGAATAGCAACAATTTTGCAGTTAAGTCATCAGTATTATAAAATGAATGAAAGTAAATGCTCATCTTCCAGACTGGTTCATGGTATGAATAAACAGATGCAGATAAGGTTGATGTTCTCTGTAGAATTACTTCTCATATGCTTTTAGTACATAAATAATGGTGTCTCTATATAAATGTTAACATAATCTGTAAAAATGAATGTCCTCTCAAAGACTGTGTAGGGTGAAACGTTCACGTAACAGACTTGCATACCTCACATGTGATGTTTAATTGCAGATGTGGATGCCACCTGTAGTGATTTTGATTTTGGAACAGCTTTGCATATTGCTGCATTTAACCTATGTACAGGAGCTGTCAAGTGTTTACTGGAACATGGAGCAAATCCTGCCTTTAGGGTAAGGAGTAAGGTTGTAGATTCACCAAAAGGTGAAAAAAGTACCTGGAAAATTTGAACAGTCTATCCAGGATTTTGGTTAGCTAAAAATGTGTTATATGGAGTGATAGTGCCTCATAAAAATTATTTATAACTCATAGTGGATGATTTTGTATGCTTTGTCATACTTTTGTGTTGAAGTTTGTGTTTTTGTGTCACAGTCTAGTTCATTAGTTCAAATAGCTTTCAAGATGTTCTTCTATTTGTTGCTTGAACTTTCATTTGTTAATACTCCTTTGTGTCATGCAACAGTTGTCATGGCAGTGGTGGATCTTTTCAGAAATACAGGAGTGCAATCTGTGACCTCCAGAAATGCAGTGTATTGCTTAGCAGTAAACTTAGCATAAGTAGCTGAAAATGAAGAAACATTAACTGCCCTGCTTATTAACCAAACAAAAGGCCTGAGTTATAGTGTAAAGTGCTGCTATATGCATGTAGCCACAAATCTTGGGTTTTGATTGTTTTTGTGGGTTTTTTTGTGGGTTTTTTTGTTCTTTTTTTTTTGTATGTTTTTGGGGGTGTGTGTGTGGTTTTGGGTTTTTTTTTTTTTTTTAGCATAGGTAGTATCTCAGTTCTCCATTTTCAAATTCAGGGATTTTTTTTTTTTTTTATAATGAGAAATTATAATTGTCTTAAGGGTACTCAAAAGTCATTATTTTATGTATCACTGATGGTGTGAAATCTTCTGGAACATCATTGTTCATACAGTTCTTCACGATATTCAATCTAGATCTCTTTAAAAACGCTCTTTTTCTTCTTTGTCTCATTATTTAGTGTGCATGTACATGTTTCAAATTCTATGGCAGCTGTACGTTTAAGAGTCTGTTGACACAGGGAATACTGCTTTGTAGTTGCACAAGCATTCTGAGCTGGCAAAAGGTGGCTCTGCCCTTGACAAAAGCAATCCTGTGCCGCTGTGCCCACTTCTGCCTTCTTGCCTCTGCTCTGCCCCCTGCCTTGTGTTGACACAAAGTTTTCCAGGGCACCTGATGGGCTGAATTGCAGGACTGATGTGACCGAAAGAATCACTAATGTGATGACTAAAAACTCAAACTCCCCACTTAACTTTAATGTAGCTATATCCTGTTTTTAAGGTACTGTGACTTGAATGGGGCTGACCTTTTACTTACAGAATGACTGTAGATTTTTAAGGAATGCTAAGTGTTTAATTCTTCAATCCCACAATAAAGTTCTGACCAGAGACTTTGTAGATTTTGCCTCTGTGAGGACAGCAGAGTACAAATGCGGAGTAAGGATTATAGTTTTCTAGGGCTGAGACAGGGAGATTTATAGGGAGCTCAGGGAAGGTTGAGCTTTTAGTCTGTTTTTTAAGGAAAAAAAGCAAATAAAGTCTCGCTCTGCGTCATTCCCTCTGAGCTTCCAGTAATTTCTTAGTCCAGGGGCTCAGTTGAGACGAATCTGGAAGTCTGAGATAATTATGTTTCCACAAACTTTGTGAAAATTGGCAGATAGGTGAAGATCCATACTAATGCCTTTGCTGAAGAAAGCATAGGTAGAACTTGCCATTGTAGCAGCCTGACAGCCCAACAGTGTCCTTGCTGTCTGATCACCTGGCCTTGAGTTAAGGTTAACTCCAGGTGAGCTGGTACTCCAACAGCTCTGGCCTAGAGCGAGTACACAGAGCGTATCACAGTCACTGCTCTCTGGGAATGGGACGTGTTTGGAAAGGACTCCGTCCTTAATTCATCTCTCATGGAATAGTTTGTATCTAAATAAAGCTGAACAGATTTATTCAAGTATTTATGTGAGACACCAACTTTGTGTATTCTATACATGCAACATATATTAATTAAATTCTATCTTAAATTCGGAATAAGCCTTACCAAGGAGTAAACTATATACTGGGTAAAGATAAATTCTTTGGGAGGTGTTAGCTTTACAGTATTGGTGTTACAGACCAGAATTCTTGCTTACTTTCCTAAATCTGTGTTCAGGTACACAGATATATACAGGTGTTTTTTTCATGTGTTCTGAGTATTAATGATGTTTGTAGGATTAAAAATTTTGGTAACTTAGCACTTTTGAAAATAAGACACTGTAAATGCTAGTTTATATACCTAAGGATGTTTTGGCAGCCTTATTTGAAAATTTGGATGTTTTTATAGTTGTTGATATTCTAGGAAAAATACCTAATGAAGAGGATTAAAAATTTCATAAACTGCTGTGGTTTTGCCTGATCAGGTTTATCTTGTCACAACATTAAATTCTATGTTTTGTTTCTACAGAATGACAAAGGGCAGATTCCAGCAGATGTGGTTCCTGATCCAGTAGATATGCCACTGGAAATGGCAGATGCAGCGGCCAGTGCAAAAGAAATCAAGCAGATATTGCTGGATGCAGTGCCTCTCTCCTGTGACATCTCAAAAGCCATGATTCCAAACTATGATCATGTCACAGGCAAGGCCATGCTTTTATCGCTTGGCCTGAAACTGGGAGATCGTGTTGTTATTGCAGGACAGAAGGTATGATGAGCAACCTGATACTACCTTCATAATTTCTGGACAGTCAATTTATATACCCTTTTGGAGACATACCTCAAATTTGAGGGTCTATAACACTTTCTGGAAGGTATGAACTCTGGATGGCAGTAAGGATCTAGTTACAGAAAGTAATAAGCTGAACAGTTATGTGTTAAAGTCACTACTATGAAAAGCTGTTTTGACAGGCACAGTCTGCATTTTATATCTGTAAACAATTTTTTAACAGTCTCCTATATTATGTCAGCATGGCTCAGCTTTTATTAACGTTTTTGGTGTTGCATCAAAATGATGGTAAAATTTACAGATTACTTTGTGGGTTGCCCAGCTTTCAGTTATGCTTATGCATTTGTGAATTACCCCTGATAGTTTCCAGAAGGCGGTAAAAGAAAACTTTAAATCTGCTTAGCCTGTAGCAACCCAGTTTCACTGGTGCAATGCAGCTAAAATCTTTGAAGCAGTCCTGTGCCAATGGGGTTGTTACACGGTTCTGTGGAAGTGTAAGAATGCAGCTAGTACTGGTCCAGCTCAAACGTGAGTAGCTTTTAAGAAGCTACCTTGCCAGACACATTTTAAAAAATGTATTTGAAAAATGTAACATTGACATTGCAGTTAGTATTCATACCTTTTATTTGCTCTGATAGCAAGGGCTCTGAAATGATTTAAGAGTGCTAGAACTCTTTTAAAGATTTCAGATGTTTTTTCTGGTAAATATTGAAGGCATTTGTGAGCAAAATTTTATATTTGAGTAGCTTTACCTTTAATAACTTTTCTAGTATGACTTCAGATTTGTAATTGTCACAACGGAAGCATTCTAAAGTGAACTCCACTGAGAGTGCAAAGCAGCTTCCATTTTGTATTTTCATTTGGTGTATTCTTGAAATTGGGTCAGGAAAAGTGAAGGCATTGCGAGCTACGCAGAAGGCATTTTAACTAAATGACGTACAGGAAGCCGCTTGTTCGTTAAAGACAGAAGTTCATGGAAGTTTCTTTTACAGAAAGCCATAGCACAGTGAGAGCTAGGGGAGATAATGTAACTGCAAGTTAACAGAGGCTTTATAGCAAGAAAGGGAAGAAACTAGTCTTCTTGTGTATCTTTCCTCCAAGTAAGGCCCATAGAACTGTTTGTACTGTAATGTGCTTACCGTCTATGGATAAAGCTTCCTGGGTTTGGTTACTTTTTTTTTTTTTTTTAACCGAGTATGCTATTACAGTGTTTTTTAAGAAGTTGTTGGAAGCTGTTTTTCTGCTGCCAAAGGCCAGCAGGGCTTTCCAACTAGTTTTTAAGGGAGCCAAAGCTGTCATATGGCAGGTGGGAAGGAGGAATGTGATTGTGCTTTTTGGTCTTCCTTTTCCACGTCTGCTTTCCTCCATTCCTTTCTTTGTGTGCGAGGAGCTGTTCTGCATTACTCCCACAATGTTTCCCATCCACTTTCTCCATTTGTCTGAATGGAGAAGTTGATCTCAGCCCTGTCTTCCCCTCCCCCTTGATACTCATAAATGTGTGCAGGGTGGAGCAAAAGTGAGAACAGGATGATGAAATGGTGCCAATTCTTAACCTCCTCTTGGAGCAGTTCTCATTTCCAGAATATGGAAGCTGGGACGAGGGCACTAGAATGGCAGCATTTTTACAAGCAATGTTTATGGATTCCTGTTCTCTTTCCTGCTTCTGCAGTCTCCGAATAGATCGGCTTTAATGAATCTTGAAAGCCAAACACAGTAGATGCCAGAGGGAAAATGGATTCCTCTCTTGATTCCTACTGCACCTGTCATTCTAGTTGTCTCACAGGGTAGGAAGCTGTCTGTAAGCAGGTGTTTATGTGTACGACTTGGGGTCCCCCAGCTTCATTGGCTCCTGCCGTGCTAGATTGTACGTTATCTGAATGGACACTCAATGAAATGTGAGTGCAGGGAAACCAGCAGCTGGGAGAAAACTCTTTTCTCCTGTTCCTGCCGTGTTTCTCATGTGTAAGAGGTCCTCTGCTCCTTGTTTGCACGAGTCCTAGGATTTGTGCAAAATTGGAGCCTCAGTTTTGCCATCTCCACCTCCAGTTTAAGACGCCTGCTGGTCTCTTCTCTCTGCTCAGTAAGTGCCCTTTGGCTGGTGCCTGTATGGCTGAATTTGATCTCTAGGTTGGTAGCTAAAAAGTCTGAGTCTAGATTAGTGTGATGTACCTGCCTATAACAGTCAAGTTTAAAGCAGATCTTCAGAGTAAAAGAAGAACAGGCTCTGGGTCACATTTATTTCTTTACAGAAAATTAAGTAAGAGTAGCTGGAAGGTTTTATGGTAAAGAAAAAAAAATGGTTTCCTGTCTGTTTACTCTCTGAGGGCTGGATTAGACAGTGAAGTCATAGTCAAAAATGAACTAAGAGTCTTAAGGTCACATGAGATAATGAAAACAGAGCAACTGAAAGATCAAAGGTTTTTATTACTAAGACTAATTTAAAAATAAAATAAAAAAATGAATTTAAGTCAATGTTAAATGCATCTCTGTTAGTTATTCCTCCCCCATTTGGTTGAAGTGTGTGAGCTTATAAGGTATGTTTGTGGAGACTGAGGTGCACCAGCAAGACTGGTCTGTCTTGATATTCTTGATACACTTATCTGTTCAGAGTATATAGTATAGTATATATTGAAACGACAACAAAATGTTTAAAACATTTGACTGGCTTTTGAAATTTTGTTTAATCATAAGGAGGGAATAAGACTTATGAATCTTTTCCAAAGAAAAAAATTAAGTATGCTCTGAAATTTACCCTTTAAGCTTTGCTATATTTGTATACTTATATGTATATTTTTATACAGACACAGATATATTTATAGAATTTTTTATCTAGTATTTCCATGGAATCTCCAGTTCAGCCAGATACCTAGCCATGATTCTGGAACTACTGTTGTGGAAGGCACTGAAAGTAAAGCTTCCCATTAGGCATGTACTCCTGTACCTTGCTGACTTGGAGCTGTATTGTACAGCAGTGCTTACTGTCTAATTCTTGTCTGTTATGAGATCTGTCAATAACCACTGCTTTTGTTTAATACAAAATATACACAGAAGGACTAAGACGTTTTGGAAAATGCATTGGCTGGCATTGAAGGATAGGAATGTCAATAATCGAGGGAGATTGTTATGTTTGTATTTCTCTGTTTTGATCAAAAGCTTGGAGGTGACTTGCCATCTCCATAATCTATACTATATTCTCATGAACAATACTTGTTTAACAGAGTCATTCTGTGTTGATGCTCTTTGTGTTAGGTTGGTACATTAAGATTTTGTGGCACAACGGAATTTGCCAGTGGCCAGTGGGCTGGTGTAGAGCTGGATGAACCAGAAGGAAAGAACAATGGAAGTGTTGGAAAAGTCCAGTACTTCAAGTGTGCACCGAAACGTGGTATAAACTTTAATTTTTTTCTTAAATTTTTTTAAAAACCTGAATTTTTAAAAAAGCGTTGGACTATATGAACCTTTTGGGAGCATAGAAACAGCTAACAAATTCTGTTGCTTTTCTTTGTAGTGCTTTGTTTGGTTGGTTTACTGATTCTTTTAACTGCTCCTCGTGTTTTGGCTGCAGCTATTTGTAAAACCACTGAAACAACCAACAAGTCAAAACTTCTGGTTATTTCCTTGAAACTGTGAGATCGTTATCTTTCCTGTTTTTCCATCTATATTGTTGAAACTATTTGTTTGTGTTGTAACAATAATGGCCATGTTTCTTTACCTGCTTTGTCTTCCTTTTTAAGAGATTCACGCTTGTAGTTGTTTTCTAACTTTCAGCTTGAGATATTTTAATTGATATTTCATGGACAGTCATGATATACAAAGTCTTGTGTTTTCTAACAGCAGAGACTGGATGTTACTGTTAGGACAAAAAGGAGATTCTAATTGATAGTTTTACTGACTTCCTGAATGACTCTGTTCATATTGCTTGATAAGCCTTTTGGTTTCACTGTTCATTTGAGCTAGCCCTTCCTACCCTACAAGTGCTCTGACAGCATAGTAAGCTATGATTGTGGCTGAAAAAACCCTAAATTAATTGATGTAAGAGATAATAGCCTGAAAATTTTGTTACATTAATATTACCCCTGGTTCTTTTTTGGCACATACAATTTTCTCTCCAGGTATCTTTGCACCTCTTTCTAAAATAAGCAAGGCTTCTGATCACAGAAAAAGCTCTGTACGAAGTTCTTCCATGCGGTCTTCACCTTTGGTCAAATCCAAGAAAATAGATGTGACGCACATAACTTCCAAAGTGAATTCTGGTGAGTATTTTCTTCTATGTTGAGAAAGGATAGAGATATACTAATCTTTAAGAATTAGCACCAACCCTGTAAATCTTGGTATTAAAATACTTGTTCGGAATTAGTTCATCACTTGGGATGAGAAGGTGCTAGCCTGTAAACTGGTACTGGAAGGACGTTGTGTGTAGCTGTATAGAGATTTGATGTGCTACGACAGGTTATAGTCTTTACATAATCTCTAAAGAAAAAAAAAGTTCCCCACAACATTTATTCTTGAGCCATTAAAGTAATTTCTGATTGGCTGTGATACCAGTTAAATGTCTAAACTTAATGTGATTCCATTTACTAAGATCTTCTTGGGTAACTTGAAACATCTCACTAAAATAGTGAAAATCTAGAAACTAATCTATATACACCTTTATGTACAGAAATTGAAGAAATTTAATTTATATTCTGGCAAAATTATCAAGGAACTGTTTAACTGATTGTATTTTATCTGCCAGTTAAGTTATCTGAGTAAAACCAGAAGCAAATGAGAAGAGAAAGGATGTCCTGGTAATACGGCCTCAGTCTACTGATTGGAGTTACAGGCTCAGTCCCTGACTCTGGTTTAGTTTCTTCGTAATTTACTCGAATTACTTAATCCTTCTGTGTAAGTTCCCTCCTTGGGAAGTAAGAATTACGCATCTTTTCTGTCTGTTTAGTTTCCAAGGTGTTTGGAGTACAGACGCTTCCCTGCTGTGTGCAGTGCCCACCATGCATAATCTGGCCCTGTGTCTGGCTGACTACATAATAATGTCGTTAAATATATTACATTAGCATTTCTTTTGCCTTTTGAACCCTGTTTAGGTGACTCATACTAAGGTGGCACAGCTTAAGGGATGGAAGATATGCATACATTCTCATCAAATTTACTCAAGCACCCTAAAACACTACACACTTCTACCAGTAATACGCAGGGTATAGAAACACTGTGCCAGGCTGATGGAAGAAGAGATGCATTCTGGCAGCATTTTGGATGACTTATGTAACTCTTCTCTATGTAGATTGAGAGCAAAGTAAGCTTTAACTATGTGTGTTTACAATTAGCACAAGATCTAAGCTATTTATAAATGGACATCTTGCATAAAAAGCTTCTCAGAATAATCACTTTGTTAGGAGTATAGCTCAGGAGCAGATCTAAGCTGACGTTCTCTGTTAAATATTTTTCAATGTTTGATTTAGTTTGTTGTGAACTGTTTGTAACTCATTAAACTATAATGGAAAGGACTGTTTCCTTTGTCACAGACGGTGTGTTCCAGACAGTTTAGCCATAAACCACCTTTCCTGCCACAAAGGTGCATTTATGTCTTTGTAAATTTTACACATTTGATACTTTGCTTTAGGTAAAAATCAGTGAGTTATGCATCATCTGCCCAGCAGAGCTTACATCCACTAACAGTAATCTGGAAGCTGCTGTTTGTAAGATGTTCTTGTGTTGAAAGGTCCATTAGAATTAACGCGCCTGGCTGATTCACTGTCTGGAGTGGGAGGATAAAGCTGCAAAGGCAGAACTTTGTTTTGCAGTGTTTACGTGCATCACCAGATTACATTTCTTTCCTTTAAACTTCATCCCTGCAATACAGTAGTCTGTAATGATCCAAGAAAAATTAGTATGCTTTTTGTAGATATGGTTATAAGCTGCAAAGTAAAATATAATGCTGTATAGAGATTTTCAAATTTGATTTGTTTCTACTGGATTTGAATAACCCATCAGATTGATGATAATAGGTCTCTTTTTCAAGTTTTTAGGAAAAGGATTACTAAGATCAAGTTGAGAAATGTGTTATCAGTCACAAACACTATTTTTTTGATCTGATGCCTTAATAGCTAAACCATAAAATTTTGGAAAATACAGTACACTGGCAAACTAGTTCAGTCCCTGTAGCTGAATTAAGCCGAGAGATGTAGTTAAGTAAAAAAGATGTGATTTTTCTTTCATGACAGGGAGGGGATAAATCATAGATAAGCTTGTTCTTCATTGAGTTAGGGTAGGAAACTGTCAGAAATGCAAAATGACTGTTCACAAATTATAACTTAGGTGGCAGTACTAGTTCATATGCCTATCTCAACATTGCTGTTCTAAGAGTGAGGCTCTTAAAAATCGTATTGGCATACGTACTTCATTATTTGTAGACTGAAGGAAGATTTGGTCTCAAATCTCTCTCAAAACTTCATTGTGTAATCTTCAATGCAGAAATTGTGAAATTAATACTAGTGAATGGTATATCTTAAGTACTATAAAAGTGAATGTTGTGTGTATAATAGATGTAAATGTTTGAAAGATTTAAGTGGAACTCCTTCAATATAAACATTACTATTTTGCAGACAATTTGTTTGGCAAGATTGGACTATTTTAATGTGTTAAGGGGTTTAACATCTGTGCTTATCCATCAAAACAGTTATGTAGTCTTGTTTTACCCATTTATCAAGAGTCTAAGGAATTGTACAGTTTTATCAGTTTTATCCATGCATTCACAAATCTGTCCAATTGTTTTCATACATGACTTTCCTGTAAAATTACTGTTCACTGTTAGGATGTATATATTTAATTGTATATATTCTTTCTACAGGCCTACATATGGCAAAAAAAGACAGTGTTTCTGAAACCAACTTTATGACTGCTAACAGGCGAAAAACTGTATCTGCAAAAGACGGTAAGTAATTTTTTTTTAATTTTTTAAAACTTTGAGAAAAATTTTGGGTAGGGCAGAAGCAGTATTATTACTGCCTTACCTCTGTAACAGTCCTGTATCTACACCATAAAAAAAGTTGCCTTGCCTGTCTGTATTCAAGTGCCAAGCAGGCTGTACACATTTAGTTTTAGTAGGAGTAATTTGTGTGGATATTTGGTTGGCATTCTGTGTTGGTTTGGTAACAGCTTCTGTCCAAATACATGGACAAGAATATAGACAAGCCCTTAAAGCTAAAAGCTGTCCCTTAGTAAATGATGTTACGGAGGATCTGCAGAATTACCTTCTTAGGTTTCTGAGGGAGACCTTTTGCCCTGTATCATTACTGCGTAGATTTTGATGAAGAACTGTGCATGTATTCTGTTGGCATTTTTATTGTCTGTATGTTCAAGCTTGTATAATAAAGTGTTATCATCTAACAGCACTTAACAGTCTTGGCATTGTATCATGGAAGACTCATAATAACAAGCTTCAAATATGAAAAATGAAACTCTAGCTTTTTAAAAAGTTCCTTTTACATATGAATCATTCTCTGCAATTATCTAGTTTCAGAATTGGATAGTGACTTCTACTGCATCAGTATTTTGTTTGCTGAACTTTAAACATAAAGGGACCTTGCTTTCAGGGGTGTCTTTAACAAACTGTAAAAATTAGGTCTCCTTTGATGTTTTGTCTATAAAATCATACTCTTTAAGTGTTTGTAAAAGCAGTATTTCTTTGAAATAATTTGAAGTGGGAATTTGAATATACCTTCTTTGAAGGAAAAGCATTTTTTTAGATCCTCTTGTCAGTGAACAGTTGTGAGAAAGACACTTGGGGAAGAGGTATTTAAGCACTGTCCTGTACGATACGTTCTCAGTGGCGAGCTAAAGAACTTGTGTAGACAGAGATTTCCAACATTTTGTTCATGGAGGGCACTTAATGGCTTGGTCTTCAGGTTCTGGTCACACAATGAAATTATTTGGCAAGTCAGTGTGTCAGTTTGATGGATACAATATGATATCTGCAATTAATAGGACCCCAAAGGCTTTGCAGGCTGTAAATGATACGGAGTGAAGCCTCATTTTGGGATTTAGTGGTTTAGATGATACTGCTATAAGGCAGGTGCAGAACCTTTAGGAAAATCCAACATCCAAGTAGCTGGCAGTGGTTCTTTGGCAAAGGTGGTGGCTATTTCAGCTTGAGGTTTTTCTGGAGTTTGTGCTGAGTCTTGTAATATTTTTTTTTCAATTTTTTTTTTTTTGACACTAGGGATATAGAGTCTGTTCATGAAATTTGCAGTTGATGCCTGGCAGATAGTTGACTGGCTTAATATTAATAAACTCCCCCCCCAACCCTTGACAAATTGGAAAAAAGATCTTGGGGGTGAAAAAAGATGCAGAAAAGTAAGGACAACTACAAAGTTATATAGTAAGGCTGAAACAGTCAACTGTATAAATACACCCTGGGAGTGACATGCCTGGTAATAGTTTGTAGAAAAGGACATGGGGATATTGAGTTTACAAGGTAAACATGGGTCATCTATGTCATACTGTTGCAAGATGGGAAACATACTGGAATGTATAAAAAGGAGTGTCAGCTGTGAGATACATGAAGTGACCTGGATGCTTTACTCGGCATGAGTAAGGCCTCAGCTGAAACACTGCATTTAGTTTAGACACTGCATTTCAAAAAAGATGTGAATCATCACATGGAGAGAATTCCGAGAAGACACCACAAGACCTGGAGGTATAAAACATGACTTAGGAGAAAAGACCGTTGGAATTTGTGTTGTGTGATTAAAAAGGCAGATTAAAGGGGTAAACCAGGAAGCTTTCAAATACAAAGAACAGGATAGCCCATTTTGCATGTGTAATGAGAGTAAGAAATCTTGAGCTAAAACTGTGGTAATTTAGGTTTGTATTAGGGGGAAAAACTCCTGTAACAGTATAGATAGTTATGTGGTGAAATACATTGCTGAGGAAGTCCGAAGATCTCCCTGATGGGAGGTTTTTAAGAACAGGTCAAACACTCACCTGTCAGGAGTGATCTAACAAATAGTTGTTTTGCCTGATGGAAGAGGAATGGATATACGACCTGCTGAAGTCCCTTCTGCTCTTACTTCTCCCGCCCTGTGATTTCCCACAAGCATCTCAACGACTGGTTTAGTTTCAGCAGTTTTGGTGGTGTTCATGTGAAAGTGCTAGGTGGCCTGACCTCCAGTGAATCCATCGCTGGACTGACTTCTAAATACGGACTTGCATTATGTGTTTGCAAATGCAAGCGTAAATTTATACCTTGGACTTGGAGTTGAAGTTTGCCTGTTTAGTCACCATTTATTTAGTAATTTGCATTTTCTTCATTGTAGCATAGCTGCAGCCAATATCTGAGAGTCTTTGGATTTCTGTCCCCAGATACCTAAGCTTTTGCTTTGACCCACTGCATTTGCCTTTCTACAGTTCTTTACTGTTTTGCCAAATTGGAGGATTAAATTATATTGAAGACGCTAACCCTGTGTCGGTATCAAGGTGCTTTGCTAAAACTAATGAATTAAGCCTCTCAGAATTCTGGAAAGTTCGATAAGCAATATTATCTTAATTTTTCACACTGAGAAACTGAGGCATAGACATGTCTTGCTGTACCTGCCTCTCTTGCTGTACCTTCCTCACTTTGGGCAGAAGGTGGTAGGAAAGGGGAGAACTGGGAGAGCCTTGAAAAGGAAGGAGGAAAGCTGAACGTAAGTCTTATTGGACAGTTTAGACATCAGGGTTTGCAAATGGAGATAAAAGTGATTTATTTCCCATTCTTATTTTATAGTACAGATTTTAATATTAATACAGTATGTAATGGAATATAGTAGGCTTTAATCCAGACAATAATTCACTCACATAATATCACCTTCCTTCCACTTTTCATCAAATCTTTAATAGGCTGGATGCTGAAAGTGTGGTGGTATGATCTCTTATTGCTAAGGCTCCCATATTTTAATAAATATGCTTGGGACTGTTTAGAAGAACTTTCACAGAGTAATGAAGAGGCGGCTTCCTCTTCCAGCACTCAACTATCACCTTATTCCCAAGGCAGGGTCAGATGTACCTATGTCATTCCTGACAGGTGTTTGTGTAAATGCTGCTTAACGACTTCTAATTTTGGCTCTTTACTTTGTATTCTGCCCATCATGGAGAACAGATAATTTCCCTCTTACAGAAGCTTTCCCTTTTGCTTAACCTGTCCTTTTCCAAATATGATCTCTGAAGAACTATTTCCATTTATGTCTTTTAGGTTTTCCTGGGTATAGCAGCTCTTCCTCTTCTACTACCTCCTTGGAAGGCAAACAGAATTACTTCAAGAAGCGGAACTCAACTAGCAGCAATAAAAAGGCGGTGACTCGAGTGTCTTCTGCCTCATCTAAAATTAGTGCTGGTACGGTCTGTTTTATTGAGGTGTATTTTCACAGGGGGGAATTTACTGCTGTTTTGAGTGCTTATGTAGAACTACTTGTGCCGTTTCAGAATCTGAGATGGTTCAAGACAGACGCTTGGGAAGTAGTTTAACCATAAACTTAAGCTTGGCAACTTTAAAAAAAATTTTTTTGGAACATCTTCAAGAGGAAAGGTGTTCTTGTAGTTGGTCACTGTACCTTTCAACTGCAGAGAAAAGGCTGTAGTCCACAGTTTTTCATGCTGAAGCAAACCAATTCTTTGTCTAAGCAAAATTTGTGGTGTGTTGTCATGTGTTAAAGGTACACTATGTTAATGTTAGATACTCTATTTACTGATCGTTTGGCTTACTATTGAAGACTTTCTTAAATTTTAAAGATGTAACGTCACTAATTTTAGATCTTGTTCTTCTGTTGAACAGGGTTGTATAGTTCTCCAGCTACGAGGAAAAATCCTTTTGATGAAGGAGAAATTCAGGTTGGAGACAGAGTACTGGTGGTAGGACAGAGGACAGGCACTGTTAGATTTTGTGGGACAACAAAATTTGCACCAGGTATTTGCAATACTCTTTGTGCATGTTTAGAATCAATATGGAATAGCTTACATGTGAGCACATGAACATTGAAAGAATTCCATCTTTTTCCTCACTGTCTACAAAAAAATTCTAACTTTACTGGTTTGTTTCAAAGTTCTTTCTTTCTCCTGTGTTTCACTGAATGTTTTTCACTTCAGTGCAACTGCCAGAAAAAAAAATGGTTTAAAATGTGACTTTTACTTGTCCACTAACATGGCTTAATTAGGGGAAATATTTTCATGTTGAAATTGTAGGTATTGTTACAAAGCTTTCTGAAAATCCTCAGTTTAATCTCCAAAGTGATATATAGTTTATTGAGATCATGTCTTTACTCCTTACTTTCTGTAGTAAGCCTTTTTGACACAGCTCATCTCTTCTAATACTGGTACTCTTATCATGTCATATACCTGTCTCATTCTTATCTTCTTGGCACCTTTAAGAGGGTAATTGTGAGCATTTAAATCTTAATTAACAAACCTTTAGGTCACAGGACAGATGAAAAGTTACAAGCGTCTCAGCCCCAAACCCTACCACCATTTTCTCATCCTTCTCCCTTTCAGCTCCTCCCTCCCTTCCCCTTGCTAAAAACATTGTAGTGAAGCCAGGTATTTTCAAATGGAAGCTAGTTGTTCTATATTCTGGAAACCAATTTCTGAATACTGGTTTTTTTGTAACCAGATTCTATGTTCTTTATGTCTTTGTCTATAATCTTATTGCAAGAGTAATGCAAAACCAGTTGGTAAGTATTGGTTAAGTGAGGTCCATTTGATTGATATGTAAGCGGCAATACTCTCTCTTGACACTTGGTGGCATCGATATTTAAAAAAAAAATGTTAGAATGACAGAATGTAAGACTGTGGTACAAGCTACGTGCTTTTTTCATTCTTGCCCCTTTCCCCAATTTCACTGTAGCCAGTCCTTGCTTAAGGTACTGCAATTAACTGACGCTGCTGCACTTCAGTGTCATCACTCTTTCTTACCTTCGTGTTGTTGCTTACAAGTAAACCATGAGAAAAGGACTGGTTTTCCAAATACACTGTGACAAGTGTGAAATCAGAAAGCTGTTGGTCAGTGTTAAGTCTCCTGCCTCTCCACTCCAAAGTAGGGAACAAAATTTTTTGGAGAAAAACATGGTATTGTAAGAAGCGAGGATGGAGAGATGACAGATCTTCACTATTTGCAAAACCAGTAATTTATAGAAAATGTAACAACAGATGCATTTTTAAGTATTTCAATTTTAATATGTATCAAAACCCTGGAAGTTACCCAAACTTTATTTCTTTTTCTGCAATGCAGATCTTTCTTTAATTCTAAAAGCAGGAAGGGGAGAACTTCTGACGTACCAAGCCCTTCTAATTCATAAGCTGTCATTCCTGAGTTTCTTGAGCTGATAATTAGAATTACCATTTTATCCAGTGCCTTAGTACCAAGTGACTTGAATTAAATTTTGAATCTTTTGGGGATGGATAGCATAAGGACCGCTAATGGAGTATGAAATTTAGCACCTTTACATAATTAGCTCACATTTATCACAGGTTATGAGTGATCAAGCTTATTAACATCTTGATGCCTATTCAGTGTTCTGTATGAGATAAATTGCTGGCCAGTTCCGATTCTTACACCCTTCTCTTGCTATCATACAACGAGCTTTGCAATTTGTATTAATTATAACTTGCTAGATGGAGAGAAGGAATGAATTAATATAAAAACTTTAATTTTACTGTTGATGATCTCAGATGAGGCATAAACCATGCACTCAGAGGATCTAAAGAGGGAAACTTGAACCACCACTGCTCTTTCCGGTCTCCTTTTTGTCAAATAGCCACCGTTACATTCAGTAACGTTCCGTTTGGCTTTAGTATACATATCAAAGGTTTCACCTTTTCTATATTAATTAAAATGTCAGTAATTTTCTTGAAAGCATATAAAAATGCTGAGATAATTATCTTTAGATTTATTCTGATATAAATTTTTGCATAGTTACATAGTTATTTTATAATATATATATTATCTAGACAGTTTCTAACTAGAAACTCTTTTCCTTGATGTGGGTGAATGCCAACTGTACCAGCTGTCTAGATGAAGAAAAGCCTGTGGTGTTTTGTTCAAAATACCATGATTTTACTGTTTTGAAATGTAGGATTCTGGTGTGGAATTGAATTGGACAAGCCTCACGGGAAGAATGATGGTTCCGTGGGAGGCGTTCAGTACTTCAGTTGTCTTCCCAGATACGGTATATTTGCACCACCATCTCGTGTACAGAGGTAAGCACTGAAGGTGTTTTAACATTTGTGTTCCCAAATGCTTTCTTAATACATTTCCAGTGGGAAACAAAGTTTTACAGCAGGTATGGAAGAAAGAAATCTTTTCTTCTGCTAATGGAAGTTTATAACATCTATTAAAAACCTGGTGAGTTTTAGATCAGCTTTTTGAAAGCAGAGTATAAACTGGAAATGCAGCTCCCCATTTCTCTTGCAGCCACTTCTAGTATTTTCATTCCAGGGCCTCCGTTTCTGATACAGTCTGGGTTCATTAAACCTTACTTTCATGACCCAATCCTGATGTGCTGGGTTAAATTTGGTTATCTAAGAAAGTTGTCCTTGGACAGGACTGGAAATACTATTCTCATTCCAGCTAACTGCACAGAGGAACCAAAGCATCCATCACTTTGTAGTCTCTTCATTAGGTTTCATGAAGAACATCTGAGGTGTACTTTGCTCTTTCCTCCTGCATTTATATCTAGTTACTCTGCCAGACATGTTCTTGCTTTTCTTTCCCTGAATATGCTAGCTCAGGCAAACTGTTAAAGAACTTGCCTCAAAATTATACATGCTCTCTTGCTGAGTAAAAGGCAAGTAACTTGAATAAACTAGTTTGCTCCAGGCACCTCTTGCATACCAGCCTGATTACAACTGAAATGTTAGTGTCTCTTGGGGGTGGATGGAGAAGGCAAAGAATCGGCACTTAATCAACATTTGACCAGAAGGACTCCAGCATTACGTTTGTTCAGAGTTGAGTTGAAATTACCTCTTTGTTGTGTTATTGCTTTTCAGGCTAACAGGTTCTCTGGATTCTCTCGCAGAGACTTCGTTGAGTAAAATAAATCACAGTTTTCCAGGTAGGAGCGTAAGACACGCTGATTTGGCTTGGGTAGCCTACCGCAGGCTACCGTTCTACCACCAGAACCTACGGCACAAAGCCCACTTCTCAGAGAGCACAACAGATTTTCAAGAAACCCAAATGCCAGCCAATAGTCTGGCTGCTCCCTTCCTAAAAATGTAGCCTGCAGCAGGAACTGTGGAGTACTATGTTGTTATTAACCCTATATGGGCAGAAATAATTATGTCAGAGTTAAGACTGTTGACACTCTTCCCTTATTACTGTATGGCATTCTAATCAGAGTTATACCATAAATTGAACCTGCCCCTTGATCTAAATTGACATTGATAAAGGGATCAGTGTAGGGAGGGGTCCACATGAAATTACTAAAACTTCTGTGAGATACTTGAAGTAGTTATTTTTCTTTTTCCTTACCCAAGCTTTTTGTGAAAAGGCTGTTTCCAATTACCCTTGTTTGGTTTGTTTAATTTCATTTCTGTCCTCTCTGTGAATTTGAACGTGTTATGAACACTTACTTTCATAAGAAGTTTCATCACTTAATTTCCGAATCGGAGGGGAGAATGTGTAGCAAATGTAGTGGAAGCAGTATAAAAGAAAACACAAAGAATATGAGTTCATAAAGGTTTGTTTGGTTTTTTTTTTTAAGAAGTCTTATACAGCTTATTAACCTTTCCACTTAGGTTTTAGACGCAGTCTAAGCACCACTTCTGCATCTTCACAAAAGGAGATAAACAGAAGAAACTCCTTTGTCAGGTGAGTGTTTTGAGTTTAAAATGTTTTCGTGAGCTGGCTGTTAGCTCTGCTGTTTCTTGTTCAAAAGAAAATCTTTATGCACGTGTAATATCTAGACCTTTACATGTTCATTTTTTTCCTTCTAAAATGGACCAATAGTAGACTATTTTTCCGTGGATATCCAGGAGTATAGTTCTTGCAGTCAGATTGGCGTTAAAATTGTTTTCCAGTTGTTCATTACTGCATATTCTCCAAATTCTTGTTTTTTCACACAGCTGGGTGAAGTTCAGAGAGTCTTGTTATAGGACTTCACTTTGTCCTGGTGATTCTGACGCTGGCACGTTAAAAGTTGTTTTGGCTAAACTCTTTCAAGCCCCAAATAAAATGCTTTGTACTGCTTAATTTACCAATGCTATCACCTACGGTAAATATTGTAGATCCTAGCATCAGGTGAAAGAAAATTGATTTTCCAAGTATTTCAGACTGCCACGTGTACTAGCCTGTTAATGTTATTACATGTTTTGCTAGTGGCATGAGAACAAACCAAATTTTTTAAAAAAGGGATTTGAGTTTTTTTCCCATGCGCTTCACTGAATTACAGATTTACCCTGGATGTTTTGTAGAAAAACAGACCTTTTTTTTTCCTAACTAGATCCAAGAGCTCTGTGTTACGGCGCAGCTGGAGTAATACCACTACAGCTAATGCTGAGGGACCAGTGAAGCTGCATGAAGGCTCTCAGGTTCTTCTGACCAGCTCCAATGAAATGGGGACAATCAGGTACATTGGTCCTACAGACTTTGCACCAGGGATATGGCTCGGACTTGAACTCAGAAGTGCCAAGGGAAAGAATGACGGCTCTGTGGGGGAAAAGCGCTATTTCACCTGTAAGCTGAACCACGGGGTCTTAGTTCGACCTAGCAGAGTAACCTATCGTGGGATTAATGGGGCAAAACTTGTAGATGATATTTGCTGAGCCAGAATGTGCTCATACAATAGGAAATAAGTATTTTAAAGCACACAAGAACCCCATCTAGAATGCAACCTTTTTTTTTTAAATTAATAAATCTGCATTTGCATTTTACATATATATAAGTATATATGTATATGTGTGTATATATAATATATATTTATATATATATATATAAAAAAAAATAGAGAGAGATAAAAAAAGTTCATTTACATTAAGAAGTAAAACCACTATTCTGTTTCTCTTAGTGAAACAGCCCTTGCCTGGGAAGGTTATTGCAAAAGCATCTTGGGTTTGAGATGCTGTGTTATTTGAATAATGTCCCAGTTAGAGAATGCGAGCATCTCCAACGTTCCCTAAAGTTGCTTTGTGATTCATGCCGTATTTAAACGATTTTCCTCTACGTAGTAATGAACTGATAGTGCTTTGTGCATTGCCTGCTTTTGACAGAGGAGGTGGTTAATGAGTGACATTAGTCTGGTTACCAGGCACTTTGTCAATTCCAATACCAGCTGCTAGCAATAAGCAAGCAAAAAAAAAAAACAACACCCCTTTTTCAAGCAGTTGTGAAGTATTTTTACATTTTATCATTCAGATCCTTCCTTTTCTTTTCCCCTCCTGTTCTCCCCTCCAGAACGCAAAAGGGCTGATAAAATACAAGGAGTTGCAGTTATCTTAGTGAACAGCAGCAATTAAATAAAAAGCCTTTAAAAAGCACAAATATGCTGCATGTCAGTCTGTATAGTAAAAAGCACTTTTTGTTGTATGCATTTGTAGAAAGAGCTATGTATAAGAGGCACTCTTTAAAATAATGCACTTTGCACTCTCCTGGAGAGCTTTCCCTCATTTTTAAAGACTTTTTTTGTTTGGTGTGCTGTAGGCTATGAGTATCACAGTTTTTAAATGCAAATAAACCCAGAGTGGAACTATACATAATAGCCTCATCATAAATATTCAGTCTGTATAAATACAGCATGGTAATTCCTGCCAGTGGTATGGATTATATGCAGGGTTTTCAAGCAAGCTATTAACATTATTTGATTTGTTTGTGATACATGTTTCTTTTTGTTTCCTTCAGAACAGTTTCCAGTATAAATTTCATGTCTAAGTCTTATGATAAATTACGGATAGTTTTAGGTGCAGCATTGTTACACACCTTGATGTGACATTATTTGCATATCAGCCTTTTAAAAAAACACCTAATATTTTGTCCATGTTTTAAACATATAATATATTTTAATTGCTCAGCATATGTAGACATTATCTTATCAGGATGGTTTTGTGTTCCAGAACAGTCATTTTATTCTTAAATGATCTGCTTGCTCTTACTTACTTGAAGAAGTGACACTTTAAATTACATCATAATATCCTATTTTTAGACAGAATTTTGCTGCTGTTTACTTTCTTTTAAATATTGCTGTAGCTATTTTTCCTGAGTTGTATTTAAAATAATGCCTATTGTATTCTAACTTATAGGAAATTTTAATTGAATTTAAAAGCTGTAAATTTTGAATGTAAAAAAAATTAATGCTTTATATTTGAAGGTGCAGATATTCAGTGATGTACTGAACTTTACTTTGTCCAATATCTGTTTCTTGCTGGTATTAGTAAAATTGAAACCCCGGTGAATGGTATGGCAAAAAGAATTTTCATTAGGTTGTTACAGAATGTACATCTTCTCACTTCTGTTCTTATGTACAAATTAGGCAAACAGGATACAGCATGGAACAGCAGCTGTAGACTATAAACCAGAAGGTTTTGTATCTCGTAGTTATGCGGTACGGAACTGCCAGTTGTCAAACAAAGCGTTTGTACAGCACGTTTCACTGGTTTGTCCCAGCCTTGCGCTCCTGGGTGGGCAGTTTAGTTTCTGTGATGAAACACTCATTATCAGAAATGCTGTTTTTCCTGCCTGACAAGATGGAATGGATGTAGCTGGAGTCCTTCAGGAGATACGCGGGGGAATAAGTGTGTGGGTAAGGCAGCAAGCTCAGGCAGTTTGTTATAGTCACACCATTTCTGCGTGGCACATCTTGCACAGATGAAGGAATATACGGGAATAACCTCTTTCCAAGAGTTTTCTGATTCATGGGTAACTCTTTTTCTCCAGGGGTGTCAGGCTGCACCTTCCACAGCTCTGTAGCTGCCCCCAGTTCAGCTGTAAGTAAGTGGGGTCTCAGTGGCCTGGGCTAACAAAGACCGCAGGACTTCATTGAATCCTGTCTGATGGGTAGAGGAGAGGGCACTATCAGATGCTATCTGAGCAGTGGTGTAGTGTGCTTTCCCTTCAAGGTAGCTGCACCTTTCTCCTGAAAGCTCTGGCTATAATCAGCTAGACCAGCGTAGGTTAGAGGAGCAAGTCAGGACTGTTATTGCTATGGAGCTGTTTTGGTAGCACTGAATCTTCTGCAAGGAAGCAAGAAGCACTGTAAATTTATGCAGCCTGAAACAGCAATAAATCAGTCCCTCCATTCCAGAAAGGATTACTGATGGGTGTCTTCAAGTTGGTGATGTGAAGGGATTTGCGATTCCCTAAATCCAAGGTAAGTTGCCATAATCCTTTTCTCCAACTCTTGCAGGAGGACACTTCGTGTCGTAAAAAAAATTCTGAAAATAACTGGCAGTGAAGTTTGAAATTAGGTGCTGTGCTGAGGTCTGTACGATCGTAGCCCCAGACTCGTTAGAAAAAAAGACAAATGATCCTCAAAGTCCCTATAAACCATATAAATAAAATATTATCTGTTTTATAAATAAACAAACAGATGGTCCTCAGCAATTCTGTGCTGCCTGTGCAGCCTTTGAGGCTTGTCCTCGTTGCACAGCATGTCTCTCGGGTCCAGTTTCAGAAAATGCACTTCTTCAGTGCTCTCAGCAATGAAATCTTTTGAGCTTGGTTGGACACTGGGCTGGAAAGGAGAGGTCACAGGTGTGACAGGAGGAGGAAATCTTTCTTGAGGTGTCCCAGGATGGAGAATTCATTTCTAGGGAGTTCAGTCCAGTTGGATTCAGTGATTATTTTGCAGATGTTGACAGTAATGGCTTTCTGGGCAGGGTGCCTGTGCTTTTTAAGTGTTGCTATCCGGCAAGATCTGAGGCACAAAGATCCAAAATTGGCACTGCAGATTTGCAAAACGTAACCTAGTTTCTCTGACAAGTTAGTTAGCTCTGTTACCTGTGAGAATGTTGCATAGGGGGCTAGTCCAGCACTTAACGTCATGGCTTTTACAGAGTTCAAATTTTGCAAAGCCTTGTCAAACACCAGGTGGAAACTGAAACTGTGTCCATGAAAGCCACATACCAGAGTACCCACCTGCATCCTTTTTCCTGCCTCGCTGCAGACAGACAATTCTGGAAAAAATGGAAATTATAGCCAAGATTCCCAGCCAGTGCCAAATCAAAACTGTTATGTGACAGCTGTCTGGTGACTAGCTCTACTCCTAGAAGAGCACAGGAGAGAGCTCCCTTTTCAGTTAAGACAGGCAAGAACCAAAGCGTGGGGGAAATGGAGGGAGAGGAGAGGTGCCTGCCAGATACCTGCTCAGGAAAAAAGTCTTGTTAACTAAACCACAGCACTGTCCTGCAGGAGAATAAGGTTTATAGATAAGTCAGTTCTAATTTCAAGGACCATTTCTTGAGAAAGCAGCTACCTCTGGCATAGGAGTGGTACAGGGAAGGGAGAAAAGTGAGCATTCCAGGGCAGGAGCTACCTCTTCCTATCTTTGTCACAGGACTCAGTACTGGCACTCCACTGTACAAAAACACAGCTCATAATTAGACCTACTCGAAGTCCATGTCCAGACCCAAAGAAAAATGCTGTGTTAGGATATAAACATTTAGGAATGAAAATACCCAAATACTCTCTTCCACCATATACTTTGTTCTCTTTTTATACTGGCCAGTTTCCTGTAGGTAAAAGCCACCCTTAGTGTTTTGTAGTAGGAGGAACACCACCTTTCTCTGTAAGAAACTTGGAGGTACGACATTTGCAATGCATACAAGTCTTAAACACACTGCTGCTAGCCGGAAGGGTGGCTGTCTCGGTTTAACATCACACCTGCTCCTTTGTGTGTTGATTTGTCCTTGTTTTAAAGTTACTTCTGCAACTTTACCAAGTAAAAATTGAGATGTCCAGAGACCTCCCTCTGACATTGATCCAATCACTACACAGCCCAAGACAGAGAAAGCCAGCTACAGTCATTTTATTTGTCTTCATGCCTTGTGGTTCACTACACTTGTTTACAATACAAATACACTAGTCAATACAAAATACTCAATGACCATATATTAGTATTTTTCTTTATAGTATCCCTGAAGTGCACAGGCCCTTCCTTTATAAACAATGTTGCATAAACTGCTGTACATGAGAGAGACACTCCTATAATGAAGCTTGTTACTAAAAGAAGCCAGATGCAGACAATTCGGACATTTTCCTGTGATGGGTTTAACTTTGGGACAGACAAACAGTGATGTCTTTGCTGCTGTGAAAGGCTGTTTTATGCTATTCCTATGTCCAGGTTCTCGTCACCCAGAAGATAGGCTCAGTAACAGGAGCAGACATGCAAAGTCAAACCCTTCATAGCCTATTTCAGACCTCTTACATCGTGCAGCGTATGAACGACTGCGCCCAGCGGTGCTGCAGCTGCTCTGGCGCTGAGCCCGCGTCCTTTGGTGAACACAGGGGGAGGGAAGGCGGCGGACCCGCGATACTACACCGCTGCGAAGGGCTGACTCGGCCCTCGTGCTTTCAGCCTGCCGTACCTGTACCTCCCCTCGCTACAGCAAAGCCCCTCTCCCGCTGCCACCACTCCTTCCACTGCTCCTCGAGGAAGCAGAACCAGCCAAACTTCTTGCCTCTCTTCATTTCCAGGCACACGATGGAGAAACAAGGTTCAGTAGCAAAAAGGAAGATGAAGGGGCCACGGGAAAGGCAGATAAACAGGCATCCCAACTTAGTTTACCCTCAGCAGCTTACAGAATCGGAAACCTACCTAACATCTATAGGAAACAGGTAACATCCACATGGAAATAAGCCATTTTCAGAGCATGAGAGTGGTAGAACAGGATTTTCCCAGTCGTGCTTTACATCCTGTAGATCATACTGCTTCCCGCTTTTCCACTGTAGAGTGAGGAAAACACATAAGACCAGAATGTAAATATTGCCAATGAAAAAAGATTAACAGTCTTAAAAACAAGTTCCGTAAAAAAATTCACATTGTCTCAATAAGCAACATTTTAAAAAAATAAAATTCATAGACAAAAATGGGTAAGAGGGTTAAAATAACTTGGATTTTTTTTCTCCTACAACACTGTAAGCCCAGCGTGGAAGGGTTTAATAAGGGAATTTTGGATTTACACATGCCAGGGTGCTTTGGTGTGGTGAGCTCATGGTGACTTAAGCCCCTTCTGTTCCCTGCAGCTCTAAGAACTGAACAGGTGAATCTTTCTAGACACAGAAATGAAAAATTCCTAGTTCATGACTGGACAAAATGCTCTTGCTAATGGTGTACAGCTATAGGAAATGTGCTAGAATGGAACGGAAGAAACATGAACACAGAACGCTTCCAGATGTTGTAAGAGAAATGCTAGAATAAATTCAATGAAGTACCTTCTTGTACAGAATTTAAGCCACAGTGTCTTTACAACTGTGTTAATTACTCAGCTCTTTAAGCACACACACACACAGGGAGTGTATAACCTCTGAACTGCAGTCTGTTAGCTTTATCCCAGCACGCAAACCCCAGTTTCTGTTGTTTCCCTCTGCCCCCCCCTTGGACCGTCCCTGGGAAAGCCCTTGAGAAGCTTCTTTTCCTACCTCACTGAACAAACTGCTGCTAGTAATTCTTCCACCCAGGGCAATCCTGCACAGCAACTGCAGCTCTTACAGGCTTACTGGTTAAATGTTAGATCGTTTCTGTCAGCCCTTCAGCTAATTTGAGGTGGTGCAATAATTGATAGTACCGGAGTGTGAATTGGTACTTTAGTGACAAAGGAAACGGGTGTCATTAAGGAAAGCTTTCTTCACATCATCCCAGTGATACAGATAAAATCTTGCATTGTCACTGAAATCCTGGCGATGCTTTGGCAACAGGACAGACAGTTAAGCAATGCAATTGCAGAATGACCAGGAAACTGTCTTCGATGCAGCCTGCACACAAGTAGCAGAGCACTCTTTGGTCCAGGCAATTAATTCATGGAAATCATTTGTCACTGATGGTATTATTTGTTTTCTAAGAAAGAGGACAGGCAAATCCCCCAACCCTTGTTTCTGAGTGGCAAGATTTGATTAGCATCAGTACTTACAAAACAGGTTTTGCAAACTGGGGTAGTGTGCTCGGACAGCACCCGGGAGTACCAAACTAAATGCTTGCTGTGGAAGAGCTCAGAGATGTTATGTTTTTTACATTAAAAACAAGCCCAAACTAGATTTCTGAATTCATCTAAATTCCAAGAGTTAAGAGGGGGGGATTTAAAAAAACCACAAAACCAAACACAAAACTCAACACAAAAAAATCCCCACAGCAAAGCATTTTACACTGGAGACACTGGAAGGAAGCTTACTTAAAACCAGCTGCTAGTGCTGAACAGTATTTCTCTCAACGCACCGTACCCAGCAGACTGGAGAATTTCAGCAGTAATTCACCACTTCCCCCGACCAGAATTACCTCCTCACGTATTCCATAGCTAAGCAGCAGTAATGTGTTTAGCTCCTTCATTTTTTACAACTCCCATTCTGTAAGAGTATTTCAGTTGAAATTCTATGATAAAATAACTGCAGAGCAATAATCATGCTATCACCATGGCTGGGGAAAGCCTGCCTTTCCCCCTTCACCTCCACAAACTTACAATCTATCTCTTGCTGCTCGTGCTTTTAAAGCTTCTTTAGAATGCTACCCTTAACATCATAACCTGGCAGTTTATCTGCATTTGTGCAGCATCAGAGCTGCTGCCCCAGATCCAAGAATTCACAATTACAGCTAATCAAAGATGATTAACTTTGCAACTTTTTGTTCCCATGTATTGTTTAAGAACACTTAGCAGTATACAGGTCAGATTCTGCCCTCGGTAACATGCAAGAGGCAGGGCAACAAAAACTCAGAGTGTGCTCCTATGCAAAGAAGAGCTGAAGAAAACAATGAGGAGCTTCGACTCTTCTGAATAGAAGAAAACTGGAATATTTAAATGAAAATTGCTATTATATGTGAATACTATACTAGAGTAAGAAACTGTTCTGATGGTGCTTACCTCCTAAATTAATCAGCTTTCATGAGACTCTAGGAAACTACCCCATTGAGTTTACGGAGATAGAGACCAGTGTGACACTTAATACAGTCCTAAGCTAGGCAGAATCCCTCCCCAGTGACATGACAAGAGCTGCGAGCCTAATAACCTTGGAGATCACAAATATTCTCTTAGTTCAAGCTAAAGAGGCCTTTGCACAGCAGCAAAACACCCGAAGCGTGACTCTTGTTAGCCCCACCAAGCCCATGCAGCAGCAGTGTGATGGATCCCTAGCAGATGAACATGAAATTCGGAGCAGCCCCTGACTCAGACTTCCCAACACAAGAGCACTGCCCCATTAACCAACCACCACATGCAATTTTGGCATTCGTCTAAAAAAAGGTTTTAGTTCAATGTGTCAGAAAGGTAGGTTACGAGAGCACACTACCTCCCCCCTCTTATCGTTTTTTTTTTTTTTTTTACAAGGGTGGTTGCCCAAATCAAGCCCTCCGATTTCAGTCTGCACATTTCAAAGGTTAGGAGTATGTACACGTGGATTCTGGTTTGTTCCCTTACGAAGACAGGAAGCTTACCTCAGTGTTTGGATCCAGGGCCAGATTCAGAGTCACTTCACTGAAATGAAGTCTCGGACTAAAGAACACCTTCACATTCCTTTGCTGATGCTCCAGTACACCCATTTCTATGGAAATAGGCACCCCTTCTTTGGTGGATAGCATCCATGGTAAAACAGCTCCTTGCAACCCTAAGTTGAAGTTACTAATGCACATCTTTACACATGAATTATTTCCTACATCTATGTTTTGACAATACACTTAACTGGAATATTTTTCATGCACAAGGTGTACAAAATGAGTCAATGCAGTGTTTGTCTTTAGACCACTATCATACACGTATTTTGTTAAAGGAACAAGGGCTCTAAATCCTTCCAATACAGACAGTATCTGGCATCCGGATTGTGGCACAATGTAGTCTTCTGCCTTTGTGTTGCTGTTTGTACAGGGTATGTCAAAGGCTATTGAAAACCTGTGAGGTATGCAGGTGGCTGTCCATTTTCAGGGCATGGTGAAAGTTTCTCTCATGACCACGGTCCTTTAAAACTTCACCTGGGTTCCACTTGACACACACAGGTTCCTGATGAAGGTCATTTCTACTTTTGTAGTACAGAAGAAATTTTAAAGGGCTTTACTCAGTTTTAGTGCTTAAGCACAGGAAAAAGAAACCAAACCAAAAACCCCATGAAACACCACTCCCTCCCAACCCAGAACACCTCACAGCATCTACACTCATTCTCTATGCTTCCTCTCCTCTCTCTTTCAAGCAATGCAGTATGACCAGTGTCTTTCTATTGCCCTGCCAACACCCCCATAACCGCTGTGCCTTGAAGGACTTCCGAAGACCGGACTGTAGCTGGAACACAACTTGGGAATGTGCTATCACGTCACTGTTCAGCGCTGTTGTATACTTTTTTGGTTTGGATAGAGGATGCTCTCCCCAAACCCACCACAACCTCTGCCAGCTGCAGGAGATCTCCAGGTGTTCCACAGCAACCACCAGTTTGGCACGGAAAACCCCAGACATGAAACACTCAAGGCAGTGAGCCGCGGCTTTACACTTAAGCAGAGAACACACAACTGAGAAAAGCTCACAGGAAGGGCATGACAACAACCATGCGTATGAGTTGATGCAACAGCAGCTGGGCCTTGCAGTTAACATCTGTTTCCTGTATCCTCCCTCCCCCTTGTTTCTTTTACTGTATGGGGGCTCTGGTGATGTGAAGCCTCTCGGGTTAGTTGAAATTACAGCTTCGAGGGTGGCACTTTTGGAGCAAGTTGGCACAAAATGGAAGGTAATGCTGTCAGATCCCTTGCTCGTGGGGTACTGGGTAACAGGACATCTCTTCAAGGCTCAGGGGCCACAAGGGGAAAAGTCAAGAGGGTAGAGGGCTCTCACGGCCCTTGCTGGGTTATGTGGCTCTTGTTTCTAAGGACGGGGTCCTCGTAACTGCTAGCGCAAGGTGGTGTGGAGGCTTCCAAGGGTAAGCCCTGCTGTTGGTATCCATAGTTGACATTCCCACAGGGGAAGTGGCGGAGCCTAAAGAGAGGCACTTCTTTAACACTTGCTGTTAGGGAAGATGGCTCTAATAGCAGGGAGGAGCCTGGCAGCCTGCCAGTCACAATGTTGGGCCCCACAGTACAGTTTCCTTCCTGTCCCAAATTCTCCCTGTCGGGCACCTCCTTCTCCAGCAGAGAACTGCTTTTGCTGGCCTGCTTCTCCGCAAACCAGGAACCGTAGGTTGGATTCCAGAGGTTGGTGGGCTTGTTTCTGGAGCCCCGGCTTTTGTGCAGCTCAGAAGGGGGATTGGACTGGGCATAGGCCATGTTGATATGTCCCCCCGCTGAGGCTGACTGCACCTTCCCCGGCACTGGTGGTTCCAAGGCTCCCACTTTCCCTAGAGGTTTTCCAGCAGTGATGGCTGATGGCAGGGGTGGTGGAGATGGCAGAGTTTGCTTGTCATCCTTTCTGTCTTGGTGTGTGGAGACCAAGAGAGGAGGAATTCCTTCTGGATCATCAGGGCGCATTGCTACCTTCTCCTCCTCCTCAGCTGATGGGCCATATTCTACTGGCAAAGCAGTGTTGATGACATCTGGATCCTGCCGGGGAGAACAATGAGAATTTCTCAAAGTCTGCTACCATCATGCATACTCGGACTTGATTAAAGACCCAACACATCTGACAGCTGTCACGCTATGATCACAGAGCATTGTTCCCACTACCCAAAGCCCACATCCATGTGTAGAGGATGCTAACAAAATGCAGTTAGCCATGAGATGCAATGGTATACCCTTAAAATTGAACTCTTCAAAAAAAAGCAAACCCTAAACCTCACCGCAGAACAGCAGAGGCACAAAACCAATGAAAAACATTTTTTATGTCCAGCCAAATTTCCTGTGGGAGCTTTGTTTTGGAATCTATATCATCTCAAAGTTCATAACATTCTCAGATAATATTGAGAAAGTTTCAGCCATGAAATGATTGCCTCCACACAACAAAGGAGGAATGGGAATGCAGAAAGAAGGCAATACTGGCAGACCCCTTGAAGCCCGAATCCATAGGGACTGCGGTTCTGAGCTATTTAAGCAGTTTTGAAAATTAAACTGAGAGAAAATGTGGTGATCTGGGCAACCTTTAATTATTGCTAGATACCACGGCAAGCTATAGATAGCAGGAAACAATGCCCCCCAATCCCAGGATCCAAACACACATGAAAAACAGACCAAGCCTCCCGAACAGTGAGGGAAAGCAAACTGACTGAGGCAAATAACTGTGTGAGGCCACGCAAGAAGCCTGTGCTGCTGCAAGCAGCAAAACATTTTCCAAACTACTCCACTCCTTATAAGCTAAAAATGGTAGTAAAAAATAAACAAATCAGATTTCAGCCTGGAAAGCCAGCCACGTCCCTTCCTCCTTGCCTAGCCTCAGAATCCCCAGTCCTTTAGCATAGCTGTCCCCACCTGCCTTCTCCAGCACAGTCAGATTCAGAAAATTGCCTACAGCTGCAGAAGCCACCTGCAAAGGGTGCTCTGAGCCAGGGCCATTTCTGCTCTGCTGACCATGTCGTAAGGGTGAACGCTGGGATGGAGTGGCTGACGTGAACTGCGTACGGGTGCTGTCCTGTCTTGGCTCTTTTGCTTGTTGGAATCTGTGCCTTTATAAGCAGAAGCAGAGCTACAGGTCTGCTATTTGTAAAGCTGTGTAAGCCTGTGCCTTTCAGCAGTGAAAGAGAAGAAGAATCAACCTCCAGGTGAGGTGAATGTCCCAGGCTGACATCAGTCTCCCTGGACTGCTGACTGCAGTAACGCAGTGCTGCCTTCTCATCTCATGTTCTGGCTTGCCTAGACCGCTCCTCAGGAAGAACCCTGTCTCCCCATCTCATTCGAGACAAACGAGCACCAATACCTGAGTGCAGTACTCAATCCTCTCCAGGATTATGGCAAAATTTGGCCGGTCTTCAGGCTGGTGCTGCCAACACTGGGTCATAATGCGATAACTGAAAGAGCAGAACAGGAGAGGCTCACAAATGGCAGATCCTGTTGGTACATAACAGCTAGTCCCTGCAACTTAGACATCATAAGCATGCATCATCCCTCTGACTTCTAATAAATAAGAGTGCTCTGCCTTCCCCACAGTCGGACAACTGATGTACTGGTAACCACTGAAATGTGGCCACCAGTGCGGTGAGATCCACAGCACATCAGAGAAATAACTCACCCACCCAAAATCCCTTGGACAATTCACTAAAGGTAGGCAGCGCTAGAGATAATGGAGCTGAGTTTTCCCTATCTGTGAACAGTCTCATGCACTTGCAGTTTCACAGCTAACCTAAGACACAGAAATATTGCACCATCTTTGACCAAACAAGCAGTGGCCAGTACTTCCCAAAGGGGCCCTGAATTACTCTCCAAAACAGACAGAAAAATTAGAGTAGAGAAGTCACTGGCATTCGAGTCCAATAAGGCAGATCAGCCACAATAAGATCAATCTTAAAAGTCATTAACTTTTGACTAGAGAACAGCATTTGAAACAGAAACTTATTTGCATGAATATGTTAAAGTTAAAATCTCATACACAGGGCCAGGGCAGTTTTTAGGTGGATCCATCCTTCCTCCATTGGTGACGAACTCCAGAACCTCCTGGTTACTTTTGCTAGGGTAGGGCATGTATCCCAAAGAGAATATCTCCCACAGCAATACGCCAAAGGACCTGAATACAGAAGTGAAGGAAAACAAAGTGAAGGATACAGGAATGACCATTACCAAGGGGCAATGCTGTCAGCGTTGCTCTTTGCAGTCTGTGCTCAGGCACCTTGTGGAAATCACTGCTGCAGGGTTCAGACATAAATAAGCTGCACAGTTGTAATGGTGGACTTTGAATCATTTAATAAATACTAGTAGTTGACTGTTAAGTGAGTGAAGTATAGGATATAGGTAGGTAAATATGGTTGCTTTGTCCTTGTACTCAGATGTAACAAATGTGAAAGTCAGGTTATGGATTTGTGAGACATCAGCCACTGCTGGAGACAGGACTGAGTGGAGCAGTGGTCTGACCACTTATGACAAACTTTTCCTCTTGAATAAACTACCCTGTGTGAAATTACCTGACAGTGAATCCCCACTGATGCTCTGAGCCCCACAGCCCCCACCTGTAGCTCAGAGTACAATAAAAACATTCCCTAGCTAACACCACAGCCATGGGCCTGTGTGGTGTGGCCTGCAAAGCTCTGGGGACAACATCTGGGACAGGACCCCCTCCAAAGCATTCATCTGGTCAGCTGCTTGGAAATCACAATCTTGTTGATTAAAATTGCGAAGAGCTATGTGCAGCAATGGGAAACTCTTCCGCTTGGTGCCGAGACAGGCAGCAGCTCAGCTGTATAACAGAACGTACCTCCACCCCTCTGCTGGGGCTTGCTCAGGAGCTGTGTCCTGATCACCAGCCCCCTCCCCTCCACACATATCCCGAGCTCTTGCCTCCTGCTCACCCAATTTCCCTCCCCCTCCTCTGGCCACCAGCAACTCAAGAGCTTACAGTGCTGCTGCAGGCCAGGAGAAAGATGAAAGCCACAATACATAATGCCCTTCTCCCTCAGTGGCAGGATGGATCCTGCCTGCAAGTCTCCCGTGGAACTTAGGCTTTCCTCCCTGTAGCAGCAAAGCAGCACCTGCATCTGCCTCAACCTCCCTTCCCTGCCTGCTCACCTCCCCAGCAGCACCCGCCTTTGCACAGGTCTGATCTTTCTGTTCCCTTGTCTCGTCCAAGATTACTGGCTCTGAAAGACCCAGTTTGTCTTTTTAGTAAAGGAGAAACGAACAAGAACATGTGCTTTTTACAAATGTTCACACTTTAGGAAAGGGGTTACAACACAGACAGACCAAGCAGACAAAGAAGAAAAGGAAGCGCACCATGTGTCTGTTTTTGATGTAAATATCCCTTCCATGAAAGCCTCAGGAGGCATCCATTTGACAGGCAACATTGCACACCCACCCTTCCGATAGTAGCTGGCTCTGCAAAGAAGAAAAAACCCAGAGTCAGCCAAGAATTCAGAAAATGCCATTAATTTGGGATTTTTACAATTAAAATATTAGAATTATAAGCCAGAGGAGAGACTAATTTAGGTGAAACAGCATGGCAGAGAAAATGCTGAAGAAACCTGTTCCTTCTCACAAAAATAGTGGAAATGGGCAGACCATCAAGGACTGCTCTAATCTACCTCGCTTTAGGCCTGATCTGGTGAACCCAAGTTATCCCTATCTGTGTCCATACTCCTAGTGAATCACTCACACAGTAAACTGCTGGTGGCAGAGCCACTTTTCAGCCATGGCAAGATCTCCACCTCACCTCACACGTGGTCACCTTGAGCATTGCCACCAAAAATAAACAAAGCCTGTCCCATATGTACCCAGTCTAAAGCACTGCAAGCGAAATCCAAAACCCTTTATAAGAATGAGGAGCTTGATGAGGAGGATGCTTGGCCATTAGAAATGGGGCAGTAGTACAAAAACCACGTCCTGTGGTCCTGAGACAGAAATTACATCAGTCCTTTAGTGTTGTCATCATTTAAAATAAAACCTACAAGCCCCAAATCCTGTGCTGGCGGCTGCAGGAGGCTGCTCATGCAAGCTGGTATCATTGTTCCTAACTACACAGCTTGAGCATCCAAAGGATATTCCTGGACACAGAAACATGTGCAATCTTCAAAGGCACCTTCAAAAACCCAGCACCAAAGCGTTCATCTTGGCAGTCGGTTCTGCTGATTGTGTAAGTGTGACAGATGCTACTTTGTCCCAGCAGAGTCCCATCTGACAGTGGGGCAGAGTGGGGGCTCTTTGTGAAGGGAGAGAGAGGAGGGGAAAAAAGAAAAAAGAAGGCAGCTCCCATACACTTGGGTGTTTGAAGGTAGCACTCTGTTTGCATCACCTCAGGCTGTGATACTGTCAGATCTCAAGCTAAGCAGAGCCAGGCCTGGCTTAGTAATAGCACAGGAGAATCCCCAAGCAGGAAAAAAAGGTGGCAAGGCACTGGAATAAACAGTGTGGGTCACTGAGTACAAGGCATTCCTTCCTCCTAGTCAGAGGCAAATCAATTCCTCACCACAGCAGGACGTGGCACTGCACTTTTGGAGGTGCTATCTGGAAGATGAGGTATCAAACTGCAACCCTCATTGCTCGTGGTCATTAAAGATTTCCTGGCACTTCTTGCAAGAGGAGAGTAGTTAACCCTGTGTCCTGGCTGAATTCCAGTTTGGGTGATTACATTTTCCTGACCTTCCTCTGCACTTTCCTCCTTTATGTGCAGTAAATTGAGGAGATTTACTGATGACACCAAACCAAAGGGGCAGGGGTAGTAGCAAGGAGAGAGATTAAACTCAGAATGATTTGGGACCACAAAACAAAGGGCACATCAGTGCCATTCAGTGTGGAGAAAGTAAAGGACAAGAAACTGAGGACAGAGTACAAGAGGGAGGAAAAATGCCTTCCTTGACCATCAGACTTCATTACCCAGAAGAAAGCTGTCAGGAGTGGGAAAAGTCTCCAGAGCACAGTTAAACTACAGGTGAAGGCAAACACCAAGAAAGCATTAGCTGGGGTTCATCAGGGTGGGATCTCCACTCTTGCCTTGCTAGGATTATGCACAGCAGCACACCAGCCTGCTCTCCTGCACAAACACTGCTCCTCCCTCATTTTAGCAAGCTTCCAGTTGCAGATACCCTGGGCTTAGCTCTGCTACCTGTATATATCCCGGGCCATTCCAAAGTCTCCGATTTTAGCCACTCTCCCAGGCCCTCGACAGGTAAGGAGGCAGTTCCTGGCAGCAATATCCCTAGAAGGAAAGGGAAGAAAAGCAACAGAAAGAGAAGAAAAGAGAAGAACCACTTAATCATTTGACAATTTTGCAAGCCAAAAAGAAAACAAAGAACAGTACCTACTTTCCTAAGCTGCAGAGAGCCCACAACAGCCAGAAAAGTCAGTGTTTATGGATAACTAGTGACATTCCAAATTCCAACCTACCCCAACAGCAGGAGCCGCTCTGTTCTTTAACATTTCCTTTTTAAACTTCATGTAACATCTTCCAGCTGAAAGGATGGGCCTCCTGTGAGCCTCCATTCATCCCAGGAGCTATTTTATAGTCTCGAAGGAGTTGCAAGCAGTGAGGCTGATTTCAGCAACATACTAATCCCAACATCAAGCTGTCTGGGGAATGATCCACTGACCTGTTCCTAGTGTGCTTGTTCAAATATTGTCAAATGGGTGTCGTACTGTCAGAGACAGGAATAACAACAATGTGCAGGTGTTGCTCTGAAGACTGAAGGTATGGTCCTGAATCTGTGTATGCAGGTAAAGCTCCAGCTCCACCTCTGCTGTGCTGAAGTAAACTCTGAGATCTGAATAACATGGTGGCATACCTTGTCGTACTTCTTTCAGAAGAGTGAACTACAATCTCTCTCTACTCATCTCTACCCAATGGGCAGAATTTTAGACACTTGCCAAACACGCTGTTCTGCAGGATCAAGTAATAGTCACAAGGTGTTGCACTTCTGGCTGTACTTGTACAGCCGTTCTTTGAGAGGGAGAAGAAAAGGGTTCCAGAATGAGCAGAAAGGCACTAAGCAAAATTCATGACAGGGACAGCTTTGAAGAATTCTCTCACGGGATTGTGTTTCCATTTGCAGAGTAGCCAAACAGGCTGCACAAGTCCAGGCACCGAGACAGAGCTCAGGATCTTTGGTAAAACTACAGACCTCTGCAACCTGATTTACAGCAGTTTTTCTGTTAAGTGCTTCTATTATTCTGATTTTATCTACCTCGTTTAAAGGTATCCAGCCACCAGAGCGCAGCAGGACATAAACATATCAAGCAGGGCATTACGAGTCTGTGCTGGCCTGTATGCAAGTCATGCCAGTGCTGACAGAGACGTGTTCGCCTACCTGTGAATGAAGTGGTTCTCCTCCAGGTACTGACACCCACAAGCAATGTCACGAGCCACGTGGAGCAAGTCCAGCATAGAAAGGGAGGAGGGCTGATTCTACCAAAAGACAAGGGACAAACGTGGGTTAAAAGCAAGAACATGGCATGATTTGTCACTGATACGGCGCTGAGAACTCTCCAACAAGTGACATAGCTCAGGTGTTAACACACAAAGGGATTACCAAAATGCACAAGAGAGAGTTCATATCCACAAACTATGCAAAGGATGTGCAGGCACAATATCATACAAATCCCAGGGACAGAATCAGAACAGCTGGATCTGACTTTCCAGCTCCATTGGGATGCCCCTGTAAGAATTTCCCCCAGTTCTCATGGGAGATGCTTCTGAATTTTCAGCATGGTTTTTGAGGAGATCTGTAGCATGAGCTGGTCTTCACTCAGTTTCTTTGTATTATTGCTAGCTCCTCTCTAAAGTCACCTTGAACAATGAGAATGACATTTTGTATAATGGCATGAGTCACATTTGCTCTTTCCCTCCTCCACATCTGTGTAGGTTTTATCTTGCCCCTTAGAGCACTGACACAGGTTTGTGTAGCCAACGGCTATGGAACATAAGGCTGCCAACTCCTTGTTCCTGCCCCTCTGATGAAGTCTACAGCCCTTGCCAGCGGGAGCCAGATGCTCTAGTGAAAAGAACAGGCTTAGCACTGGCTTGTGTTTGCCGGCCTCTGAAGCCAAACCATCAGCTTCTGCACTGAGGTGTGAATCAGTGATCCCTGTGGCCAGTCCTGTGGGGGAGGAGGAAATCACTGCTGCCAGCGGGGCGATGACAAACAACTGGGTGGCAGTAACTGCTTATTCCACAGCAGCCATTTGCTAGCTAAGTGTTTATCTGTGGCCTTAGTTATTGGACCAAACAAGCCTATCCCATCCTCTAGCTCTCTCTTACGACACCTGCCGTTCTGCCCAGTGCCCAAAAGGCACACCTGCTCATGGGTCTCTCCCACTGATGTACAAACCAGTACAGGTTCTCCAGTGACAGGCACTCCTGGCTCTCCTAGCCCGTCTGTTGCGATGAAACATATCTCCAGACTGATGCGATGCTGTGCTGGCCATCCCACCTGATCTAAACCACTGCTAACTGGAACTGGAAATAAGTCCAGGCTCTGCAGCAGGCAGCAGCCAGTAGTTAAACACTGGGCATTGGCTGGTAAAACCTAAAAATCTTAACATCTTCTGAAGAGATTAGGAAAAACCTGGCCTCAATACTTGACTAATGAAATAATTGAAAAATGCTGCATCTCTATGTGAACAAAGCCTGTTTTTTTCAGTGTGGTGCCATAAAGCAAAATCATTTGTGACTATGTATCACCTGCCTATATTTTATTATTTACACACTACAGTTCTTTGCATATATATACTTAACTGATTCTTCAAAACACCAGACAGCGTCTCCACCTAAACCTTTCTTCTTGTAGAGTAACCATTTCCTGAAAACAAAAAGCCTCTCCCTCTGCCCCCTTTTGTGGGGAGCAGAGAATAATCTTTGTTACCTCTGTGAGTTAAAGTGACTCACCAGCTACACAAGATGTCTACAGTAAGAAAGGATGCAGATGCTTTCTATTTCCCTTTCAGGGCATAACCAAAGGGAAATTAGTATCTCGATCTACTCATACCCTTGTCTTCTGAGCAAGGGTCAGAAACCTGAAGTGAAAACCAAGTAGAAAGCCCCATTCTTTACTGTGCAATTGATTCCAGACCTGAGCTATACCGCAAGGCAGTCAGTAGGCTGAAGCCACAAGCTGATTTGAACAGCACAGCTTTTTTCTTTTTCCCTTTCCTTCCCTTCCTTGGATGAATTCCTTCTACCTTTTATTTGGCTAAATACAGTCCTAAAACAGATGTGACTGCCCAGCCAAGGACAATTTAGCTATGTAATTTGTTTGAAAAATGGAGGTTTGGGATTCATTTTGCAAGGGGAGCAGCCTTGAGACACCAAAGGATTCACTTTACAGCTTTTGCTCCCCATATGAATGGACAATGCCAGCTGCAATGCACTACTGCTCAGAGCAGTGGGAATGCTGGAAACACTAGTGTGACACCTCCCCGGGCGAGGCTGAATCTTGCTAAAGGTGAATGAAATTCTGTGTATTGTTCAGTGTAATCACTGCTCTGAGCAACAGGCTGCACGACACAAAAGGAGGGGAATCATTTATCCATATACGATTTATCTTCAGAGCTGTTCTTTGATTGCTGTGCTGTGTGTGAAAAAGATCAGCCCTGAACTTCCCAGAATAGACAATTCTGCAACACTCATAAATGAGCGAAGGCTCCAATTCCAGGTGTCTCTGAATCTTCTAGACTGCCTCTCTCCAGATGAGGGGGAAGGAGTAATCTTGTAATAGATGTGAAACTTTATTAGAAATGGAACACAGAAACCTTTCAGGGCTGTAAACCCTGGACCCATGGAGAAGTATGAATCTGAAGTTTATGAAGTAGACCTGGCTGGCATAAACCGACAATATTCCACAAGAATCACTGCTATTGTATCAGTGATGTTGGATGAACATTTGGCTTACAGATATGATCATTCTTGCTTAGAGTCCAGCAAAATCATTACGTGTTGGCTGAACATTGCTTTCATTATTTATATGAAGAACACAGATGAACAATGTACAATAACCTGTGCTGGCAGCATCCTGATCTCCCATTAAGTTGGATCCCATGCCCTGATACCTCCTGTGCTAGCTCTAGCTTCCCATTTCATCTCCCTCGCAATGTCTTAAGTTCCCCCTTCCCTCACTTCACCTTCTCCTCCACCATTCCCTCTGCTCCCTTCCATGCTTTGCAGTGGTTGAGTGCACGGCAGCATGCTGCGTGTGTCTTGCTCCAAGTCACACAGGTTCTTGCTGGCCAGTGGCAAGCCAAACAAGACAACTGTTTTGCTCAGTGGTTGCTCTACTGTGGTGCTTTCTTTTTCCTGAAGCCTTGGAATTAATGCCAAGTTAACACCTTTCACACTTCTACTAAATTTGACTGAAACTGGCAAATGAATTTGAAGTTACTGGCAGGGGAGCAGGGAGAGCAACTGGGGGATGAAGGTAGAGAATGAACACGTAAATGTCTCTTGCAATCAGACTGAAAGCAGAATTAAATGGGAAAGACAAGGTAGTAAGGAAATCAGCTGGAAAATACAAAACTCGGAAGAAACAAGGGGAAATGACAACCGTAATTCATATGGTGCTTACTGCACAGTAAGCAGTGCACCTCTGTTACTGAGTCAGTCAGCTACGTCTTGTGTGTTTAATTAATTCCTATTGGAAGCAAAGCTCATCGAAGCCTGTTTACTCTGCACTGTTCCTTGTCTTTCCTTTCCTTTGATGGGCCTGGAAAGCTAGATGCCCAGTCTGCCATGCCTACCTTCTGCCTGTCTTCCTTGAATGAGCAATAGGAGGAACAAAGCAGCTCAGGGTTCATTAAGAGCAGTGCAAAGATACATCCAGCAGTACTAAGCCACGGGCCTTACGTACAGAGACTTTGTCATGCCTCAAGTACATGCAGAGGGTAAATCCACTTCCACAGTTGGATCCCATAATTCACAGAGCACAACGCCCTGCACACATCCCATCTCTCATCAGTCAGTCTCCTAGCCTCATAGTTTCTGAGCCAGCAGTCAAACCTGTGCACCAGAGGCTGATTTCTCAGCACTCACAGGTGCCATTAGCCCCTCAGAAGCTGCCCCAGCAGCCAGACAATGAATTACCCTGTCATGCTTGCCAGGCAGCCACCACGTGGGATTGCAGCAGAAGCAGGGCAAGGCAAGGGTAAGGAAGGTGTTAGAAGTGGAGCAGAAATGTGTGGATCTGTGTCTGCACACAGTCAGGCTGTCCCATTCACCCAACTGTTAAAGAAGGACTGGAAACTGTTTTTCTGAATCAGTTCCAGCTTGCAACTGCCCATCTGCATTTGACCCCAAGCTTTCCCAAAGTGTGACGGACATGGGACAGAGCAGAAAACAGCAGCATCAGTCCCAGGTCTGCTTCAGTCCTGGGAGCAAGTTAAATGCAGGAATAGGGGAGAATCTTCAAGGTGCTGGGAACAGCCCCTATGTGTAGTAGTAGTAGTTATGGTCAGTCTCAGATAACCTCAAAGAGGTCAGGAAAGACAAGGAAAGAAGAAGAAAGGAAGGAGAGACTGTGAAGGCAGAAAGAGAAATACCAAGGAAGTAATGTATGCTGTGCCTGGTTTGAACCATCCACCTCTTCTGACATTAGCTTTCACAGGGGTTGCACAGAGCTACCACTAAGAGAAATGGAAGCCCTGGCATGCAAGGAGGAACTCATGACTGGGGTAGGGGCAAACAGAAAGAAACCTCTCAGATCAGAAGGCTCCCATGACTGCATTCTGTAAAGATTAAGGGCTTTTCATCCACAAAAGCATCTGGCTCATTTTACTGTAAGTAGGTAAAAATTCCTGCTGTTCAGGACTGATGTTCTTGGTGCTTCCTCACAAGATCCTGATCATTACTGAGCTGACTTCTCTAAGTTAACAAGCCAAAAAGATGCTTCCATTGAAAAGTGAGGGATACCCTTGCCCTGTACCATCCTGTTTCACATGCCACTTCACACATCTAGCACAGACTGTCCTGGCAGTTTTGAACAAAGCACCTACTAGGCAGCATACCTTGCCCATGCCACTTTGCTCTGCACCGGGTGAGAGCAGAGCCCACATTGCAAAACATGAATTTCCCCATTCACCTACCACCAAGTTCAGCCCATTTGTACGAGCTGATGAGCATCTCTAGGTGCTACAGAAAACCAACCTCTATTTATAAAGACTGCTTGCTCAGATTTTAAACATCTTGACTTTCTGGGTGTTTAGGCTTCTTATCCAGGCAGCAGCCACTTTAATGCAACCTATCCAAGACTGCAGTGCTCCTGAGCAACACAGACCATTTTATATGTCTGAAAACCAGACTGCAAGGAAAAAACAGAAAGTCAATCTGTTTCCAGATGCCTTGAGGAAGAATCTTATTTATATCTGTTAGACCCAATTTGCGTCTCTCTTGTACTGATAAAATCCAGCATTTTCCCCTGTGCCAAAGTAATGTAGAGACAAAGTATGAAGCTGGGCCCTGGTACTAAACTTCAACAACATCTGGGTGCCTTTCTGATCCAGGGACTCAGAGCAAACTTTATTCTTCTGAAATACTGATTCCTCTCTAGAAGTCATAGTTTATTTCTCAACATTTCTAACGGACTGTCATTTCCTATTGACGCTGATTTCAGTGGGAAAATCTTTAAAACTCTGGACTAAAGATATTTGCTATTAAGTCAACAGCTCCAGGCTGGATTCTCTCCTTGCCTATGTCAAACTTGCACTGACAGATATCCACAGAAATGCACCTGATCAGCAGTTTAAACAACGGATTTATCATTACTAGGTCAATGCTTCCCCCCTAACCCGCCCACAGCTGGTGTGAGGAAGGTGAGAGTAGAATTTAACTTCCTTTTTTTTAAACTGTGATTTTGTTCTTTCTTTAGATAGTATCTGCAATGCTATCTAGCAAAGTCCAGGGATGAGGTACCTTTGCATAAACCCAGCAGCATCTGTACTCTATACATCTGTGTCCTGGCCCCACTGTGGTCTTCCAGCAACAGAAATTTTCTGACCCTCTAACATGCTGGGAAATAGTAGCTGCGTGGATCAGCTCTTTTATAGTTATGTATTTGCCTTGTGGCAGCAGCTTACTAAATAAAATTCAATTTTCTCTTTTCTTACCGGTCTAGGCCGTGTCTCTCTCAGGAATGATTTCAGGTCACCTCCAGCCATGAGCTCTAGCAGGATGAAACGGGGCAGTGCCTGCAAGCTCACCCCGATACAGCGCACAATATTCTGGTGGTTGAACTTGCTGTGGAGACAGGGAGACTCAATTATGGAGCAACTTTGATCCAAAAAGCACAATTGCAGAAAAGAATCAAAATGTTTTGCTGTGGGGAATTCCCCCCCCCCCCCGAAATTAAAAAATCACAAAGGTAGGGTAACTGGATAAAGCTAAAGTGCTACCCCTGCACTCTTTGTCTGCATAGTGCAGAAACAGAGGTGGGGAAGGAGTGGCTTTTGGCTGCTATTTCTCCATCCTTTTTGGGCTACAGCAAGACTTGTGGTCCATAGGAAGCAGAGAATGTCTGATAACAGAGAAAACTCTGCTCCTAATTTCCCTATCCAAGGGGCAGAAGCTGGGCTAGGGCAGAGTTGTTTCAAATAACATAGTAACACAGGGATCTGCTTATGTAGGGGATATTCCTCCAGGTCTAGTCTCTAACACTTCCTTATTTCTCCAGACCTCAATGTGATGGGAAACTATTTCCATGGATTCTAGGACTCAGTCACTGACATGTGACATGACAGCAGCATTAAGTCAATGCCATCTGTTAGTTTTGACTAGTCAAGCCAAACTCCTAAGGTTTGTTTTTACCTCATTTTCTGATCCCTAAGAGAAATGAAAGGATCCTATTATCAATTCTGAAAACTGGGCCTAAAGGAATGAAAACCAGTGTGGACCCTCTTGAAAATTTAGCCCTTAATCATCTGGTGCCTCCTCATTTGTAAGAAGAATAGAAAAGGATGGTAATCCTATCCTCTGTAAAATACTGACAGCCATGTGCCAAAACTACTGTATAGATATGTTGCATGGGTATCGCGTCTCAAAGCACCTTTTTTCTTTACAGTGCTGGGCTTTGCAAGCCTACAAAAGTGCTGTTCATCTTATTTATACACACCTAATAATGAGAGCTTCCATGAGGAAGTCCAGCTCATCTTGCTCTGAACACACTTCTGGCAACGTCTGGAAAAGAAAGAACAGGTTGACAAGGAGAAGATATTTAAACTCTGTAGAACACCTGGCACCATCAAAAGCACTAACATTGTCTGCAGCAATCCTTATTTCTCTAAAAGAAACCTCACTCTAAGATAATAGCTAGAGCATTACTAAACTAGACTGTGAAGCCTGTTGAAAGGTAAAGATCAGAACACATGGCCCATCAACACCACTGTCATCCTCCTCCCAGCAAAGGAAATAGCCCAGAGTGTACAGGAAACAGTGCTCAATATATGGGTCTCTGCTGTACAGAGGATGAAGAATGAGACCACAGTGCCTGAGCTGTCTGACAGTTCAACACTCTTACCTCCTAGCAAGACTATGAACTCTAACTAGCAGTAGGACTGTGCTGCTATGTAATCCCTAGGAGAAAACAAGCTAGCTAGGCTGCTGAAGGCCTGGACCCTACCAGGGTCTCTTAGGATTTAGCTTCACATCCAGTGCATATCCATCCTATAATGGAGTGGTGAGATTCCTGGAAAGCCAGCCATCTCCTACCTGCAGGCTCTTTGATGTACGTGCCAGCTGCTCTTGGCCCTGTGAAGACTTTTGGCCTCTGACTCAAAGGCTTTGGACAGATTACCACATCAGGTGTAGCATGTGGAGGATGGACAGAGGATGGATTTATTTCTCATACCTGCAGCCTACTGCAGCTGTATGGGAAATCTTTGCCTATTTACTACTTACAGTCCTCTTTTAATAGTCTCACAAGCCCATGTGCTACAAGCTGCACCATTGCTATGATGGATTAAAGTGTTGCAACAGAGCAGCAACCTTTCTAGCCACATCCTTCAGTACTATAGTAACGCTTAATTCATCTTCATTTTTATAATGCATTGGGACTCTTGGGTGAAAGGTGCATGAAACCGTCATGATAACTCATACACTGTCACTTACTTTCACAGCCACCTGCAAGGGAGTGGGGTCGCTGGGGATCCCTGCCACCTGACCTTCATATACCTCACCAAAGGCTCCGTGGCCCAAACCCCTGGACAGACCAGAGAAGACAAGAAGGTTTTACTACAGAGAACACACATTATAACACTGTGGTCACAGCTCACAGAACGGGCTCACAATTTTCATGGCAGTGAAACAGGGAGAACTGGATATTGACACTGACAATGCCACTCCTCACACTATGTGGGGGACCAGACCTTGATGTGATCTTTCTTGGACCTACAATGTGTTTAATTGGTAGGGAATGCAATCCTCAAAAGTCAACGGTCCCCAGTGAAATCAAGCTGCTGGCACTGCAGTATGTAATAGATAGCACGCTTCTATGGCTTTGGTGTCAATGCTCTAGTGGTGGGCGCTCCAAAACAGGTCAATAAAGACAGGTCTTAAGTCTCGGTGTTCCCACACCCTAAACACACTAACAGTTCCCATGATGTTTATGCATCACCATTAAAGAAAACATTGAACAAGAAACTAGGAAGCACAATGGTTCTCAAAGGACCTGAATTCTAAACCAAGTATCTTTTCCTGATTTATTCTGTGATTCTAGGTAAGTACCTTAGCCAGTAAATGGTGATGTTAGTGCTTTGGAAAACACTTGGCTCCAGGAATTCATGCTGAGAATCGTTTCTGGCACTGATCATATTATGAAATTTACAGTTTTATTTTGAATAAGGGTACAAGAAAAAGAGAAAGGAATTAAAGTAATCACACAACAGATCTTGTCCTATGTCCTTGTGATACCGATTTTGCATACCTGTCTATTCAGTCTTCACTCACCTAACGTTAAGTCAACTGGTACAACAACAGCTGTAACACATAGGTGGCATGTCATAATGACATAGTGAACTCTGGCAGAGAACGAGGCTGCATCCCAGATCCTGAGTCCCTCTTAACCCTACATGGGCTGCACATTGGGCAGTAGTAGTCTAAGCCTCTAAGAGACATTCCTGCATCTTGGTCCAGGTAAAAGGCTCTCAATAAGGCTCTCTTCTACAACACGCAATTTTCTGGTAGAGACAGGTCTGGCCTGAGAGCCGCACTGATTCTGTTCTCTGGTCTATCGGTGGCCTGTTTTTGCATGGGCTGTTGCCCTCCTGTCCATTCAGACAGGTGGTGCTAAGAGCAATCCGCTCTCTTGTTGCATAAGCTCTGTGTAGTTTTGCCAGGCTAAAGACCAGTCCAGGCAGTGAAACCACAGTGAGGACTTGCGTTGCCTGTGACTCAACCACTTCTTTTAATAACATTTTGTAGGTATCAGCTTGAGACACTATTCTTGGTTACGCCTGACCAACTTACTACAAACTGACGGTATAAAACAGATCTCTACAGCTCATAACTCGCCCTCCTCCCAAAAAGTCCACCTTCCCTGCCCTTATCAATTCCCAGCTGTATCTTCTGCTCTCTGCAGCTTGCCACACTTCAAAAATTCTTTCAGAGCCCAAGTGACAAAGGCAGCAGCAGCACAGGGTACACTGGGAACTTACAGATGCAGTCCTTACAGATGTGCAGGTAAGGGGGAATGAGATAAGAGACAGCAAAACATTGCAGACTGCATAGACTGCTCTGAGCGTCACCTTTTTTAGCACTGTAAGCTCCCTAGTCTTCCAAGCTCTCCTGCTTCCACTTCTTGGCTTTTTGTGTAAAAGTGCATGGTACCAGGGTAATGTCACATTAACAAGTAGCATGCACTGTATCCTGCAGTAGAGCGAGGTGGCAAAGAACTCTGAATTTTCAAGTTTTTCTTAAGAGACTATTTCGAACTTTCCAGAAGTTCTGATCTAGACATGACTATCCTGCTGGCTTTATATTCCTGTCTTTTTAATACTGTCTGGCAGTCTCAAACCCATCGCTTTTCCTGCTATTGTACTTAAGGATGTCTGTCTTTACCAAAGATTCCATCAAAGACTTCAAAAGAGCCTCCTACAAGCCTCAGCCTTCCCATCATTTCATCAGTTGATACTGGAAATGGGCCATTCATTGCACAGTCTGCAAAAGATGTGTCTGAATTACTGGTGATGACTCTTCAGTTCCTCTCATAATCCCAGAAGATTAACACTGCACCTGTAAAAGGTCGAGGAGACTGCCAAAGTCTAGTCCCCTCCACCCAGCCTAACTACTGCAGCTTCACATCTTTCTTATGAAAAGGGGCATAAGTCTAGAAGTGCATGAGAATTTGTATGGGCCTGCACAAAGACATAGAGTTCACATCTGTGTAAGAGAGCCAGCATATGTGAGTGTATAGTATGAAGCGTGGGGAAGGAAAAGATGAATTTACCGGATGAGAGAGATGTTTTTTCGAGGCACCTCTTTGAGGTCACTAATGGATGTGGTCTTTCCTGCAAAGCAGTAGTTGGGATTGTAGTCTGTCATGATAGTGGAGGTACGCAGCTTGCTCAGTTTATATTCTGGGCTCTGTAACTCCATCTGCATGGCTTGTAGCTCCTGGTGCTTCCGACGATATACTAAATATGGAGAACACAGTAAACCAGAGACACAGACTGACTTTGGAACAGGACAGCAGCCGTGCAGCGTGTCTCACTGGAATTTGCTGTGTGGCCAAATTTCAGTGAATCAAACCAGACAGTGACATTGTCATATTTCTGTATGTCAGATAATTACAGACAGAAAATGGAATCTGAAGTTATGCAGGAACCTTTGATTTACACATCTTATGAAGAAACAGGCTTGCTCATGAACACTTTGGAAGAAGTAAAATAAATTTCACTTGCAGAGATCTCTGATTTCACAGTTCTGAGATTTTTGTTTTGTTCTATTTAGTTTAACTGGACCTCCCAAGTATGAGTCCAGTTCCAAGCTTGAGGGAGTTGGGGTGCAAACTACTTTCCTAAATCACGCAGAAGTGACTAAAATCTGAAATACATTATTGCATCATATTGTTCAAAATGGATAGACTAAACTGTTACCTCAGAAAAACATAGAAAACTAGCTCATTTTGCAAAACTTCCTCTGTTTCTAAAAAACAGAGTTGGACTAAATTTGAAATCATTTTATGGTAGTGTTATATTCTTTGAATCACTTCACTAATACTTCTGAAATGTCATTAGAAATTACACCTTGAAAGAAGACATCCTGTGGATGTTCCTTGAAATAGTAATTGATATTGCAGTATTTTTTTCAAAGCAAGATGCCAATCGTGAGCAGGTTAAATCACTATTACCCTTACTATTGATTTCTGTGGGAGCTGGATTGAGCCCAAAGACTGTGACGGTAATAGCTATTGCATCTTCTCCAGCAGATGTTGCTCAGGGGAAGAATTTAAGGGGTAAACATGCACTCACAAAGGCAGATGGATGTAATGACCTATCCACAAACCCTTCCTGTCCTCCATTTTCCTCTTCATTGCTTTTGCTTTGATTTTTTTTTAAATCGCTGCTCTTTCCTGAGATGGCAATGATAGGCTAGTTGGATGGAAAGAGGATTACTCTTCCACCCCCTGAGAAGTAATTAGTAATTTTAAAGGGGCACTGTCAGGCCAGAAATCATACATGTAGGACCATGTGTGTGCAACTGATAACTCCTGAAATTCTTAAAACTGAAACAGCTGCGCAAATCTAATTTAATAGTTGCCGTTTGCGGCTCTGGGTACATCCCTCCCCTCCCCCAGATTATATACAGTGTGGACAAAGAAAGGTGGCAGAGCTGTGGTTTGAATCCCTGGCTGCTTTTCACTGATTCAAATCTATTCTGCTTGCAATCAAATGCAGGTGAGCAATTGTTTAAAATAAGAAAATGAAAGGGTGAAAAATACCTTTTAGAATTTCAAATAAAGATGCCAAGAATTCCCACATCCTACTAAGTAGCAGTTTGTAAAAGGGGAACCTGTGCAAGAATTTCAAACTTAAATGTCATACAGTAAGAGGCTAAATCTGTATATAGGCACACAAATAAAGAAGATTGCTTTTATGCATTAAGCACCAACAGTTCTCAGAAAACCAGTGGCAGCTGTGTTCTGACAGCTTTACACTACAACACAAGCAATAATGTCTCTTTCGAGATGCAGTCAGTAACTGAAACCTCCTCAAACTGGTCATTGTGGTTAGAAACAACTACTGAAATCTGAAGTTAAGGCGTGTGTGTGGGAAGGTGTCATTAAATACAGCAGTAGCTAAAAATCTGAATCCTTTTGCCTCCCAGGGACCAATTATCCCTGGCTCAGATCCAGCCCTCATATGAAAATATCTTTTGCAGAGAAACACTCACCTATCATGATTCCTGAAAAAGCCAAAATTAGAGCAGCCACCAATGCTGAAGTCACTACAGACAAGATCAAGGAGAGAGGGAGATGAACCACCGGCTCAGCTGTAATAGAAGCAGGAGAAGAAGGAATTTTGTGTCTGAAATGATCTTCCAGCAGTCACTTTTTGCAGGCAGATTTTTCTGCTCCTCCTTCCATTTACTCATCTGCTGTTCCTATAGTGTAGGAGCAACCTCTGGCATGATCAGTTCTCAGGATCTATGACCTCTAATACCTCATTGTTTCACTTTCCTCAATTAATATCAACCCATTAAAACAGGTGGTTTGCTATCAGTGAATTAACATGTGCATTCGCTGGGTATGAAAACAAGACTATAAAACCCAGGGGCAGGAGGTTGGGGAGGTGGAAAGAACATTACACTGCCAGGGTTAAAGTGCTGCTATCAATGCCAAATCACAGCAAAAGCAGAAGCAGGACTGCAATATATCATCTCCTAAATGCATCTAATCCAGGCAGAAAAACCTGATAACAGTAAGTGTAGTACAAAGTATTCCATAGCTGCATCCTCACTTGGGACCACAAGGCATTCAATGACCACCTATTAAGGTTTACTTCACCCTGGCAAAATGACCGTGCTTTTTGCCCATTTCACAAGATGGGAATGGTAAAAATACACAATAATTTTCCCATGCCAGTGACAAAGCTGAGAGCAGGATTCTGAAACCCTGGAGTCACTTGCTCTAACTGCTGGGCAAGAACATGAAGGAAACCTAGTAATGGAGGTCTAAGCACTTGGTTTTTCAAGTAAGGCAAGTACAGGCACTATCTTTAGTTTTGGTCGACGAGATCTCATGCAGAATTTCTTATAGATGCTGCACCTGCACCTTTTATGTCCAAATCCACAGGAATTATATTCTCCTTCACCTTGTACATTTTTCTAGTTCTTAAGAGCACTGACCTGGAATTTAAGTTTAGCTGGAAGATTCCTTCAGTGAGCAAATTTTCATGATTTCAGAGCAGAATGCGAGCATCAGCACAATCAGGTGCAAAATTTGACTCTCCTCAGTTCTGCCCAGTATGCCAAACGTACACTGTAAATCAAACCAGCAATGCTTCTCTGTGCACCACTCCTCAGCACTCATGTGTCTATATCCTAGCAAACTAACTCTGCAGCATATACCAGCAAGAAAGAAGGTAACATTCAACAGAAGCCAGTTTTAAGAAAGACTAGATAACACTTTCAGGATGTCTTACAGTCCAAACTACAGATTTTTGCCATGCATTTTCTGTTTCACACACTAGCAGCCTACCCCATACATCTACTTACCTATGCAAGACACACCATCCTCAGCCAACTCTGTGCCTGGCTCACAAAAGCAAATGACTTTTTGAGTCTCAAGATCAACACGGCACTCGTCCATCTCACAGTGACTACAGTTAAGATGCAGCTTAATATCCACCTCTCCATGCCCCTCTGTCACTAGGGAGTGAATGAAAGAAGCTGAGTTAATTACTGTAGAGATCATTCACATCATTCCCTTGGGCACTCACAGAAACAGGGTGGTCACTATTGCCAGATGTGGCAGGTTAGACCCCATCTAAGAAACTGATTTCTCTCCACCTTCCATAGGTTCTGTCCTTTTCTCATGTAGAAAATAACATCCAGCTAAATTAGCCCCACTGCAGTTGAGGTGCACTGGCTCTCTTTGAGCAGATAGCCCTGCCAGGTTAGCCATGAGGCTGCTGCTGAGGCTAAGGGAAACTTGCCCTTTCGGTGGTCCGTGGGGCTCACCCTTTTCTTTCCTGACCTTTATTCCCTCTGAGATCAAGCACTGCAACGCTTCCAAAACTTTTTGGCTGAATCTATCAGGCCAGAGTGCAACTCTGTTTGAAAATACTTCTAAAGCAAACATATTTTTTTTTAGCAAATAAGATATTTTTGTATTTTCTGAACACATTGCAAACATATTCAAGACATTGACTTCTGGGCAAACATAAGCTGGAGTGGCAGTATTTATCACTCCCACACACTGCTAGGCAGCACTGCACTGTTTTCTCTAGAAACACCCTGGTCCAACCTGAATACTTTGCTGAGGGATGCTCTAAGGAACATGTTTGTTAGTGAATAGTCAGGTGCTTTGTCTGTTTCTTCCCTGAATTATCTGAACTATGAGGCTCTGTTACCACTTTTCTTGGCCAAAATTATTCTATAGGCTGGTAGACTATATTGTTGGGAAGTGTTTTCTAATAGCCCTGATGTTCACTCCGCCTGCTTTCTTCCTGTTACTTGTGTTTATTCTCCATTGGACTTTGTTACGCTATGTTTCTGCCTCCTCATGTTCATGATGTACCCAAAGGATTGTAAAGTGTCCTACAGATGCAAACTATTCTTAACATGAAATAAGCCCACTAGAAGAATTCTGACCAATATGAATACCTTTAAGTGCTGGAGTGTATAAAGTACCAATTGGATTAATAAAGGACACACCATCCTCCCCATCCATCTCTGGGTCATTGTCCACTGCAGCATTGCCACCTACATCAAACCAGAAGTCACCTTAACAGACTGAGGCGCACTGGCACTAAAATACAGATAAGCATTGCAACATGCATGACTTCAGCATATTTAGGGAGGCATCCAAATGAGAAAAGAGAATAAATCAAAGTATTTGACATATAGGGAACACTTAGCAAGTTGTGGCATGAACCACTGGTCTTTTATCTCTAGAAGTTCAATTTAATAGCAGCAGCTTGTGACAATCAATTTCTTAGCTCTGTTTTAGGCAGACTGTTGCAAACTAAGGCACAAACTTCATCTTTAACTATATGGGTGCTGTGAAACATATAAGCCCTTCTTAAAATTAATGTAGCCAGGAGACTGGAAAACACCAGTACTCAAGGGCTAAGTTCAGTACCCTTGCTGATCAAGGTATGTACTGTGTCAGCAGAGGGAACGAATAATCTGATATCCTTCCTCTCCTTTGCACCCTGAAAGCAGGGTGGTCCACCAGGAGTGGGGACTGAAGGAATTTATGAGTTGCTCATTTGTGCTTGGGCATATAGAACATATCAGGAGGAAAGTATGGGCAATACATAGAAGATATTAGAAGCACAGTATGGGCCATATATTTTGTACTACAAGCATGCAAAGACTCCCCCACCCCACCCCAAAATGGCTTTTCCTCTTTAACCATCTTCAGCAAAATTAAAATTATGTCATGTGAAGCATTCTGTTGGAAAAAGAAGCATTACACAGTAACATTGGTACAAAACATGCACTTAATCATTTAAACTGATTACTTCTCAGGATTTCTAGTCTATCATACACTTGATTTAAGCTGTGGAGAACCAGGGGTTAAAAAGTCCACCACAGCGCAGATGGCTGAAGAAACTATGTGGCCCAGGAGATTATGGGTTAGTAGAGATCTTGAATCTGGCCCACACCAGTTATAATCAACATAATGCCATCTGACAGCTGTCCTGAGACCCGCAGCACGTGCAATTAGCTCCTTGTTGACTGAAGTCAACACCACCGACATTATTAAGAGGGGTCCTGGCTGGCAGCCTGAGCCTCTGCCCCCAGAGACCACCTGCGCAGGACCAAGGCCCACCCACAGCAGGGCAGGGTAGAAGAAGCTGCATCTTTCCCCTGGCATAAAGCCTGGCTGCCAGTCTCCAGGACCAACGTCCTCAAAACACAGGTGCTGGCAATGGGAGCACATAGCCTGTGGCTCCTCCTTCTTCAGCACTATAACCCCAAAATGGAAGGGTCAAGAATCACAGCAGGATCTTGATGGCACATTTTTCAGAGTGCAAAGCCAGGATTACAGCTGAAGGACTGACATCTGGCTATTTGCTCGAAGACTATATGCCATACGTTCATCTATTGCTAAAAAGGCAACACACAGACATACTAGTACATAACAGTCAAATATGCCAGCTACAGGAGAATTATCTATCAGCGTTTTGCTGACCATTAGCACTAAAGGAGGGGAAGGGACACCTTGAACACGAAGCCACTTTACCTATATATCCTCCGCCTCCTCCACCTGAGGAGCACCCCCCTCCACCCCCTCCGAAACCCCCTCTTGTCTCCCACCCCCACTTCTTCATGGCCTGGGGGCAGGATCTTCCTCCAGTAGCACCTTCCAGCAAGGATTTTCCTGACCACAGGAAGGAAGTGTTATCATTCCAGCCACCTCCACCACCTGCAGTTAAGAGAAGAGAAAAGGCACAGGTAAGGGTTATTTCTGTGTAAAAACACTGCGGGGATCTGCAGAACAAGCACTCCTTAAAAGCACCTCAGCTGAAAGTAAGAATCTCATGCCTTGGTTAGAAGAGGGGATGTGCTTGTTACACAGTGCTACAGTGACCTTTCTGTAAGGCTTTTGACCACATTAATCATCTGCACCTCTTTTCACCTACTGTACAAGGACAAGTATTTTCTATGAAAAATGTAAAAAGACATCCCTGCCTACTCTCCAACCACTTGTTTCTGGCTTACAGAGCCTTCCCCGTCTCTTTGCAAAAAATACTTTTAAAAAAACCCTATGCCAGTTCTGAAGTGGAACAAAAGGAATTTAGTGAAAGGGATGTGAAAACTTGTCCCAGCCCCGCTCTAAATACAACATACTCACCGGTGACTCACTATCAGCTCTGCTGGTTGTTCAGTCCAAGGTCTCTTCACAGAGACTTCTAGCCAGGGTGCAATTATGCTCTTTCTGCATAAGCCAGGGAAACTGTGAGTATGTCTACGTAGCACAAAACAGGGCAGGGAGCAGGATGGCCACATCGGCACTGCAAACTCTTACATCAAAAATCAGACAACTTTGCTTATGAGAGGTACTACATTATCTTGGGAGAATGTTGCCATTGCTACAGCTATACCATCTCTGACACCCTTATTTAGGCCAAGTAACCTGCACTGTGGTACATCCTATATGCATCTGTTATACTTCCAGGTTCCCTCTGAACTGCATTTCATGAGTTTTGCCTCACCTCCTTGTGAGAAGGAATCTGGGAGTACCACATATTCCCAGATGTTTTCTTAAAAAGAATAAACTTTCCTTACCTGCAGCTCCTGAATTTCCATTCAACCCTGGAACAGAGGAATCATTCTCCAGCCTTTCTGGATGAAATGTGTCTGTTTTGGCCCTGTAGGCCCTGCCACCACCTCCTGCTGCAATTATCAAGGGGACTGGTTCTCCATTCTCCATCTTAACAAATTTAGAAATAAAGGCAGTATTCAGACTGAGTCAGGCACACAAATGGAAGTTCAACCACATGCTAGTTACTGCATGTTGCACTAAGCAGGCATCTAGGACTGCTCAGCACTACAAATTACCATTGCATTATTTATGCACCCACATCCAAAAATTAATGATAAGTTCTGCAATAGAGAACAGTGGCATCAGTAGCTCTATGAATTGCACCTACAGCACTGATGGCTCTTAGAAAGCTTGTAATGTTACTGTGTGATGACTTTCATCAAATGAAACAGCTAAGGAGCACTGCTCTGAATAGCACAATATGGTGCCTCCACTGGTAAAGGACTGTTACACTGGAAACTGTCTGAGCATGCAGTTATGTAGAATTATGTAGAAGCTGGGTGATCTAAGAATATTGTTAATGCCTGAAAACAGTGTTTGGAACGAGTACTGTCTCTCAGCTAGTACATGACAGAAAAGATCAGTGGTCCCCAGCTATAGGGTTGGCAACAGAAAACACACAGGCTATCCTCAACTTTTCTTGTCATTGCACCATATAGGCCAAATGCATAGCTCAAGTCTAATGTTCTACAATGATAGATTTGAATAAAGTCCTGTGGAATTTGCCCTTTGCTGTAGAATTACACTTCAGCATCTCAGCTTGCATTGAAAAAAATCCAATTCAAACTATTATGTCTGCAAAGGAAACTCCAAGCCACTGAAGCAAGCGTGGCCAAACTGTGTAGCAGTTCTAACAAGTGTGAAGGGTCAGCTCAGCTCTCTACAGCTATCACCTGAAATTAAAGATAACCACAGCTCACTTTGTGGACCCTTCCGAGAGGTATATAAAGGGTTCTCAGATATTTCAGGCTGTGATACTAGAGGCAAGTGGTGGGATATGTTCGTGCTGAAGGTGCACGGGGACTACGTTTCCATACCTTAAATATGTAAGTTGCACCTCCCCCGCCTCCACCTCCTCCTGCCCATTCTTTGACACTTCTGTTCACACGTATCTCTTCTTCAATCACATTGCTCTCTCCAATGCAGACTTTCTGTATAACATCATTAGTCTGCAAACAGAAGACCAGGTCTGAATTCTGGTAAGAAATCTCCATGTCCTTGTACACGCACAGGCCTTGTGGACCCTTCACCCTCCCAAACCAATAAATTGTCCTCCAGTGAAACTATATAGGAGGAAGCAAGTGAATGCTCTTCTAGAAGAATCTCGCTTTTTGCTTCAACCTTTGTCAGAAGAACTTGTTGCCATTTTAATTGAATTACTTTGAAGCAAGCTCAGTGCTGATATCTATTACCCTGTAAATAGTAAACAGCTCCATAAACTTTTAACATACAAGATGTAGCAGAATTTACTGCAAATACTTCCCAGCTTTAACTATCTGTATTTCACAAGTAGGGGAAGGGAGTAACTCAGTGATGATGTGACTTACCCCATGACATGCAACAGCCAAATGGCAGAGACATAGAAAGAACCCAAGTTTCTTTACTCCTCTTCCAGGGCCCTGTTGGTTGGGGCCAGGCAGCCAACATGCATCTATCCAGAACTAAGGTGTATTGGTGGCTAACGTAGATGTACTAGAGCTAGCTTTAACCTAGGTAGTCATAGCATGGACAGTAGCAATGGGCTCAGCATAGACTAGCCACCTAATATTTATCTAGACTTCCAAGCAAGTTTTGATGTTGATCTGACACTTACGCTGTAGCAGCAATTTTACTATAATTACCAGTGCTAGCTAGTTCAAAACCTACCAAAAGAGCTGCAATCCCACCTTTGATTGATGTTAAAGAAAATACCTCACTAAAAAGCCTCCGTATTTCCTACTTAGCATTTTTCCCCTCCACCAATTAGCACCAAATGTAGTGAACCTTCTGTATTAGGCAAATCACTGAATTCACTAACTGATTTCAAACACAACATTAAACCATCATTTATAAGTACTTCTGGACTGTGACCTAAGAGAGGTAACTGTCGCTTCAATTTTAAATTGGAGCACAGAAGTGCATGACAAGCAGGACTCTGCTGTGAGTATTTGTAAGCTGCAAGCTTTGCTTCTAGCTTATTTTACTTTATAGTTTCATCTCCCTAACACTATCTTGTTATGCACACTGAACCCACTAAGTCAACACTTTAAGGGAAAAATGCACAAACAGTTGTTAGAGTAGGATTGACCTTCTGCTTCCTTCTACTTTCATATATGTCCTTTTCTTTTGGAAGAGGAACCTGATAAAAGCATCCTCAAGTTACAAATTATTCTGTTGACCACACAATGTGTCCTAGGTTGTGCCAGAGAATGAATGGCATCCATTTTGTGTGTGCAGACTTGCCTATGGAACTAAACAATCCTCCTTTCCCTAGTCTTCCCTCTCCTTAATTGATTTGGAGTTGGGTGGGGATGATTAATAAAACGACAAAGTCAATGACCCAAAGGAACCACTAGATTACAATTGAATTAAAAAAAAAATAATCCTTCATGGCAAAGACATAACTGATTACAATCCAATCTAGTAAAAGTCCCTTCTACAAGTCAATGCAATCTCTTTGCCTCAATGAAAGAATTACATTAGCACTCAATAAATTCTCACTAAGATTACAGTGGCCTGCAATTTAATGAGTCCATATATTACACTCAGCTGGAATGTCCTAGTTATAGATGTTAGATGGAAGTTTGAGTTAGGACATTTCTCATTTCAAAGAGGCTTCATATTAATGGTTTCTTTGTAGATATGTATAGTTCCAGTTTTAACATTATTTACTTCAGCACCCAGCCTTGAGAACCCCTCTTTCTTGTCTACATCCTTCAACCTTTCTCTGCTGTAACAGACTGCTAAGCTTTCATCTCTTGGACGCCAGCCACTAACAGTTGAGAAATGCACAGCATTTAAATGTCCAGCTCAAATCTGTAGGTGAAATTTCATCAGATAATGCTTAGTTTCCTACATAAGAATCTCCCATTCCCTCACCCTCCAAAGAATACTAAACAAATTAATAGATTATTGTGCCTGCAAATGGTGGAAGCTGCGCCTTTCTGTCAAGGCATTTGCAGCAACGATTGGTTAGTAACACAAACCTAAGAACTGACCAAGCAGTGATTAACTTGTCTTTCCCATTCCCATAAAGAGAATAACCAAACAGGCCCCGTGAGGTGGGTGCCTCCAGCGTTGCAGAGTACTATGATAATGGCAGGGCTGGGCTCAACAGCAGAGCAAAGACAAAGCCCTGTGAAGTCAACTCTGAACACTGAACTCCAGAGGAAAGGAAGGCAGGGTTGTCTTTTCCCTCTGAAAACCTACACGGACACTCTGAGATACGCAGATCAATCAGGAACCTGTAGTGTATTATCAATGGGGCCTGAACGTTGAAGAGGAAGTGAGCACAGTGACATGGTACTTCACCTTTTCACGCTCGCACCCTCACAGTAGAACTGTAGCTACTACCCCTTGAACCGTATAACCCCAAATCCCTCAATGACAATGTTTTTCTCTGTAAACAGACAAAACTCCATGTATTTATAGAAGGGATTAAGGCAAAACAGAAAGGGCAATCACTTACACTAGGACAAGCATCTTCTCCTTGCTGTCCCACCAAGATATACAAAGTATCATCCTTCTGGAGGTCAAAAATTCCTAGCACAGACACGCCGTGGGACCGCACCATGGTGTTCTTCCCTCCTTTCCCACCAGCAGCTCCATAGCCTGAGATGCTGCAGGAAACAGAAAACAAGAGCCTGGCATCCATGTTGTCCCAGACAGGTAGAAGGTAATACAAACCACTTCTGGGCACTGTTTTGCACACCTGAACTGTATACAATGTCACAGGGCTGTGCCCTGAAGACCTGATACTCTAAATATATCTAAACCCAAAGCTTGAAGACTGAGGTTCTCTGTTCTACATGGACCTGTGAACCTGGGTAGCTACAAAACAGCTTCTTTCACATTGATTCTTGGGCAAACACTTGCTGAGGACAGAGTGAGCAAGTCGCTGTAGTTTCAAACTTTAATATATGAAACACATCTTGTTTCCCAGAAGGCATACCCTTGAGAGGTCTGCAGCAATAAAGTGAAAGAACAGAAGCAGGAGGACCGGTAAGTACAGCACATATGGCTAAAGAGAACATTAAGCAGGAGATTGACAGGGGGAGATCTGAGAAAGCAGACAGCGTAACTGGTCCTGGTAGCATGGACCAGATGGGAAACAGCTCTCCAATTCCCAGGACCAGAGGAATACAGAAGAGTAGATGGACACGACACTGCCTGCAATAAACAAGGCAGGCAAAAGTCCCCCAGCTAAACTCACAGTCACCATGAACGTCTCACTGTCTCCAGCCAGCAGTGACTAGGTTGCATACACAGGCTGCTGCAGTCTCAATTAAGGCTCTGGGACTTTTATTTCAAGCAGTCAAGATTCAGAGGTCTTTCCTGTTGTTGATGTACCCAAAGATTTGGCTGTACTACTTTATTGCTCAGCTCTTCCCTCTCCCTTTCTAAGTACACAAACAATTTACATACTTGAAGCAGCTTTTATCAAAGAATTTCAAAGCACTTTAAAAAATCATGATAAAACACACATCTCTGCTGCAACAAAAACCAGAGTTACTCAACTTTCTGAGCAAGTGAGTGGTGGTACAGCAGGCTCAATTTTGATCTGAAATAAGCTTGTGATCCTCCACTGACATTAGTAGCTTTGCAGCTATTTCCATGAGAGCAAAATTCAACCTGGAGCATGTAAACAGTGACTGCAGGGCTGAGAACACAAAACTTCCTCTCAGCTTCTGACCAGTTACAGTATAGGTGCTCTGCTTTAACTCCTCCTTTCCTCTAGCACCTGGTTGGTCTTTGCCCAGCACAGTCCTGCATGCAAACAGGCTACAAGCAGAACAAACCAGCAGTGCCCATCGTGCATAAGCACCCTGAACAGGTTGGGCAGCCAGCTCACTTTCATCCAGCAACTTGCCTTAACGATTTGCGTGAGGAACTCACCTTGCGATACCGCTCTGAGGCAGCCAGCATGGAGCAGTTCTGATGTCAAAGCAACTATGGAGCATGAAGTGCCTCATAAAGCACATTAGCTCCTTGCAATGTGACATGATTATGTTCGTGCCACTGCTGATAACCAAAGCAATCATTCCTCAGTAAGGCTGCACTGGAGCCAGCAGAAAAAGTGATGGACACAGCACTGGGCTACCCTGAACAGATGCTGCATGAATCTGAAGACTGAGTTGATTTGCTGTAGAATTTTGTAATGGCTAATGAGATGCACTATCAGGCACAGCAAGCTGGCAGGGCTAATCGGCTGCAATTAGGGGCCATATTTTTCTGTGTATGAACAGATTTTGCATACAAGCAATGATGTCAGGAAGTTCAGGAGATCCCATTTTGGCCTCATTCAAAGGCTGCAGACAAACAAAACCCAGTAGATTCAGGTGACAGTCATTTCCTATTCAAAATGGGTGTCACTATTTAAACAGATGCATTATCTTGACTTCAAGCTTTAGTAGGATTCCTTTCCTTAGGCACAACTTTCTTTTACAGGAGGAATCCATTTAACCATATTGGCCCTGAAGAAAGACTCAGACCACCCTGAGTAAATATAACCAGAACACGGAATACTTTCCACTGTCTTCCTCCTTTTCTTTTACTATGATACTTGTAGGAACTGAAAAAGAAATCTGCATCTTCAGGAAGGATCAGGATGAGCAGAGTGCACTGGCTGTGCAAACCAGAGCTGGAGGAAAAATTCCACCTCTGGGTAGCCAGGTCATGGGAAACACTGGAGCTAGTTTTGAGACTATGAGAAAATGCAGTGCCTAGGCTGGCCAGCTTAGAAGGACACCTTTCTGCATTCCACTGTGCTGTGTTCTTGTGGCACCTTACAAGACGGGATCAGAGAAAAGAGAGGACAGTGGAGGTGACAACAAATGGGGCACTCAGCAAAATGGACCAAAGACTTTTGCTTTAAAAATGGAAAGAATTTGGATAATGGATGGTAACATGTAATTTATTACAGTTCACTTCTCTCATACTTGATCATAGGCCTAGATATGGGATGTCAAGACCTTCTGAATGCTTAGAAGGAACTCTGAAAAGAAAAAGATTCTTTTATATTGCCTAACTTTATTGTTACACAATGTGCAGTCCCATGGGAGCAAACCAGATGATTTTGTCCATATCAGCATGTAGGATTCCAGTCTTCAAATGAAGCCACCTACAGTGTGTGGCAGCCTACTCAGACCTTCATAGATGCTGGGGTTTTCTGGCTGTGGTTAACTTGTACTGGTGGTTTTGTGCAAAGTTGAGCTTTCTGTCTTTGCACTTCAATAATGCATATTCTGCCTCATGTTCACACGATCTGTATCCTTCTTATGCAATTATCAGGAATGTAACTCACTGCTCTACATTAGACAGTGTAAACACAGTGATATGGCATAACAACAGCTTTCTTAAGAGCCCAACAGCCAGCTGGATAATTTTATCTCTGGGTCAGGTATACTGGAGATGGCTATCAAGCTAACTTACAGGACCCACAGTGCAGCAGGCCTGCAGGGGAGAGCTAAATACAGGCAGTGGGTCCAGACTCTGGGAAGCCCTAGAATTGATATTGCAACTTGACATTTTCCTAGGGCTATGCTATACTGGGGGACACTGCTGCCCCTTCAGCAGCCCAGAATCAGGAAGATGTCAAGTTAATTTAAGCCCACAATTGCCTCCTCCTTTCCCCAGGCTCTGAATTCTCTACTATAGCCTTAAGAGGTGCAGAAGAGAATGTCATCCATTTATATATAGGTTACCAATGACATTAGCCATCTATTATCTATACAGAACCTAAAAGTCTGTTAGGTCATTTATAGGACTTGAATAGACAGGTCCTCCCTGCAGGACGTGTGGTTTGTATTGTGTAGCAAAAATCTGCCTACAGTTGCACTGGAATTCTGGCTCTTCTTGGGCTGGGGGGTGATATTAAAGAAATGAAAATGTTGTAAGTTTATTGCCTCTTCTCTTTTGGGCTATAGTTTATAACCATATTTACTGAATGCCGGTCCTGAAAAATTCTATTCACCTCAGGCAACTCATTTTTGATAGCTGAGTAAAATATCATTAATGTTCTTTTCATTACCATCAATCCTTGTGGTAATAGGCACTCAGGCAGAACTTGCACCTAGCCTAGCCAGTTCCTCTAAACTGCTTTGCAGTAGACTTCTGTTAGAGACTGACATCTATCCTCAATATAAACATTCTTTTTCAATAAAAAGAAAAAAAGAAGATGCCACTAAGTTTTAACTGAAATTTGTTCTAAGCCTTCAGTGGAGTGTTCTGCTTTGAAATCCATGATACCATCATTGGTTTCAACACGGAATGTTGCATAAAAAACCACCACTAGACAGTCATTGATTCAAACAGACAGTTCTGCTTACAAACTGATGCATGTAGTGGCTTGATGTCACCATTCAGATACAGTGAACTAAACTTTGATTGTACTTTTTTCCCCAGCAAGAGCAAAAAGAAAAAATGATTGGTAAAAATCTGATTAAGTGGCATTGAACTGTATCTGATCATCTCCCTTTGAAAATAACTCCACAGAGGGATTTAAGCATTAGAACCCTCAGCATCACAGAGCCTAACATTTAGGTGGCTGGGTTCCAAAATCAATTCTACAGCGGTGAGCCAGGCTTACAGGCTCAACTTACCTTGCCTAGATTCTAAACAGTCAAGATGCTGAGCACAGCTTGATGCAAGCTGTCTGATAAGAAATGCTCACATATGATTGTGCCTCCTATACCAGGTGGAGAGTGAGCAAACTCATTGTGATCCCAGAATTCAATGGATGGCATATGGGATACATATGCCCCTTGGCCGGGGGAGGTCAAAACACTCAATTTTTGGTTACTTAGAGAGCTCTCCCAACCCATTACCATTTAGGCTAAAGATATGTCTGCCTCAGGTGGTTGTTTCTCTCTCTTCTGTCTTTCACCAAAAAGTTGCATCTTCCAGACAAGAAATCCGAGACTGGAAGGACTGGAAATCACAGAATCAGGGAGAAGTAAAACACATGTAGACCTGGCCAAACTTCTGAATATGGTACTTCATATATGCCCAGCATGTACCTGCAGCTTGGGGAAGTTTCGAACGCAAAGATACATCATGATAATTGGAGATGGTTCTCTTACCTGTATGTGTTGGTTGCTGGTACTCTCCAGATCTGAATGCCTTGGAGAATCCCTTCAGCTCCTACAATCACACTGAGGTTGGAGTTTCTGTAGGCATCGTTGCATTGGCTCTGTGTGGGGCCATAGGGTCCACTGGCACCACATGTTGTGAATAACCAGTGATCTGAAATAAGGACATACACAAAGCATGATCCCAACATCCCAAGATCAAGTAGCTGCTCTGTTCTTTATTCACTCTCTCGATGGACCAAGAGAAGAACTTGGCCCCTGAAGTTTTAGCCAGAACAGATACTCACAGAATTCTTTTAGAAGACTCATAGTGCTGTATTAGACTCAGTATTTGGCAGCTTTTCATCTACATCTCCTGAAAGCTATCACAACTATGAACATAGCTTTACTTTTCCTAAGGCTCAAAAAGGCAAAGATCACAGAGTAGAGCAAAATGCAACACAGACCACCCAGTTTTGGGCTCTGCTCTCTGGGCTGTTAAAGTGCATGCTCATAACCTCAAGACTAGTGCATTTTAGCCCTTTCAGTTTCTACAGACATTTGATAATTTAATTTATTTTATATGGGAAAGCAGATGTTAATTAGGTAAAACCCTGTAAATACATCATCTCAGTGCTTAAAACATAACAATAAACTAATTGTATTTTGAATAATTTACTCACAAGAGATTCAAGTTAAGCTTCAGAAGGCAAAACACCTAACTGAGGCCTGTAAAACAAACATTCAGCTCTGCATGTTCTAGGCCAGATCTGTGGGTGTAAATCAATGCATTCCCATTGCAGCCATTTTCACCAACTTGAAGTACTAGCCTCATACAAATAGATTTCTAGAACAAGCCTTTGCTGATTTGTGCCTCAAAAATCTGATTTTTTAATTTGAATACATGATGTTGAAAATGCCATCCTTTTCCTTAAAGATTCATTATTAGGGCTAGCACAGTTGTAAGACCACAATGCTCTTGTAAAACCCACCCTAACATATTTGCTAGTATATCAGGAAATATTTCATATGTAATCAAAACTGAGATCTAGATGGAAAATAAGTAGACTAAGCAGTTTTCATGTACATTACATGATTTATCATTCATACTTATTAACAAGCTAATATACACAATCCAATAAACTCCATTATTTAATTCTACTGCCATTAAAGACAAAATACTTGAAATACACCTAAAGAACATTATTTCTACAAATTATGTTGGGCCAGCTAGCCCTCCTTATGGCTTTCTCAAAGGGCAGCATTTTCCCACCCAGCTTCCACTAATGCAATACAACATATGCAGACTCTTTCAGTGATGGCACTAATTAGCTCAGACAGAGAATTAACTTGATCTGCTTCTTGGAATTTGCAGCTATTGTCTAAGCAGATCTGGTCTAGAAATGATGGTCTGCATGTGTCTGGATGAGAGAGGCTAGCAGTTTTACCATTACTGTCACTGGAGGGGTTCACCCACCAGAAATACAAGGAAACACATTAGTTTAGCCAGGCACAAGGTCTGAATTACCTTTTCACAAACTAATCCTGAAGCTGAGCTAAATTCCTTCCTATAATAAAGTTCAATGCATGAAATAGATCAAATAATTTGGCAGGACTTTAAGAAATAAAGTGGCTGGCATTTCTGAAAACCCTTCGTAATAGAGTGTTGGCTATTCCAAGAAGCAATGTAAAACTACTACTTTAGGAAAGTGTCCCAGTCTAAGTACTGCTAAGAGAAAATCTCTTCCTTCTTACTGCAAAATCTACACCACCTCTCCCCAAAATTCCCCTGGAAGTGTCTTCTAGAAATTTTGCTATCGTTATTTGTTTTATATGGATACTTACATACTTATCTTACTAATTTTTCAAATCCTTCTGCAATGGGTGGCAGTATAAAGTCTTAAAATAAGTAGATAGCAAATGGAAGATTTCCCCTCTTCTCCTCTGACTCTAATGCACCCCCCCAAAAAACCCCAAGAACAACAGGTCAGAGGGGAAAAGCACCTAAGCAAGCATGGTCTAAAAGTTCCTAAACAAAATGCTTCAGTAGCTCTGATATCGACAGTCTTGCACCAGATGTTACTTATGTTTATTCTTGCAAAAAAAACCCCAAACCAAAGCAAAATCTCACACAAAATGGAAGACGAGAGACTCATTCTGTCAGCTATCACAGTGATTTAACACTGCAGTATCCCAGTGGGCTAAGCCACCCGCACTGAAACATATGTTTAGTAAAGCAGGCAGGTAAGTGTCTTCGTTTGGAACAATAAGAAGCCATTTAGATGTCTCTGGTGAAACATCAAACATGTTCCCAAAGGTAGAAGCAGGTGACCTTCAAGGGGACAATAAGTCCAAAACATGAGAGAATCAAAGTGGTAAACTGGAAGTGATAAAACCTAGGACAGACCACAGCATGTGGATACTGCTGCTATGGTTAAGCTTTGTATTTATGATTTACTCCCTTCAAATAAATCTCATTCCTCAGGTATCTGCTTACCTGGCCTTGGCAAAAGTATCTCTAGACACATGTAACACACAGCACAGCTGGACCTAAAACTGGCAGCTCTTGACTCCCACTGGGTTCCAGGGACAGGGGATCAATGAACTACGTCTTATTCCAAAATGCTTTTCAATGCCCCTCTGTTTCCTTACAAGCCCAATGCCCTGGTGGAACAGAACAAAAATACCCTCCTGCTGCAAACATTATGTCTCCAGACTTTGAACTGAAGCATCCAGAAAAAACTTTTGTATTTTCTGCCTTTTGGACCAAGTAGAGGGGTCTCACTTCCAGTGCAGAGTCAGTATCAGGGTAAGAGCAAACAGTGCTGGTAATTTAAGATTAGTGAATGTATATCTAAGCTCTTATACTCTGGCTTTTAAAATAGAGTATGAGAGGTTTGGGGAGTGAAAAACCATAGATATATTGTGCCAGGGAGCATGATGTAAAGAACCTGAAGATGACTGAGCACAGGAGGTACTATCTCAGATTTCAAAAGTGGTCCTGTTGCAATCGATAGAGTGGTATATACAAGATCACATGTAAAGCCTCCCAGGTTTGGCAGCTGCTGCAGTCAGTGCTAGCAAACATATTTACTTGCTCTGTTCAGGTAGATGGTAGATAGGAATGTTTCAGAAGTAGCAGAGCTGCGTACTGACCTTTGTCCAAAACACTGCAGGAAGAAGTCTGGCCCAAGTGAAGCCCATGGGGAGACTGCACCTGATTTGAACCAGCGCGGATTTCAGTAAAATCTACAGCCAGGTATTGCATGATCTCCTCATTTGTCACTGCTGCACTGACTTGCAAACAGTCCTCCTCCTGTTTATGTGCACTTCATATTTGATACTGAAAGCCAGTCCAACATGTAACAGCTTTGTTGCTGAATTAAATGGGACAGAATATGTCATGGGAAGAAGTCACCCCTCATTTCAACACAATTAGGACAGATGGGTCTTAGTTACAATTCTGGATACAGACTAAAAACCTTGCACTTCCCTCCGCCTGCTCTCTGAAACGTTTCACAAAGCCAACCCTCAATTTGCAGATGTAACTGTAGCCCAAAAGCTTAAACCACTAACCCAGTATCAAAACAGAGTACTGCCTATCTTAGATAAGCTACCATTTCTTTTTTTGAAGTAAGAATAACCATTCGCTCCCTGTATTGACTTTCTCCTGATTCTAGAAATGACTGCCGCATGTCTCATGAGCTCAGAGAAAGCATTTCTACAAGTTGTTTCATGCCACAGCAGTTTACAGTAATTCAATTTGAAACATTATTTTGATCTCCAAAGACTAAAGCAGCAGCACTGAATCAAAACTCCTTAAGCAGCTAGGTGAGAAGCACAGATTTTTTCCATCGGTGCCCAGCTGTGGTCTGTTGCATACTGCATGGCATACCTCTTCTTCCTTCTGCAGCATGCAACAGGCTAACGTTGCCGGCACCTCACGCTTACACGATGGGAAAAAAGCAGGACTCTCTGATCTAAATCCTCCCAAACAACTAGCAAATTTTGGAAGTTTGCCCAACTTCACACAAGTTACAGGTGCCCAGTTTACAGAAACAGCTGAGCATTCCCATGGTGAAAACTATCAGGTAGTTAAGTGTAGGGTCCCTATATATTCTGTCATTGGTAGTTGCAAGGTGCTAACTTGCAACAAGAAATTCCTGTTTAAGGTGTGGGAAAAAGAAAAGAAGTGAAGATTACACTGAAATTCTGAATTGGGGTACTGTATTTCAGTGAATAATTTATACATCAGTTCATTTGATGGAATCCCCACTTTCACTAGAAACGTGGCAGAGGAAACATTTGGTCCTCTGCCTGTTTACTCACACACTTGCCCTATTCAACCTCCCCAACACATTGCTAAGGTCCCAGCAACATTTTCCAAGAAATGCCATTTTGGCTCTATTAAAACAGATTTTAAAAAATTCCTTCTTCCCAACTTTTCTTTCCAAATTAGATTTACTGATGTATTTACACACACAGTCACTCATGCTTATTTTTTTTTTTGCACAGCAGAAATTCTAGTTTTCACACAGCTTGACTAGATACGTAAAGTGCACAGCAATCAAGGCACTAGATTTCAGCCACAGCAAAGGGGAGTGATGTCCTGCTCTTGGAAAACAAAAAGAACAAAACCCCACAAGACTTAAAATGACTAATTCATTTGAAGCTCTGATACTATTTGTGGCCCAAGGCAGTACTGCTGCAGGCACTGCTGCAAATAACAACCAGCAACAATGAAGAGAAAACAGTGGAACAAAGCCTAAAGCACATCTGTACTTTTAACATAGAAAGCAATTTCACTGGCACATATAGCACATAAACTCTGTATCACAAACCAGACATAGGCATTTTAGCTATACCTCAAGGGCCTAAATGTATTAACTGGCATTTGTTAAATTAAGCGCATTTGAACCGAGGTTCAACTCATTCCAAACCTAAACTTTACTGTGATTTGAGAAAATTACCAACGAAGCACCACGCTACTTGGCTTATTTTGGAACCTAGAGTAACACACTAGTGAAATGCATCAGTGCTTTAAAACAATGTGTAGGCAGTTCGTGGAACTTGCTGCCACAACCTCTATTCAGGCCCAGAGGTTATTCCTACTTCCAACAGAGTGAAAAAAACATTAATAAGGGCTATAAGGTCTCATGCATCATGGGCATAAGAACCCCAGTGGCTAAACTTCTGGAGGTAACTAATTCTGTTTGTTGTCCCTCAGGGAGTTCATTTTCTCCCTCTAAGGCAGTTGTCATCAAACTTGATGCCATGAACAAGCAGAACGCTTGCTTCATGTATTTGTAAGAACATTCACAAGCTCCCTTACAATATTTGGCCAATATGGGAAATCAGAGGCTCACAGGAAACTGCCCATCTTAATCTTCACTAACATTTGGCTGCCATTGGCACCATGATATGAGTGGAGGGATATACCTTTTACTTAGTGCATGAACAAATCTCAGTTATGCCTTACCAGTAATTCCAGGGTTGGTCAGTGCTGAAAGTCTGTAGGCAAAATATACTACAAGCGTACATAAGAAATATGTTCAGTGATGTAAGGAAGGAAAAACCTTTCAATTTTGCTTTGGGTTCTGTTGTTTAACAATGTCCTGTGTGCAGTAATTTGAGATTATTACCTTTTACAAGATCAAGTTTGCCAGAGAATAACAGGGTGGGGCAGGGGTTTGAAAGATGATGGTAAATGGCAAAACTAGGTTGTGCTCACAATCACAGTCCCTGAACTGCTAAATGTGTCTACAATGATATTAATGGGATATAAAATGATCATAGGAATTAGTGAGTCTTGCCAGCAATACCAGAACCAGTTACACAGGTACAGCTAGACTAAGATAAGGACAGCTTTTCAACTATTTATGGAGTTACTATTTCTGCCTCTGTCTTTCCATTTTCTAAATGAGGGCAGCAATAGAAGATTTGGACATGTTTTTCAGTTCAACAAGAAGATGATCTGCAGTGATGACAAATGAATGCCAGATTGATCCTGAGTATCATTTCAAAGAAATACTCAAAGCATGATTCATGCTTTATATTTTTCTTAAGTGTCCATATAAAGGGAACACAACCAGGGCATCCTTGTAGGAAATTATCTGTGGTCAGTATGACAGGGCAAGGGCTGACTTTGAACAGCAATGAGAACAGCTTGTTTCCTGCTACCTTCTGGACCCAGAAACTAACAAAGCAGCATGAAGAAAACTAATTTCTTTTCTATTTTATGTTTCACTTAAAGACATAGCAGGAGTCTTCCATAAAGGATGTTAAGTGAGACATGCTACTAACTTTTTGCAACTTGTTCATAATTAAAAAGGAAGCAGAAATGCATGTTAGATAACAAAGATCAAGTTGGGTGGAGGTGGCAAAATTATTTCAAAACCTTTCCTGAGATTTATAGCAGTTTCTGCACAATTTAAACTGCTATTCTTAAGAGCAGGCAGCTTTAAAATTTAGGTCTAAAATGTGTTAATTGCCCTGTTTATTTCAATTGTATGATTAAATGTGGAGAGCGGTTATACCAATTCAACTCTGCTATGTTGGGATCTGGTTGTATGTTGATTTTCAGTATTGCACCTTTGTTATTTTCAATCCTACGGAGAAAGCAAGTGTAAACACAGCAATAAAGAAATTCATGCCTACATAATCTGAGATCCCACCATCCGTCTCTGAGCATTTTCTACCACTGTTCAGGATGCTACCTTTGTTGGGGGGAGGGCGCTGAGCTGTTATTCACTGTGTTAATTGATGCTTAATACAGAAATACAATTCTGCAGATACCTTTATTGCATTATGCCAACAGTTCAGTTAGTATAATTGCACACAAAGAGAAACCAAATGTAATTTTCTTTTACTTAATACTCGTTCCGCTGTTCCTTTCAGCTCCTTCATCTGATTAACTAATGTGACTCAGAGTTCTTCCGAGAAACAGCTATGTAAGTACTCGTAAGAGGACTCTCCCTGATGCAAAAGACAAAATCTGTGCAACCACTAAGTGTTGTGGGGAAGAGACTGGAGCTGAAGGAAAACAGTAATCCAGTCCGGATGAGAAAATCATTTGATGACAGTTTCCATGCAAGAAACTATGGTCGCACAATGGCTGGTGGATATGCAGATCAGATGGGACAAAACAATGCAAGATTTGAGGGGAAAAAAGATTAATATTTTTGTACATTTCCCAACACACCATTTTTGTACTGTGTGCCCTGACACGAGTAAGTTGTCAGTGGGACAGATGAGAAGCTGAAACATCAAAAGAGAGGCTATCCTCATGGTATTTACAGCCTATTCAGAAGCACCAGAAATCTTTAATTAAAGCTTGATTGCTCTGTGTATTGTTATCTACTTTTGCCTACTGAGAATCCTATTCTGTCTTCTCCAGTTTCCATGACAGTAATTTGTTTACCTAGAGTTCCTCATTATTGCTCACTGTATCTTTATATGCCTGAATTTCCCATATTCTAGCCTTGTCTATAAAAGGAAATTGCATTGGTTTGATATAAATTGGCTTTTTAATTGGTAGTTAAACTCACTGTACAGAGATGCTACGGTTTGAGTGGCTTTCAGTTTTACTTAAACTGATACCTGATCAATTTAAAAACAAAGCCAAAGTAAGCTTGGTTTACATCAAAATAAACAGCACACAGCCTTTTGTACAGACTCAACCATTTCAATCAAAAATCCTAGTTCCACTAAAGTTGCTTCAATCTTCTGGTACACACAAGCTTTCTTACAACTTTTTTGCAAGCTTCTTCCAGAATCAATTTTCACCTGCAACCTTTCAGCAAGAAGCTGGCATTTCAGCAAATACGTCATTAATTAATTGAAAAGGAAAGCATTTGCATTGCTCTGAGATCATCTATCTAATGGCCACCTTGCACTGCAAGTAACTGTGTGACTTGAAACCTACAGGAATTTTTCTGTGCTGGTCCCGGTCATCATCGAGAAACTTGAGAGCGCAACACCACCACATTAGTTGTAGTAATTTGGGGTCTTATTCTGCACAGCGCATTCATCATCCCACGTGTGACACATGACAGTAGTTAACAGACTTCTGGGAACTTTAGGATCTTTCGCAACGTGGCTGCATTATGTGTTTTGAACCTTTGGTGTACGTATCCTGGAGGCATGCCAAGCCACGACAAGCACTGGCAAGGCTGAAGAAGTAATTCACTGGGTACAGGGCCTGAGAACAGAGGGGCCAGGGAGGTTGGTGGTGATGACTATCACTTCTGCTGAAAATGGATTCCCAAGCACAGGCAAAACCAGCAGATGCATGTAACAGGTTGTTCTCAGTTACAAAGGAGCAAATCGAGGCCCATACCCTTGAAAGCAATGGAGCTTCTTTGGATTTTCTGTCAAGTAAACAAAGTGGCACCTGTCTTTCAGACTGTACTTCCTGCTGTGTAGGCTGAGCTGGCTTGGGGACTTGGGGAGGGCATTTTATTATCCTGTTGTCTCCTCAGCTATAGGAACACAGTTCTTTGTTTTAATATAATTTCTTAAGAAGGAAATATTATAGCATGTGATCCATCACACAAGCCAAAGATCACATTAGCTGTAATTACTTTTGGCTGAGCTCATATTGGTCAATGCAGTCTTTGGGACTTCAGGGTGGCACTGATGCTGTTGGTTCACTTGCACAACAGTAAATACGTGGCCATCAAAGTAAAGGCCTTGACAGACTCAGCCTGAGGTTTCTTAAATGCATTACAGGATGCAGAAAGAAACAAGATTAAAGCTGGGTAAAATGCATAGCCCAGGGACCAAACAAGCATCTGCAGCGTTTGCTGAGAGCAGGGACTCAGGAACACAAAGCAAAAAGGTGATTCGGTGCTGTGGAGACCCTCAGAAATGCAATGACTTCCCACTGCAAGAAGCTGCAGCTTAGCTTCTCCGATTTCTGCCTTGTCTACGCTGAGGGCACAAAGGGGAGAAAACTGCTGTAAGAGTGATTTCGAATCTCAAGGGCTGGAGACAATTTTAGACAGAACATGAACAGGACTGAGGATCAAGCCCAGAAATTAGGCAAACTGGCTTAGATACCACAGGAATTGCCTTGAATTTTCACCCCAAGGTCATAACAAATGATTTGAATTGCTCAAAGTACCTCGGTGACCTTCTGTTCTACCCCCATGCAATCTGACTCCCATTACTTCTACTATCCAAGCATTTCTTTAAATTGCATTCATCAGATAGGACAGGGAGCAGAAGGGCTAGAAGATGTTCTATCATTTCAGGTCTAGTGAGAAGTAGGAAGTAACAAAATCCTCAAAGAAACCTACAGCCACAAGATTTCTAGCCTAACACACACACACACACTTTATATTAACTTTGCATCCAAACTTCAGGCCAGTCTCCAATCTGAACCTGGGTATCTAATGGCTTTTGCGTTACTAAAACAGTAGGTACCCTGGAAGGAAATGTACAGTTGCCTTGGGGAACTATATCACCACCTAAGCCTTGACATTCCTATAGAAAGTCAGCCAGAAGTCCATGATCTACACCTGTGTACAGATCCTACCACAAGATCACTGACCTAAGAGCAATTCTCAAAGCACCTAAAAGTAAAAGGTGGCTCCACTTACAGGCAGGTATCAAAGGGAACACTTCAAAGGATCCTCAAAGAGGCTGTACAGGTCTTTTTGGAAATTATACCTTGGTGACCAGCCCAAGCTCACACACGACATCTGTAACAGAGCTAGACACAATCTTTGCAGCTAAAGGACAGGTCCACAGAGCCCAGCATCCTCTTATACAGGCTCATTCCCTCTGTCTCATTCTCCTGAGACTTTGGTCAGTGCTCCTGCACTTCTCTTGCTGTATGGTGCTCAGTACATAAGAATATCAATAAACTCCACTTGATGGCAACTCTTGGCCTACACCACAGACTGTATCATCAGCCTCTGCTGCCAGAGCTCGCTTCACAAGAGAGTTCAGGTATCAGCAGCTGGCGCTGCTGCGGCAGCATGGAGTGGGCTAATACATCCATCTTTACAGGTGGGCTTTGAAGGCTGTGTGGAGCTTTTGACCACACTGACCAGACTGCTGTTGGTATCAGAGCTAACACCACTAGTTCCTGTATTTCAGCAGTACACTGCAGGCAGCAAAGCGAAACATAACCTACAATAGAACAGACTCGAAGTCTTTCTAAGACAGAGGAGTGGGAGAGGAGGAGGCAGCAGGAACAAATCCCTGGCTTACTGACAAAGTAAAGGAGGCATATACCAACCACGCTTCTGTTCTCTACCTTAAGAGGGGTGGTATTTCAAATTGGCAGGTAACTAGCTAGCCCTAAGTGAGGAGAAACAGCTGCATGCAGTGCTAAGGGTGGCAGTTATAGCAAGTGCTCATCTCTCCTGTAGTTACCTCTCATTTCCATGGTTAGCCCTGCTCCCCCAGGTAGGCTGGAAATTGTGGCCACCTGGATCAAATCAGGAAGAGAAGCTGGCAAGGAGGAGGGAAGGAAGCAGACTGAAATAGAAATGTACACGTAGAGCCCAAAACAGATATTGTGAATGTGTGGGCAAGCCTGGAAGAGGGAAGAGACAAACATTTGGGAGACAGTGATGTGAGGGGAAGGGAAGTCTTGCATCTATTTGGCCCACGCCACTACAGTTAAGCTGGAAAGAGGAGCTGGGGGACCGGGGAAAACAAAATAACATTGACCATACAAGACTGACATTTCTAACTAAAAATCATGTTTTTAAAACAAAGACCAATGATGTACTCTTTCAAATAGGCAACAAAAATATTACTGAAAAAGCAAAGCTATGTTATTTCAAACCAAGACTATATTAACTAGAGATGGGTGTTCACGTTACAACATGCTGGACTCGGTCAATTTGGACACTTCACTTTGATTCCTGCCTGTTTTTCTGACCACGACACCAAACAAACCTGTCTTACAGTTTAAAAGCAGTTTTTACTTCAGGAAGAGGCTCCCTCTGGTTGGTTCTTTCACCAGCTTGCAATCAAAATCCAAGTTACAGTTAACAGCTAACGGCAATTGCTTTCTAGAGCTTGTTTTGTTTTGTTGTGTTTGTAAGGGACTTGGGAAAAGCTCTGAACAAAGGTTTTTGTAAAAAAAAACCAAACCAAAACCCACCATATTGCATTTAGCCACATCTAACTGAAATCTGTACTAGTTGGAAACCTCTGCTGTCTTAAAATGCTTCTCAGACCGAAGAATTACCTGCTGGACCAGAAATGGGGGCAGTGTTGAGCTGGAGATTTCCCAGAAGCTTTTGTTCCCATCCAAACTTCTTCTGGCCACCTCTACTGGTGAGCAAATTGCTTGAGTCTGGAGTGGTACCTCGAGGTGTCTTCTCTCCACTGACTAGAAAACAAGAAGCCACAGATTGGTTTATCACTGAGGGTGGCTGAGTCAGTATGTAATACAAAACTGAAGCTAAATTAAGGGCTGCAGGCTCCTCTGCTGAGAATAAGAGCCTGCAGTCACAGGATATAACACTATTAAAAGGAAAGGGCAGATTGACTTTCCATTGCTGTTATGGGAACTGTGACAAAAGAAAAGTAAACAGGAATGAGTCGTGGGCAAAACAGCAAGTGAATGATGACACAAAGCAGAAATACAGAATACAATCTTTAGCAACTGTTAGAAAGTTTCTCTTTTAGCCGGTAAAAGTATGTGCAATATTTTTTAATTACAGACTAATTTTAAGATCTCTTTAGAATACTGGAACCTGAAGTACATCGTACTTTTGCACAGAAAACAGGGGGTATTACTGCATAAATGGAAAGACTCATACCCCAGTCACTGCGAATTAACATAATACAAAGCAAATGAAACGTTCTGACTGCTGTTGGATGAGGAAGTGGCTTAGAGGTTTTCAGTCTGAACAGGGCTACAGAGACTGTAGCTTCAAGCCTAGGACATGAAAGAACACACTGAAGTTCTACTGCTCAGCCCAAGGTAGAAGTTTCATGTCTTCAGAGCAGCAGTCCTCCAATCCTCATGTAAGTTGTTGGTCTGAGGTACAGAGTGACGGATCATTGAACACATTTACAAATTAAGCGGTTCACTATGCATGAGATTATGAAAGATGAGCCAGACACAAACATTCAATAAAAATCTAAACAGGATGAAATCTGGCAGCAGAGGTATAGACTGGGCATATTCTAGAGGCCAGTCAATCACAAAGTCTGGATCAGAATCCAAATTTTTCCCAAGAGTAGGAGAGAGTGAAGATCCTAGTTTCTGATTCAGACTTAAATGCATCAGTCCAAATAAAATAATCTTGTTCTAATTTAACTGGAGTATTGTGCCCAATGTTATTGCAAAGTTAGTGTCAATCACAGGATGCCTATCTTTTCCCAGCCAGAGTCCAACTGTCATTCATTTTGATAACTGTCACACAGCAAACCAGGTCATGTGGAACTCTATAATCACACACTGGCTTCTGCATCAGCCTGGGTGGGTAGGTGATGCTAGTGTCTCAGCTGGAAGCTGACTCTCCCACACCATATGTCTTACTACCCATTTACTGCCAAACCTGGAACCCATTCACTGGTCAGCTCTACTAATAAGGTATGCATCTGAACAGTCTCCTCCACCTAAGCACAGTTATTACTGAAACATACCTTTACATTTCAGGAGTCTTTTGAAGATAATAACACCCAATCCCTTCCCCACAGTTTCAACCCCTTTCCAAATTTCAGTTACATGGCAAATAAAAGACAAGTCACTTGCAGATAAAAGGAAAACTTACTTGTTAAATAACAGTCCAAACTAAGGGAGACATTGTCAAAAGCAATAACGGCATCAGATCCTTCTTCCCATGAAGCAACAATCTGAAACCAAAACCTGCACAGATTGGAAGAACAGGGATTAAATTCTGTTAAAGAGATGAAACTCAGAGCTCTCCGCAATTAAAGCAGTTTTAGAAAGGGGGAAAAATGTTTTCTTTTCACATATAAAAATACTAAATTGCCAGAGAAAGTACCCTCAACCTTAACAAGAAAAGATAATCTGAGGAGGGGAGCTGTACATGAATACAGGCAGACAGAAAACAATACAGCCCCTCTTCCCTCCAGAAGCATACAACCTGAAGCAGGTGCAAATATGTTTGAGTGGGGGGCATCAGGACAGAAAATAAAGTCCCCTGGCTTCTGGCACAAAAAAAGAGAGACACTGAAGTGATTTTAATCTTACAAGTGATTTACACCCTTAAGTGTTACGAAACATAAGTAGGCTGGAGCTCCTGAAATCATTTGAGTTTCTAAAAGGAACTGGCAACCAGAGACTGAAACCAATTTAGAAAGTATTTGGTGTTGATCCACCCTCTAGGAAGCAAAGGATATCTAACAGTCTTGGTAGTCACAAAAGAGAGGAACTGACACTGGGTAGTCCACAGGAAGAGCAGAACTCATTATCTCCTTGTAGCAGCTGAGCAGCTTTGCCTCAAATCACTTCCACACTTTCAGATGGCTTTTGCCAGGAAGTTCTGCCACTCCTACGTTACCAGAAGAAAGATCCTGTAAATTCACCCTCAGTGATATTACAAGACAACAGGAAAAGAAAAAATAACCCACAACCAAATACTTCAAATCTGATAGTATATTGACCACACGTTAATTTAGTGCACTCATGGATTTAGGTTTTCTCTTAGCTTAATAAGTTCATGTTCTTCCGATGATATCTGCTGCATAAAATCATAATAATCTGCTTAGGAAGTAGAACAATTTCTAAAAGCAGCCAATCATGGCCCAGAAGTCAGATACAATGTTGAGAAGTTGCATCAAGACTATAAAAACATGAAACTATCATATGCTGTAGAACAAGCTGCAAGACAATAGGAAATATTATTTAAACCTCATTCTCTGTTGTCCCTTGATATTTCACACCAGCAGAAGCTAAGACATTCACGGGTCTCTTTAACGTAGATCTATTGCTGATGGTTCCTGCTCTATCTTTTAGACATAAGCATTTAGTCAGTATGTGAATTCTTGCAGATGTTCCAGCTTAGATGAGAAAGGGATGACAGAACAAGGTATTTTTGAGGACCAGGCCTATTTATTTAGAAAGGCTGTAGAAATCCTGTCCCTTTACTGCAGCAAGAATCTAAACACCAGCAGATTTTTTTTCTTCTCACAGACTCTGGACCTTTATGCATAGTACTGGATCTAAAATATTTTCTCTCAGCTTTTTGTCTGCTATCAGTATTCTTATGTTAGTCTAGTTGCCTCCTACTGTTTTTAAAATCTACCTCTCCTTTACCAGCAAACCAACCTCACAAAGCAAAATTCAAGTGAAGCTTCTCTGCTCTAATGTATATTTACTTTGGGATAGCATGTTCCTGTGTTTTCAGTGAGGGTTTTGACTGTTTCAGCCTCCTGACTGTCAACAAACGTAACCAACTTCCGTGTTGTTCTCACATACAGTGCAGCTTTCACCACCGGAGATGACAGTGAGGTTTGGCACAAACTAAAACAGACCCCAGGGATATATGTGCCTTTTGAGGATAGCTAGATTGAAGCATTGTCTTCTTCTGCAACTGGTGTTCTTGCTAAGCTACAGATGGGGACACAGAAAAGCTGACCCAGCCAAAGCAAAAATTTCAAATGGAAAAAACCTCCTGGCAGTCCTTGAAAGGTGCAAAGGATTTAGAACAGAGCACAGTCCATTCACAAGAGAAAAGAGTTGATATAGTTGCTACGTTGCTCCTTCTTTATTTCTGGTAAAGCAAAACAATGATGCTTCAATACTGAAATTTCTCGCTCCTTGGACATAGGGAGAGACTTTTCTAAAATGTCCCTGATGCATTTGATCTTCGGCCTTTTTCCTGGGGGTGTACACTAAATGCCACTTGGAGATGTGGACATTTTGATGTGTATTTATGTTTGTAAGGTGCTAAACTGAGGCTGGGAAATGAATTACAAAGACAGATAAGCAGTTCCTCCATGTCAGCTTTTCCCTCCACTTCTGCAGACTTTAGCTCAGGTTGCATACAAGAAGAGACAGGTACTTCTGCAAAGACCACTACGTACCTTCTTTGAACCTCCAGGCAACTAAATACTTCTTCTAAATAGCTTCAGGCAATTTCCTTGGCAGAACCTAAGCTTCATGCCCCAAGATGTTATGCTTTGATGCACTGCTCATGTCATCTGTCTTCAGACAACAAAGGGTTGTTCTTACGAGAATTACCAAATGTTCAGCCCCTAAGAACAGGAAGGCATGATACAAACCAGTATTTCTGTCACTGAAGGGAGTGCCACCTAACATGCCCATATAAGAATGCAATAGGTTGCTTTTTACTTTTATTTACAGTTTATTCAAGTTAAGAGACAGCCTTGCTGATTTCACCTGCGAGCACTTGAGAAGTTTCCTGAAGTTCACCAGGGATGAAAAAAAATTACAGAAATGCCTCCAAAATACAAAAATCATGTGAATGTTAAATACTGTTAGGACCATCAGTGCTGCTCTGGTTGTCTATTAATCTGATTTTTTTTTTTTTTTTACATGAATGCAGTTTCAGTACAAACCTTCTCTTGAGACCAGCATTTCTGCAACAAATAGTTCATCTTTTCCTCTTCTTCAGTTTAATGCCACTATTAATTTAGAAATATGATGTCTTTTAAATTCCATTGAAACAAGATCATCAGTTAACTAACATTTCAATCATTAGCTTTGGTGGTTTTAGCTTAATGGGCTAATTAAGGGAAATTTAATCAAAATTGAAGATGGAAATGTCACACATCAGTGAAACAGAAAAAAGCCCACAGACAATCTCGTTCCCTTGCCCCCTCCTTTTTTTTCTTTCTGTTTCATCCCTGAAATCAATGAAACAACTCCCTTTGACTTTGGTGGAAGCTGATACTGAAACACCAGAAGCGTATGTTATTGTCGTGACTCAGTATAACGCTGGAGGTGACAATGTCTCACTGATATTTTTGCAGAGATCAAAGTGGGGTATGCTGACTCCACATCCAGTACTTCAGATGGCACCTATACAGCACAGATACTGGTCCACGGTACTGTGTAGACATATTCACTGCAAACACAGACCCTGTGGTGGATGGCCATGAAAGAATATTCCTGAAGGCAATTATACAGAGGCAGCAAAATTAGTGCTGGCAAGTTTGTCATGACTTTGTTGCTTAATAAATCCCAGCAACTTCCTCACATGGAATCCAAACCCTCATCAGGCAAGTCTGTGTTTGTAAGCTAGATTTCTTCATAGGAATGAAAATATGGCTGCTACGAAAAGCTTTAATGGCTTGGATACTAGAAAAATCATTACTTGAGGACTGGTGGAAATTACTTCTTATCTGTCTCTTCTTTTGCCCTACTTCTTGACTCCAGGAGCACAGCTAGGAAGAAGTTCCTTAGATGTATGACGATTGGGAAGTACAAGTTACATCCTGCAGAGTTGAGTGTCAGCTGAGCTGTGAATGCAATTCATATGAAGGCCTTTTTTTTTTTTTTAAATCTGTTTGAGGCAGATGGGAAGTGCTGTACCAGGTGGACAAAAAAAAACCTAACTCAAATCTCCCCTTTGGGGAACATCAGCTTGGCTGTCTGAAGGATACAAGTTTTACATAAATTAAAAAAACACTCAAGGGTGACTACTGATCGAATATTTCAGAGTCACCTATAAGAAACGGCACCAAGGGCATAACGAACAAGCTTTTTTTGGCCTAACCTGTGAAATTTGAATCCAGGTGAACAGCTCCATGAAATGTAGGACCAAGCATATTCCAACTAAGTTAAATCTGACAGAAACAGGATAAAATCAAAGTTTAAGTTCTTTACTGTGAGGGTGGTGAGGCACTGGAACAGGTTGCCCAGAGAGGTTGTGGATGCCCCATCCCTGGAAGTGTTCAAGGCCAGGTTGGATGGGGCTTTGAGCAACCTGGTCTAGTGGAAGGTGTCCCTGCCCATGGTGGGGGAGTTGGAACTAGATGATCTGGGCTGTAATCTTCCCCATTCCTTAGGATCTTTGAATCTTGGGTTTTATTTCAGTGTGGTCAGTATTTGAGCTTCATCACATCATCCTGGGTTTTCTGTTCAGTTGTCTCTTTTTGCTTACTTATTTCTTTTCTTGATCCTAACAGAAGACTGGTTCCCCTCAAAATATCTGGGACTTATTTACAGAGAGAAATATAGAGCTACAAATATGAAAACACATCTATAGTTATGTTGGTATAGCCTCCATGAGGACAAACTGTTTTGCTTAAGTCACCTATCCTTAGGTCTTCATTGCACAGAAATGTTAGCTTTTGGGTGTATTATATCCTCTTCTGTTCAGAGGGAAATAAAAAACATTTTCCTTGAATTGAAGACCTCAGAAAGTTGATTTTGTACAAATTCTGCAGCTCCCTTCAGTAACAACTCTGAATTCCACCTAAATATTGTCCTTGGCTCATACAGACAGTTCAGGTTTCCATTAGCCAGACTCAGGCAGCTGTCTTCATGTCATTACTTTAGAAAGCCTCATAATCATTTTTTTTCTTTTTATTATAAAGATAGGGATTATTAACCAAGACTGAACGTTAATCTCCTCTGTACTCAATCCCCCATGCGGTGACACAATCACAGCATGCCTGTACGTACAGATCCCATTTCATAACTTGTAATGTTTTGCCTCTGATGGAACTGATTTCTCTCTCTACCTAGATAAAATAATTACAGCTGAACCTGCTTGAGACCAAGATACTTAGGGAACGGAGAAGTTTCAGGTCACTAACGTTATTACACTCAGGTTCCCATTAACTTCTCTATTACAAATGATGCATTGTTAGCTCACTTCACAAAGGAATACTCACTATTTGGGATAAAAGACATACTTCGGTGGAATGAGATTATTTGGAGAAATATAAGCATGTTAACCAAACTCAGTTACAGTGACAGAATTGCCATACAGGAAGTTACTTAATAGCTAGTAATAAAGGTTGAGATTCAAAGGTGTTATTAAAGGCAATCATGCAGAATATATACACGTACAAAATCTCTCACAGGTACTCTGCACACACTGTCACCAAAACCCCCCTCTTCAGATGAAGAGAACAGCCATCAGCAGAATAACTGTTTCAGAAGGAGGACAGTAGCAGACATAGTTAATGCTACAGAGCAGAAGAGCAGCGATACAGGCATTAAAGTCTCACTCTTTTTTTAACAAAGTAATGTGGAACCATGTCAGAGCAACACAGGCTAGGCTTGTTGGATGGATATAAGAAGAAAGAATAACGAGATTTGGGTATAGATGCGACCAATTAATATATATGTGGTAATGTGTAGGGAGACATGTGTCTAGCTTGTACGGAGGGTCCCTGTTTCTTCATAGCAGAATGGGAAGAAAGTTCAGGAACAACGGGAGACAAACAGTCCTCTTGGTACAAAATGTTGCCAAGAATGTTCTTTTTCTTTTTCTTCCTTGATGGGAAACCTGATGCCCAGAAAGGAATGTGAGGGAGAGACAGTGGCAATGCAAAAAGAAATTATTAGACAATAAGAGTGCTTAGCCACAGCTCATAGAAATACAATAAAGTGTATGACTATGAGACAACTTCTTTTTACTGCAGCAATGAGTGAGAGGTTCCCCAGCTGCTTTGCCTGCCATTGAGGTGACCTCAATGAGCTGCTGAAGGAGCCAGACAGAACAAAGGACCTTACTCCCAAGGACTGAAAGGGAATCCCACTTTGATAGGTAGACAAAAAACTGATGAGCACCAGTGTAGTTCATAAAAATCCAGCAAGCTGGCAAGACTGGAATAGGTAAAGAAACCAGTTTAAAGAAAGAAAGTACAATCATCTCGATGTGAATTATGACTTGTTGCAACAGAATATCACCTTCTGGGGTAACTTAAATCTGTAGAGTTGCTTTCTTCCTCAGGAAGGTCACATCCATACCTAGCCTTCCAGGTAAGACACATTTTTCTCTTCCAACATAATAAAATTCCTCAGTCCATGTTCAGGAGAAGGTCACCAGCAAGAAAATAATTTTGAAGCTCTCTGAGCACAATGGGACAAAAAGAAAATTGTTTTTTACTTTCTGAATGTGCTGCTCTATTAAAAGGACACAGAGCCTAATCTTGCTATCAGTGACAAGGCAAATGGTGCTGTCACTTACGACTGAAAATTTAGTTTCTAGGGACCTCAAATAAACTTCTCCTCTTACTCCTCCTTCCCCCATCTCGCCACCACTACTTAAGACTGGCTACAAATTTAGACTTTACAATACCAAAAAAATAAACTTGAGAAGAAAGGAAGCCAAGGAAACCTTTCTAACCAGTAGACACATTTACATTCCTTTTATATTTCTATACAATCTTCTGTCAGAAGACTGTACTGAGGTTGGTCGGGTTCCTATTAATACTTGCCATTTCTGCTTGGTTCCTCTCACAGAAGTTACAGTGAAATCTTTAAAGAAAAGGACAGGTTTAGTAGAGAATATAGGCCTTAAAAGACCAGAGCTAGTCTGGGCTGGGCTGGCTCACGTGGAGTCCACTTCCAGGCAACTCGAGCCAGGTGACAGACAGACCCACAGAACATTTAGTCTACATGCCACTCCACATGGCTGGCCTCAGCTTCACCAAGGGAGCAGAAATGAAGAGAATTAGAAATTGTTTCTTAAACCATTATTTTTCCAGCCAGGCTTCAGCCTATTAGAGCTGATCCTTTTCCACCTTTTACACTGTGTAGCAAAACGGTTGCTAGGGAGGTTGGTGATAATAAGCATCAGCCTACAGTAAGCTCCAACAAATCACTTTGTACATGTGCTTGTATTTTATCTATGTGATATACCTTAACCATACTGTTAAACTAACAGAATGTCTAATTATTAGCTACACAAATCACTTATCTTCAATTGCACCAGGCTTCTGTTTGCTCTTGCTGTCACATTCCCATGACTATATCATTATTAAAATTTAAACTTACATTGACTTACTAACTAAAACCAAATGTACAAAAAAAAGCAAGCCCAATCTACCAACGACAACAGAGCTTTCAAGACTCTGTTTCCTACTTGCATTTCTGTGAAGTTAAAAAACAACAATCCTCAACAGGCTCATTGCTTATCATTGGAAAACAAACAGTAATTTTCCATCAAATAAACCAATTTTACAATAACGCGGTTCTCTACACTACTCTCAACCCGAATGTTTTAGCACTGCATTAATGTGTAAATTCCAGTAAGTAAAAATGACCAGTTCTCTAGCTTTCACTAATCTGTGCAGATTATCTGATTTGCAGATAATGTGTCCTTCAGGGAGGGGTACGTAGCTCCAGGGGGGCCAAATGAAGCACAAGAAGGATTGTCAGTTCATGTTGAGTGTACTCAAGAGGCAAGTTAAAATACAGCACCTCTGGAGACTTTGCCTTTTGCCTCTGGTAGGCACAATCTGTTCATGCAACAGTTCAAGGAGCTCTTGCCCACAACTGGATTCGTTAACTGTAGCTGCTTTGATGGCATATCCCTCACCAGGCCCTTTGCCCTTCCTCCCCGATGCACAGAAGATACTGAGCATTTGGAATTGCATTACAGCTCTGTTAACCCACGCACCATGTGAGCTGACTCTCAAGACTTTTGCCCACACCTTCCAGAACAAGGAAGGACAGCTAACTTTGGGAAGATGTAAAAAGCCAGAACTTCAGCCTCTTTTAAGTCCACACAGGAAAGGTAAGACCTCACACAGGGTGAAATTGCAACTGGATGCTTTCCTAAGGATCAAATGGGAGGAAAGAAGGCAATCCTCTCCTCATCACGCTCTTGGAAATGAAGCGTGTGTCCAGGGTTGCCCAGGCTAACACAGTGCTAGAAATCTAACATCCCTCAGTCCCAGTTTAGCTTCCTTGACATACTCCTCCCTACTTTCTGCTCCTGCCAAATCACCTGAAATGTTCTAGCTGTGATTTTATGTCAAAATATAATTTCCCCCAACAGCCTGAGGGATATCAAACATTTAAGAAATGTCTGTTTCTAAAGATAGAGCTGACCTAATTCTTGGAAGTCTTCCTAATGATTCTTTGAAGTGCTATAAGCCAAACATGGAAATTATGGCTAAGCAGCTTTTGAACAAACATGCTTTTGAGCAGTTTTAGAGCATATTATCTTGTTATTAATAACACTTTCTATTCAGCTTCCCAATCACAATGGAACATGCTTTGATTTTGTGTGGAACTGGTACACTGGTGTGCTTTATTCAAGAGCTTTACTTTTGTGAGGCGATTTGAAGTTTCAGCTCCTCCTGTAGGAATATCTGCAATATCATGCTTCTTCTAACACAGACCCTCACAGCTACTGACACAGGAATCAATTAGAAAAAGACAGACACAGCAAGCTTTCAGCAGCACCAGCATTGTGTTCACATCAATTAAATACTTCTTACAGTTCAATAAAACTGTCATTTATGCCCAAAGTATATATACTACAGACTCCCCAGTACGACTTCAGTGTACACTTCCATAGAGTTCCTTCCTAATTTGTACATCAGTCCAGATTTCCTAAGAAACAGGTTTTGCGATGGTGAGAAAGAAGCTTGCAGTATTTCCATGTCTCACAGTAGATTTCTTCCTTCCCAGGAAGGACTGGTTTCAACTAAATCAATCTTAGAAAAAAAATCATTAAAACAGTGCACTTTCTGTGAATAAATAAGAACAAAAACTTTTCAACAGACACCAAAACTTAAAAGTTTTCCTTGCTTATGTCTTAACCTCCAACAAACTTTCTTCTCTCAGTGAATCCTGCTGTCTTTCTCTGTAAGTAATGGGGAAGTAAGAGTGTCAGGACCTTATGCATAATATTGTCAGCACCATGTTATCAGTTGAATCTGTAATTCCACATGAACCACTGCTAGCCTGGCTCCTAAGATCAAAGTATTCTCTGCCTGACTGTGCAACCAGAGAGAATTTAAAGGCAGGCAATAGTATAAGAGTATAGAATAATTCAGGTACAAAACATTCCCCTGGCAACATTAGAAAATAAATCACATAAATAATAATGGCAAAATATACCATTCTTCAAAGGAAACACAGCTGAAGGGAATGAAGCAACCAGGCATTTTTACAAATGGTGCTTCAGCAGTGACTGAACAATAAGCCTAATGCTGATATTTTTTAAATCTTTGACGCACACATATTAATTATACATTCAGGACCAAAGCATTGGCAGTGTCCTTGTTGTGTTTGCAGCCTATGTGCATCCCCAAGAGCCAGCAAGATAAAAGACATATTCATACAATGTTTGTTCAAACTTCTTATGAGGCAAACTATCCCTTAATGAAATCCATTATTTCTAGGGCACAGATTTCCAAAAAGACAAAGGACACCAGTGTTCATGACACAGATTGTAGATGCATCTTACAGCCTAAGGGCCAGGGCATCAGGAGGTAAAGTATGTCTGTCTTCTCTATAAACAGCATAAGCCAGAGCATACACAAAAAGTAAACAATGAACAAGAGTATTCCCTTAAAGCTGACTTGTAAGAAACAGCTAAAACAACACTCTAAATAAGCATATGCCTCTAGATTAAGCATATGCTACCAGATAAACCTTTTACGCTTAGAGCCAGAATACAGTCATAACAGAGAGCCCTTTATTAAGCTGAGCCTCCTGCTACAGCCTACACAAAGGTATTCACATGCACCCTTGTCTGATTTTGCAGCAGGTTCTTCTCCCATCTCTTTCATCCTCAGATCTAGACACATTGAACACTTGGGACTTTGATACCCAGAAAAAAAAACAACTATGGAGCTCACATCCAACTCTAGCAAACCACGTAAGAGGATCAAACATGCTACATAAAACAGTATGTGAAGAGAATGATAACTTCCAGTCGATGAAATGGAGACACAGAATTTTAAGCACCTTGCTGTAAACTACCCATCGACCCAGTCTGTGAGCCAAGACCACCACTCAGGAGTTCTAAAATTGGGTGCTTTGCTCCAACTACTCAGTTATTCCCCACCTCTAACAGAAGATACCTCCCGGGGACAAAGCGCTTCCTTTCCCTGACAGAACAACTTCCAGGAGCAATGCTGGCCATTTTTGTTGCCAGGTAGCTAGCAATGAAATGACTGATCACCATGAAGGAGAATGATGAGGAGACTCATACCTATCCAGTATATCTGGGAGAGGTAAGATCATCCACTGCCATATTCCCAAACCTTCGCTGTTATCTGAATACCAGAATGTCCGGCTTTGTTCTTTTCCTGTCTTGTTCTCGACCAGCACCAGGGATATATTTCCCAGCAAGACACCATGGATGAGCCATGACATTCGTAGCTAGAAGAAAGAGAACATACGAGATTAAACATCACAAACATTATCCAAAAGTTAACAAAATTCCCAGCTCTTCTTTAATTTCTTTGTTCTCTAATCACTAAAAAGTCAATTCTCCCTCCCCTGTGCTCATGTAATCCCTTTAGAAAAACTCCACAGATGTGGAAGCCTGTAATACTTAGCATATGCTATTTAATATTGGAACTACTGGCCTTTCTTTTTGGTAGTTTTGGTAGAGTCCAAAACATCTCTGTTTTAGCTTTCACATTATGTGTCTGTAATTTTAAAGGGATAAGCTAATACCTCTATTATCTGGAGTACAAAGATCCCACTCCCCTAAGATGCCACCTGTGCGATTCAGGTTAAGACTAACAACTTTTTCAGCAATAAACTTTTATATTCTGGCAGCAGCAAAAACACAGGGAGAATAGCTGCAATAAGCAGGCATCACTAGTAATCACACCCTCATCCCCCAAATACTCTTTTCAAAAATCAGTTTTTCCTTACCTCCTTCAAAGTTTCTACAGACTTTCCAATTCAAGTTCAGTAATAATTAGGTTTTTTATTAATTAAAATACGTTAGGGAACTGGTATTCTAACATTTCTGTTATGTTTAATGTAATTGAGTCCATTTCTATGCATTTATCCCTGTATATAAAATTATTTCATGTAGTTTTCTCATTTTATGACTTTCTCTCCCACATTGTATAAAAAGAAAAACAATCCCTTCCATATCAGGCTAGTGTCAGAACACATATTATATGAATATAGCCATCTAATTTTCTTGTGAAGAAGAAGAGGCGCTAATTCGTTTTTGATAAAGAGCGTAAGTAAAATACACATATATATCACATGCAGGAGCTGGATCTCATGTCAATAAGCAGTAGAAGTGAGAATGCTGAAGGAACGAGGTTATTAAAGCTACATTAATGACAGAGGTTTTGGACACTAGAAAGTGTTCAGCACAGTATCTAGCATTCATGCATGTTAAAAAATAGCCCCCTGGTTTTTAACACTTCAAAGCCAACACCTGAGTCAGGAGGCTAGGAATTAAATTTGTATTTTACAGAGGAATACCTGATAACATTACTTACTTTCTTGCTTTGATAGCACAGAATATTCATATCCATTTCTCAGCATAAAATGCAACTGCTAGATTTTGCTTGCTGTTCCTATCTCACAGTGTATGTCTGTCCTTAGCAGCCAAGTCAGATTTAGGGGTCAAAAGGACAGAAGTGTTGCTATTATTCCTAGCTTATGCTCACAGTTTCGGGGTGGATGGAACAAAATTCTGGATACCCACTATATTAAATATCAGTACTGAACTTAGGTAAATGGTGCAGTTCACCCGCCTGTCTCCAAATTTACAAAGCCAGCAGTGATTCTGACTACACTGCAAAACTATGTCAGAGACCGAAAAATCTAGATGTGGTTCTTCTCTCTCTCCTGTCCCAAAATCACTGCACTTGCCTGGAATTACTCCTGGGTCTGTTGTACCGCTAGCATGTACGACACAAGCATGGATAAGATGTACTAACTGATATGCAGGTATGGGTCTGTGAATCCATTTTCTTATATTATTTTGACCAGACATTCAAGATTGATGTGTAAGGTTTTGAGTGGTTCAGCAAACCACCACAGGGGCCTTCTAGACCACAGCACTTCTGGGCACAAGCCACTGCTCAAGTCTGACTACCAGCTCACTCTCACCCCAAATTTGGGAAAGGACTTGTGGAGTCCCATGTCCGTTTCCATAACGTCAGACAGTGGAAACCATAGGATGAACTGTGAGGATTTTCACCTTGCAGACACCAGAGAGAAAAAGCAGAGTCCATCAGGATTGTCAGGAACTGCTTCAGATACAACATGAAGTGATAGCCAGGGAGGCAGCTGAGGAGGGCTGAGTTCATACCCACAAGTTCACCAGAACCAAGACTGGTAGAAGGGGTTATTGACAACTGTTTATGGAGTAGGAGGCTGATGCCTTCAAACTTGGTATCTGCATGGCTACTCCTAACTCTTAGTGCATACATGGTCTTAATGGCAGGTGACAATCAAGATGTAAGAACTTGCTGGGCGTTTTCTATTTTCAAGTACCTACGAAATGAGGCTATTAAAATTACAGTGAAAATTGTTGTCCCTTAAATATAATTGGAATAACTTTCAGAGCCACTTAAGTAATTTCCCTTGAGAAAACTGATCAGGACTAAACATTTCTTTTTTTTTTTCCAAATAACTTTGGAATGCCAGTGGACATTTAAAGCACTCAACCTATAGCAGGGAAAGCAACTCCTTTTACTGAGAGTCCACATGTGAAGTGCTTTTAGGGACTCTAATGCCAACTCTACTGTAACGCACTACATTAAATTTCTAATACAGGCAAGCTGGAGCAACTTCACTGTGCCATTTTGACAGTTCAAAATTTGAGAGGTAAAGAAAGCCCTGGAGCTCCTACTACGCAGGAGCTTTCAGATCTCTGTCTCTTCTGGACACCTGCCAGACAGTAAGAGGTAACATCTACATGGCCAGAAGTGAGAAAAGAGTGAGCCTTTGATAGTTATTAGCGTAACACTAGAGCAAAAGCTGAAGCAATTGATGAATTGGAATGGATGCCTTTGCACACATGTCAGCTGTTTGAAGGAAAGAAGTAGTTGGCATTGGATGTGGGAGATCAGTTCGTTGGCAAAGTGCAACATGCAGACTCTAATGAACTGGCTCTGAGTGAATCGACTGGCACTGTGTCCAAATGGGCATTTTTGGCTGTGATTTCCATGGTTTCTAAGCTTCACAGCAGGGCAGTCCAGGTCTTTTCACACCTGCTGAAGTGAACCAGAGCAGATGATGAGCTGGATACCACAGTAAAGACTTCCGAATGGGGCTGGCATTCATTCTACAGAATACGGCATCAATGATGGCAGATGGTACTACATACACGATGCATCCTGTAAGTAGTACAGTGGCACATTTGGAAAAATCTGAATCTGGGCTGTTGGTGGCATACCTCTAACATTATGTATCAAACATCTCCCTCTGTGTTAAACCAGCAGCAAAACATTCAGAAGCTAGAAACATCACTGAGAAATTAATTAAGCATTGCAGGTAGACATTGGCTCAATGGCACCTTGCTTTCCAGCTTTAGAACCCACCATAGCTGGTGATTAGCTGTTCATATGCAAACCCACTGACTCAGTAAATGAAACGCTCTAAACTGATTTGGGGAAAATTAAAGGGAGAGAGAGCCCATGGTAAACACACAGCATATTGAGGCAAAACTTGGGTCAGATGGCCACATGCACTGTACTGCAAACACCATCTGGAAAGATGCCTTCTGAGAATCCCCTTAGCCTCCGGGTTTGTGGAATTTCTGAACCGACAAACAGGAGATTCAATTCATCCAAGCAAGAACAAAAAACTAATCCTTATCAATATAAACAGGGCTTGGCAGGTTTAACAAGCAGGTGAAGAAAAACAAGGAGGGTAGATTTTCTAGCACAAGCTGCATAATTTCAAGACCACCTGAGAAACAAGACTTGCATTTTACTCCCGTATGCACAAAAGAAATAAAATACTGAGAACCTTCTGGGGTGAAGTTTGAGCCTCCTTACACCTGTGAGTCTACTTTAATGGCTAGAAACATTCCAGCATGAACTAGTGCTTAGATGTCTGACTGAGTACCAATGACAAACACTCACAGTAGCATAAATAAAGCATTCCTCAGTGGCACTCCAGAGAGTTATTGTTTCTTTTTCCTCCCTTTCTGAGTGGCAATGCCCCTCACTATTAGTATTACGGTCCTACCTGGCAGGAAAAGCTAGTTGTCAGTCTTTAGCACAAGTAACAAAAGAAAGAGGAAAAGATGAACATACTTCAAACCAGGCTTGGAGTAAGGTATTTTTAAGAAGACGGAGATGAGCCTACAGGCATCCTGCTCCCAAGGAACTGCACTAGCTGGATCCCACCAGTGGCTATCTTGTTACTCACACCCCAACTCTGCACCACAGGCTTACATCTTGTGAGACAGCACATTATTTAGTAGTTCTCATGCCCCCAATCCTTGGCCCCTACCTACAATACTTGTCAAAGGAATTGCTCAAAATTTTCCTGACCAGGAACTGCAGATTCTTGAAATACAGACATTTATTTTTCTGAAAAACATAACTCTTGTTTTGGGTCTTCTTCACTGGATTGGAAACAGTAGAAGTTGTTTTCCGATGCGAATGCACTGACCCAGTAAATGTAAGTCAGGCATTAAAGAAGCCTGGAAAACACCTCATCGTTGAATAGAAACTGAAGCTGCAAGTTGGAATACGGTTTACATTACACAATAGCTGCAGACACCTTTACCAAGTCTCAGTAAGTTTTGTACATGAATATGAACTACGTTTGAGGCGTGAAGTTTATCACATTGGCAATATTGTTTTTCTTATTAGAAATGAGAAATGGTTGCACAAAACAGTACAAACAAAGACATCTATTAGGACTGTTCAGCAATTTAGACTTGGACTCTTATGAGTAAGGAAGATAATCAAAAGGTCTTGTTCCTGTTTTTTTGGCCGGATCAACAAGTGTGCATGATCAGTCTCTCTTGTAGTCTGCTGGCACTTCTGCTTTTGCTTAGGACTCAGATGTGCAAGCAAAAACCTTATGGAAATGATAAAATGATGATTAACTGATCTGATCAGGTAGCTTCAAAATATCTAGGCAGGCAAGAGAAGCTTGTATTTTATATGGACAGATTCTCATACTATTTATTCTCAAATTATTTCTTACTTATGCTTACTTTCATAAAATCAAGGACCTAATAAAAGCACCTTCATTTCAGGAAACAAACAAAAAAAAAAAAAAAAGACAACAACAAAAGAGAAAGAAAGAGTTCATAATTTTGCTGCCAGTGTACTGTGGAGTGACCAGGCCTTCAAGAAATTTCAGATATTATAGATCCTCCAGTTCAATGACACAGAAGCCAGGTAGCAAAGGAAGCAAGAAAAGATAAAGACAGATAACAGTGAATAAGCTGTACAGATTTTAAAAACAACACTTTAAAATTAAAAAAAGGATGCTAACAACATTCTGCAAAATAAAGCACATGAAAGGCTGTGCTAGAGGCATATCTGTGTTGCATTTTTCATGCTCATAAATGTTCTGAGTCAATGTTATTACCATGTACCCTTCGAAGTTATTTAAAGCTCAAGGAATAGAGGAGGAATAGAGGAAAAGAGACATGCTCTGCAGGTGTCAGCATAGGGCTCAGAATGCACTCAAGGAATGATTTATATTATTGATTTACATGCTTTAAAAAAAAACAACACTTATGCATAGAAAAGAGAAGTGAATTAATAACCACAGAGGATGAAAACATCTTTATAAACCTGAATGAGAGGGCAAACTTCAACTATACTGTTTTACATCAACATATTATATTTATTTTCTAGAGAGAATAAGTCTACACTCAAAAAGTAATTTCAGGCTTAAAAGAAGTCTGGCTCAGTTTGGTACTTACTTACATAACATAATGGTGGCTTTCAAGAAATAGCTAGCTGAAATGTCAAAATAGCATCAGAAAAAGATTTTCATTATTTTAAACATGGCCAAAAGCACAAAGCTCTTTTACTATCATGGGAATCTGTTGTCATTGTTTTTCAGCACAACTATACCCTTTAAAATGTTTGATCCAGGATCTAACAGAAAAGTGAAATAATCTGGTTCCAAATCACAATGTAGTCCCTCTTGCAAAGAGTCACCTTTTTTTGTGGAGATGCATGCAGTAACATTTAAGGCTAATTTCAAATTCATCACCATCCAGGCAACACCACCTCTGTTGTTATTCTCCTTCTCTATTACAGCCTACAACAAAACTGCTTGCATGGCTTTTACTTCTCAGATATGGCACTAAGGTCTATCACAGATTCCCTTGCGCTGAGCAAAGCACAGCCTTTCTAAAAATCAGTCTCCAGACTGTTCATGTTTCTGCAGTGACTTTCAAACAGAAGTAACAGTCATAATCCACCGCAAAACGAAATCTCGCAGGATAGATATAACTACTGCTGCCCAGGCAGGTACACACTGTACCAAGCCCTCACAGAATGCAGTAATCCTGGACCTGGTCTTACATCTTTTTATGACAGAAGCCCAAACACTTTGGGAAGACATGGATATGACTTTTATGATCTACAGGCACCACAGCATCCATCAAAGCCTGAGGATGCAGACAGCAGGGAGCATCTCTGAAAAATGGAATAAAAAGCAAGTCAACGTACATGACTCTGCACTTGTACAGCAACAACGCTGGGACTGAGGGAGATGGCATTGCCTCATTGTCCAGATGTGGGGGGCCAGAAATGAGTCTCCAGCTTCCACATGAAGGTGAGTGCTCCCTGGACATCAGCAACACTCTTGTGCCAGCTCTCTGACATCTTTGCAAAGTAGTGAGAAGTAGGTGGCCATTATAGTCTGGAAACCGTGCACACCTAGGGGCTATCAACTGCAGCCAAGCAATTTAGTTTTGCCATCGTGGTGTCTGACATGACAGCACTTCCCTTGGACTTTAATTGCAATGTGGTTTCCCAGATTCCCAGACAGCATTACAGCTACTAATGACATGCACATAGATTTCTTCTTCAAAATGAGGAAATGCCTAACCACCCCACGATCCTCTTTGCCCTGTTGACCTTCTGCAAGTCAACTGAGTCCCACTCAGAGAAGGGGAACCACACTGTGAAGAGAAGGGGCAAATAATGCTGTGCTTTATTGCTCAAGCTCTATAAATTCTGCCTTTAAATCAGGCCACTGTTTGGATTAATTCTTTGCACTTTATATGTATTCCTATGCTCAATTACATGTGCTTTGTTTCCAGTGAACTTTTACGAGTAGGTTAAAAGATTTTCACTCTTGATTATTGTGTCAGTTTGGTTCCTGAACCATTTCCTGAGCTTTTTGTTGCATCTCCGCTTTCTGGCTACTTCAGGGTAATGGCACATCTCTCCATGGACTACGCATACCACTTCCTGCATCCCCCCAAGATTTAGTAGAAGTGCCACAGTTTTCCTCTTCCATATAAATTGGGTTTTAAACACACAGTTAATAGGGTCAATAGGCAAATGACTCTACCGAATGTGCAACATGAAAAAGATAACAAAGACTGTCTGGACTGCAAACAAGAGAGATTCTTTGAAGCCAGGATACTCTAGCCAAGATTTAATAAAACAACAAAAAGAAAGAGAAAAACTAACTGAACCAAGAACAAAGGGCAGCATCACAAACTAACCGCTCTGACCTGCCAAAAGCACTGAAGAACAAAGAAAATGAAAATATAAAGCTGCTCAAAACAAACAGGAGCAAAGTGCAATACAAAGCTACACACAAAGTGCAAGGCACATTAAGGGCCAATCCCAAACATGTGGGAAAGTACAGGCTGTGTTTATTACAGTATCTCCTGCATGCATTTTTACTCTCTTCTCATCTTTTGATGCATGTGGGGCAGTACAGATTAGGTCAGGCTAATTTTTTCCCTTTCTGAGTTAATGAGGAGCCTCCAGCAGGGCATGGGAAACACTAGGGGAGCACAGCCTGCAAGCAGCCCAGCATGCTCCTGATGACCGACCTCAAGCTGGAGAGAGCACAAAGATGGAGGGTCACGCTTGTCCTGCACTGAGCAGCAATACATATGCCAAAGATCATCCAGGCTCTGGAGTCTCCAAGTGCTAGCGTCAGCACTGCTGCAAACAGCTGCCCAGAACCTCAGCAGGGAAGGTGTTTGTGACCAGGCCACCCCATAAGTCTCCAGGGTATTAGCAGTTACTTTCTCAGACTGTTCAGTCATCTCCGTTGCCAGTCTATCACAGTGGAAGATTAAACAGTCAGGCTGAGGGAGAAAAAACAAGCCTGAAGCATTAGCAAACTCTTTGTGGCTGGCACCCACTGTGGACTGCTTGACTGTTTCCTTATCAGCATTGAGTCCTGGTTCCATGGACATTCTGGCCAAAAACCAGAATCCTCCAGCCTGGTAAACAGCACAGCAGCAGGTAATGCTCCTCACGCTGAGGTTGAAGTAATTAATTCCTACGAAGACCTCAGGCTAAAAAGCAGGGTGTCAGCATTTGCTATGGCGAGTGTAATTGTCTAACACGACTGGCTAAAATAAAAGCAAATTAAGGGATAAGGGGAAAAATAGTAGCTTCAGTAAACAGTGGGTCTAGTAGTGCCCCAGAGCTTCCATGTAGCAGGAAGAGAAGAGAGGGGAGTCAAGATCAGCAAACTGGGGACGTCTGCTGGCCTCCTTGTTGCTCTCAGGGCTTGCAGCATATGGCCTTTGATAAAGTCCCATGCACAGAACAGGGGTAAGCTCCACTCACTCAAGAAAGGTGAGCAATCTGAGTAGGTAGGGCAGCACACTCAGTCTCATTCCCAGGAGTTCAGCCGAGCTGGGCGTGTTGATATGGGGGTAGACACGGCATACAAGGAGGAGGAGGGATGTTAAATGACAGACTTAAGGACAGCCTCCATCATTAGTATATACTGGTGCAGGATGTGAATCTGAGTTGAATCTCTCTGGGGTACTGGAACTAGCTGTCAGAAGAAGCCACTATGTAAGTGAACACGCAAGGAGAGCAAGCAGGTATCTAAAGGATCACATGAGCTGGATCAGATACAAGAGGGAGGGCAGGTTTATGGCTCGTTATGACTGTGGAAGAATAAATGGGTCTAATTTGCAGACACTTGCTGAGATCCCTTTGCCACATGAATCATAAGTGAATTTTGTCAGTGGGATTTCAGTTGCTAGAGAATCTGTCCTGGTTGTGACATGCCAGGTGGAGCTGTCAGCAGTGACAGGTAGAAGAAAACTCATCTTTTAGTGCCTGAACTTGAGCCAGTTCAATCGAGAAGTGATTGAGGGTGAATAAATACAGGACAGCATTATGGTATTTTGACAACCTCTTTTCTGACTATAATTTCACTATAAGGAAGTTTGCTGGCACCTATTGGAGGAATAAGTGCGTAGGGGGGAATATCTCTTTTCTCCTCTTGTGTTGTGCTGAAAAGTGGAATTAAATTATTCTGCTCACAGACAGATTGTTCCAGTAAAATAGAATTTGAAGCCACCAGGGGCTCATTGAGAAGAGAAGCTTTTACACTATATGAAAAGGCAAGAGACAAAATCCTTGCCAAACTCCTTCACTCTTTATTACCGACAGCTGCAATGCTGGATGCGTCCGGATGCCTTTTAAGTGCCAAGGGGAGTGACGGAGGTGGGATGGCATGTGAGCAGATGAAATACATGGCAGCTTCTCCCCCAACGGCAAGTTTAATTATTTGCACTGTTGTATATACAAGAAAAAAATATACACATATTGGGAAATCATTCACTCTGATTCCTGTGTCAGGTGGATTATGAAAAAAACTCACTCTTGATGGTCCATGGCAGAACAAGGTCTTAAAATATTCAGAACCTGCATATACCTTCATCACAGAAGGGAGGAAAACCAAGGTAGTATCTATTTCCTAAAGAAGGAGGACATGAATATATCAAGAAAGCAAAAACAGGTGCACTTTCCTATATGAACTGAGATATCCAACAGAAGTGAACCAAATCAAACTTTAAACCAAAGAAAAAACGTCTTCTACGTACTTTCATTCCAGAGGACTTCCTAACACATCCCTTCTTGTCTTTTCTGTATTTTAAGATCACTGGAACAGGGAGAATCTGATTCTTTTGTCTGTTCAGTACTCAACCAACAAACTGTACTTTTTTAGGATCAATTTTCACAAATCCCTCTGCTCTTAGATCCAGGAGCTTATATGACATTTCAGGGTCACCATTCAAGATGTGAAATGCTCTAAGTCACTAGCCATGGTTCAAAGTCATAAGTCATAAATAAATTCTATCAGTGGTTAATATAATCTGTGAAGCTACAGACTAGAGTAAAAAGATGCAGACAGGTCATCTTCCTGTAAGCTGCAGTTTAAGTACAACTGACTCAGAAATTACAACCATGTGCAGGGTTGCCTGGCAAGCCTTGATATATACTTGCTTAAGTTGATGTCTTATGACTGTCAATAGCTTTTCTGCTTGAATATGAACCTGGTTCCATTCTACATGAATTTATCTCTGCTGTTGCTTACTTCAGCGCTCCTATGATCAAGGCCTACATGAGGATTGGTAGGTTTGAAGTGCAGCATGATGAAGACCTGCTAGCTCAAATCCCAGCTGTGCTAGAGAAAGCATGCACTGTATCTTCTGAGCAGCACAGGGGCAGTCCCGAAGCCTATTCTTTCTTGGATCTTGCAAATACAATGTTTGTTCATGCAGTAAGCTTCTTCCTCTTTGTAATGCTGGCTGCCCCACCCTTACAGCATATACACCTAATTATGAGGATTGTAATACATCATGTGAGGCCATACAACGAGGACAGGATATGCCAAAGCTTTTCAGAGCACATTTTGTGGCATTTCAAGCAGATAACCGTATCTTTTCCCTGCACACATGGGCATTAAGTAAGTATATTTTACAGATAAGCCATCAGAGAAAGCGGTTGCTGTGCTACTGACCTAGTGCCTATATTTGAAAACCAGAGTCAGACAGACAAAAAAAGCTCTGTAAAATGCAAAAGAAAACGTTACAACTTGCCTCGCAGGGGGAGTTCCTCAAAGGAGCTGGAAATGCAGTGCTGGTCATGACAGTGTTTGCTACTGCTGGTGCTTTGCTGGTGTTAAGGAGGAGTGCACAACCTGGATAAAAGAGCAAGAAGAAGGTCAAATGGCAGCACTCACCTTCTGGTTTCAGTGTTTGTGAAACCTCCCCAGAACTTATGTTAGTGGGCTCCTACTACAGCGGCATGCCAGAAAGCAGAAGGGTTTTTCAATTTATTAGGGATGCAGCTTCACCTACCCAAGAAACATACTCGGGAAACACATTTAAGGAGTCTGTCCACCTTCCCCCTACAGCTATCTTCTGTTGCTCCATGACTTCAGATTCATCCTCCTTGCAAGGCTGAATAACAAAATGTATATTTTATGAATGAAAAGTAACTTGGAAGAGAATATTTATCTTGGCCAAAACCAAAACAAAACACAGCTATCGCAAAATACCACCAGGGTAATATTACTGCAGCTGGAGGCCTCTTTGCTCCTTCAGTCATTTGTTGTAACAAGAGGAACAAGGGCAGTAGTAACACTAGGGTTTTTCCTTGGCAGCTCTGCATGAAAAGGTGTGTATTTGCACTATTTCAGCTCTGCCCTCCAGCTCAGGAGGGTACCACTATTTGGAGCCCAGTTATTTGGGCTTTCATTGAAATTGCCTCTACAACATAGACAAATCATGAATCAGCAGCACTTGCCAGCTCCCCACAGTACCCTCTTTCTGGTGCTTTGCCTTCATATTTACCTATGCTTCCATCGCTTTGAGGTCTGTAATACTGTGGGCTAAACCATCAGGTGGCATAAATCAGAATAGCTGCACTGTAGCCTATACCAGTTCACACAAAAGTAGAGAATCTTGTTTAACTCTGGTTCTAACTTTCTAAAGCAATGTTGGGATTATACACCATTAACTCTGCTGTTATTATTGTATCCCTTTAGCTGCTGTGTGCCTCAGCAATAAATGCCTCCAATGATTTACATTATTGCATTAGGAAGAAGCTTATCCTGGCAGGTAGCCTGTTTGCCAAAACTTAACCAGCAGTAGTTCAGTGCCCAAAGTATAAACCTTCAATGGTTTGTACAAGAAGAATTAGAAATGAACTACCGGGATTTGGGTAGGGGAACCAAGTATATGGTAATTATACTTAGCAGTGGAACTCAAGGGACAATAGGACAAAGAGAAGGAAAATTAGGATGTGAGCAGGGAAAAAAACAGAGGCAGTACAGAGAAATGGAGGAAGTAAATAGGAAAATCAGAAAGAAAAAAACCAGACTGGTATGGAGGAGGGTCATGCAGATGAACACTCGGTGTGAAGTTGCTTAGAAAGGGTCAAGATTTGTATCTGGTGTCAGTCGTGGAGACCTGAGATACCTCTCTGTATCCTCAAGACCGGAAGCGAGCAGGATAGTCTTTTGCTCAAAGCAGTTAGAGTAGAAAAATGGCTTTTGTTTCAGTGGAGGCTGAATACGTAAGTACACAGGAAAACGTGCCTTGTGTTTTATTCCCTCTTCCCACCATTTGCACATCTTTTTTGCTCTCTGCTGTTCATTCTCTGCACTTACTGTTTACTCTCACACACCTTCTGTTGAAGGAAAACGGTTGTGCTCCGGGCTTCCAATCCGCCATGGGGAAGGATGGGACACAGAGGACCCCTGCATCCAGCCACAGTCCCCTTCTTCAAACGAACAGTAAAAGCCAGAGGGAAGCTTTTCTGCAAGAGGGAAAGACACACACACATACAGAAGAACCCGGGTGAACTGAGGAGGAGACTCCTGGGCACACAGAGAAGCTGCAGTGACTATTCTGACTCGGTTTGCCCAGGGCATGTGGGCACCCCCACAGCTACTCAGTCCTTTCATGTGTAGTCATGTGTGTGCCTGACTGTGGGGAAGGTGGTGTCAAGGGAAACAACCCCCAGACTGTGACTAAGCGACTACCCCCCTACTTTGACAAATCTGAGTGAGAGGACTCATCTTGGTGTACACTATTTGGTCTCCTAACTACCTGGCCTCTACAGCTTCACAGGTATAAACCCACTCAAGGTTACATCTTGGAGATGGCTTTCCTAACCACTGCTTCTGGAGCCCCACAGAAGGGAATCTTGGAGAGGGGTAAGTTCCTAACATGATTCCCCTCCCTTACAGTCTAGGTCTCTAGCCAGCCCAGATCAGCAACACGACCTCTCCTCTCTGTGAGCACTGATGCAATCTCAGGTAAAGCACTGAATCCTTTTGTGCCTCAGTTTTTGTACCTGTGAATCTGTTTGGTGAGATGAATGGATGAAAAGAGGATAGTTTATTTTAAGCCATACTTCCAGGCTTTGAAGCCCACTCATTCTGTCACTGGCTTAGGATTTCAGGCAAGTTTCCAGCTCCAAACAATAAAGATACACTAGCTTTTTGCCTTTAAATTAACCAGTTTTAAAGTAATAGTCATCTCATTCAAAGCAGAAGGTAACTTCATGCCTTCCATTGCCTTCTCTACCTACATTGCAAGTTCTTCTTACAAAGGGTGCAAAGTACTGCTCCTTTTGCCCTGAGCCATACACTTAATATTGCCATACATGAACATTGTCTACTTGGCCATGAATCACCTGTTTCCTTCAAAACTCATGAAATATTTTTTCCCATGATCCTCAATAAACCCTCACTGCTTCCTCCCTAATTTCTACTGCTGTCTAGTTCTACCTTTGCATTTCTCCTCTTCAACATGAGGCCAGAGTCTGTACTTATTAAGTAACCTTGGCAGAAAATGGACCTTGTAAAATGCCATGTAAAATCATTACCACTATAACATGATTTTCACTTTTAGTAAATCACTAATGATCCTTAATACAGATTCTGCACCCAGGGTGCAGCTGACAACTCTTCCAGGTACCAGAAGGCTTCCCACTAATAAAAGGGCACAAACTGGGTTTTATGTGGAAAAAGGCAGAGCACAAAGCTAGTTTGGGTGAAATAGGTGCCCTTTTAATATAGCGTTACATTAGGCATTAGAGATGCCACAACAGGAATAAAGAAGAGGCACCAGTCATCTTACCCTGCTATATAGACTAACCAGTCCTTGGGACTGGCAGTACAAAGCCCCTGAACACGTTTGCTGAGTGGGGGTGGTCCTTCTTCCAATAAACTAGAAAAACTGCTGTGATGAACAGGTGTAGCTGTAAAAGGGATGATGATATTCCTGACTTCTCACAGTTTTTACACCATTGTGTACTCAAATCTGTACTAAAAACCAGTTTAGCCCATATTTGTTTCTCCCTTCCCTGTTCCCCTAAACTTTCCCTAAAACTACCTTTGGGGTTTTTTTGTTATGTGTTTTTTTGGTTTGGGTTTTTTTTTTTTGAAAGAAAGGAAAACGATACAAGAAATCTGTTTAAAATTGCAATATAAAAATGAAATTTCATGTGCAAACACATTATAAAACCCATATCCAGGAAATCAGCCTTTCAACTGCTTGTTAAAATCATAGTAAAAATTTCTTCACTTACAAAATGTAGGATAGACTACAAACTCCTAAAGCAAGTGAATCTGCCAGTCAGCTAACAATGGCAATTTCATTAGCTTCTCTATGAGAAGAGGAGGCCCCTGAACTCAGATTTTGTTGTCATTATTAAAATTTTTCACTCTGAAATCTTCTATCTATAAAGTGGCTGTCAGACACTGAGGCACCAGTATTCAAAATCCAGATCATTTAAGATATTGAAATATCAGCAGAACCCCCTGGCTGAGATTGCAGGTCAATTAAATACCTGCTCAGAGGGCCTCAGCTTTGACTCACACACCTCAACAGGCAATTCATTCAGTGGCACATGAACCTGCTCCTTGGTCTACCCTTAGAAACAGCTGCAGAACACCACAACTGCAGCATCTAGACCAGAAAAATTTTATTTTCTAGGAGCGTGAATCACAACTCACTTCACAGAGGAAACTGAAACAAATCTTACGTCTGTGGCTTTTTAGTAGGGCCAAATTTGAACCTGGAACCTGACATGAAGGCGAGAGGCATGTTTTACTGTTATTTTCCGCAAGTACCCAAATCTGTTATGGAAAGATCAAAACCTGTAATGGAGTTAAGGCTTTTTCAAGTTTTTCCTTTTAAAAATCTCCAAATTCATTCAGCCTGGTCTTTAAATGTGAAGCTGTTAAGCAGAGAGTTGCCTCCTTTTTACCCCTCTACAGAACTTGATTATATTTCATTGCACAGCCTGAGGCTGAGATCCAAAGAAAATGACAAATTATAATGTGTCCTGAATTCCTACCGAAACAGCTTGGCTGGGTGTCCAACTGAATTCATTTCATGGCCATACACTATCTAGGATGATGTAAACAAGTCAGAGCAGCAGGAGGAGTCATCTAAGTAGCAATCCCTGCCTGGAGGCCACAAAAAGCTCACTGTCAATGAACAAGGTAAGGGCATAAATAAGAAGCTATTACTTTCCCAGAAAATTTCATTCCTCCTCCACAAATGAATTTTTTAATGAATTTTCAGATGTCCTGTGCACTGGATGCATTTTCTCTGCTGCTCTTCCTTGCTTTGAATACATACAGCACCTACAATTCCACCTATTGCTACTCCACAAAGACCTCTTTGGCTAGCACTTTTCTGTCAATATGTACGTCTCAATTTTTGAATGTTTATAGTTCAAACTCACATTAGCACAGATACTGCACTGATGAAGGAATGCTAATCTGACTTTATTAGAAAATCAAGTAAATGAGGAGGCAGGAGTTACACTTATTGAAACCTGCCACATTGGATATTAACATTAGTGACAGGAACATCAAAATATTTAGACCTTAGTAATTTTAAGAGGCAGCTTGTGGATATGGGATGGAGAATAGAGTAATCCAGTGAGATTGGAGCACTATAAGAATGTGAGAGTCTCTGCTTTTGAGTGATGGAGTAGAGAAAAGCTGTAGTGTTAAACTTGTTCCTAAGTAAATATTTTCAAGCCGTCAGAATGAATTACCTTTCAAGCAAAATCTAAGTAAGTTCAAGGTTTTTTTGTTTAGCCCAGATTTTTCATCCTTTAATAGCAAGCAAAATTAGCAACTGAAATAATTCATTAAGTGGATGGAGCAGGCTCTTGATTCAAAACTAGGTGCAAATCAACCAGATACTACAGTTTAAACTTTTGGGTGAAATTCCAGACCCGTATTATAAAGGACACAAGCATAAAAGACTACTCTAGTACATACGGACCTTTACCAAATTTAGGAGGAAATCTCAGAAGCCAAATAGATCAGCTACTCAAACAATTTAAAGAAGCACATGAATCTCAAACATGAGTTTGCTTCAATGGCTGCTTCTATGCTAGCAAAGTTGGTCAGCCAAATTCTACCAGAAATGAAGCATAAAAAGGGAAAATATTTTTCAACAGTCAACTAAGAGTTATCCTTTAATGCCAGAAGGCTTTGCTGAGTTCAGAACTGCCAGAGGTTAGAATTTGTTGCTGGAAGTACAGCTTTTGATCAAGAAAGAAGCAAAAGGATTAGTGTATGCAAGACAGGAACCTTAAGAGAGCACAGCACGGCAACAGGTTGCTACTTCATCATTTTGCTTGCAGGGAAACTCTGCTGGGCTGTATGTATCACTAGGATATAAATTAATCCAGTGATTTCTTCATGCATTTTTGCCTGGAAAGTAAACTGGCCCCTGTAGAATTAATTATCTATGCTTTTTTGGTCACTTGCTCATGTTATCACAAATTCAAACTTTATAGGTTCCTATTCTAGCTGCCATCTGGTCTTTTGACAGATGTGTGCATACACTTCTCCAACCACATAGCACAGCCTGAGTCACCCCTTTCATGAATCAGATACTAGTCCTCCTTATCTCACCTGGTAATGTGTTTAACATCCTTATATATTAAATGAGGCAAAGAGTGAAAATTACCCTATAACCCAGTGGTTATGAGATTTATTTGAAAGATGGAGGACATTACTTTCAATCCTTATTCCAGGTAAAATTTATAAAATGTGGAAGAGCAATCCCAGGAGAGACTTGAGTAACCATTTTCTTCTGAACTAGACCAGAACTCCAGACCACAATCTTAGAAACTCTGCATGGAAATAGGAAATATAGGTTCAAATTCACTTAAGCAGAAGAAAGAATCAGTCCTGGGTTTGTCATATCCTGAGTGAATCCTCTTAAGTTCTCAGTCTCTAGATAATAAATATACTAGCAGCACCTCCATTCTTTTTAATTTATTATTTTTTAAAATATATACTTTACTTTCCTAACATGCTTTCACTGATGAACCAATATCTTCCCAGGCTGAATCTTTTTGGTGAATTTGAGACAGAAAATAAAATAATTTTAGACTAGCCAAAAGTATATGCACTTTTTTTCAGTAAAATTTTTATTTTTTCCCAGTCTAGCTGCCCTGCAACAAAAGATTACTGAACCAAAATCCAAGATATTGTTAACTAAAAAGAGAAGTACAAAACTACTGGAACAAATTATCCCTTTTTGTAAAGCACAGCTCTGCCAATCTGCATTAGTAAATAATTTGAGTTTTCATCTCTATCTTGTACCATACCAGGTATATTACATATATGATTACTACAATAAGAGGAAGTAAGGTTTTTTTTTTGCAGTAAGTTATAATCCATAAAAGCATGAATTTACTAGCAAAGGCATAAGACCACCACTATCTGAAGTCTTAATGTGTGTCTGCAAAGTATGCTTCTGCAAAGTAGTTTCCAGTGTGGCACTTCCATCAGTCTGTTAAACCTGTATGTCTGATCCCAAATCAACACAGTTTGGATCTAATTCCACATCTGCCTCTTTGAAGCTATCTTTTGCTCCTGCAAGAATATTTGATTATGACTCAAACTGCAGCAAGCTTTTCTCTCGGGGTCATCCCTCTCTGATTTTACACTCTCTACACAGACTAATTGGTTGCATGCAGAACAAGCACCGTGACATTTCCTTGGCCATTAATAAGTAAAGAGATGTTAACAAACAGCAGACTTTAGGGAGATTTTTTTCAGCTAAGAAAGGAACAAAAATCGAATGAATAGGAATTAAAAAAAAAAAAAAGAGAGAGAGAAAATCAGTACCTGCACGGTTAGAAGACTGTGAAAGGAAAAAAACCCCAACATCTCCTTGAAGCTCAAAGATAGAAGCCTTTGGTTAATGGTAACTTTAAAAGCTCTTCCCTCAGTTTTCAGCATGGCTACATCTTTTTCTGACAGCTCTTTTGTGTAAGCAGAAGCATTTGGGAAACTCCCTTCTTTGCTTTATACATCTGAATCACTTTTTGCCATGCTTGCAAAAAGCTGATGAAAACATCCATGTTGCTCAGGAGTAAAATGACAACTAAAACGCTGAAAGATGACATATGTTTTATGTTAGGCTGTCATGCAGATGTAACTGACATCTAAAACATTAGATAATTTCTATTTTGTGTAAGAAGTTTTATGCCAACAATATTCAACACAGTAAAGAGGCAAAAGCAGAGAAATCAGCCACAGAACTGAGCAGGCTTTTAAGTGGATTAGCAGACATATCCACAACCCAAGCTCTTGCTGAGGCAAGCCAGTCTTTTTTGTTGCTTGGGTGGAAGATGGTGCTTTTTGGGCCTTTTAGCTAGGAGTAGGAACTCTCATTCCCTGTACCTGTGGCTGAATACAAGCCATGTGGTCTTCTCCTCAAGCTAGGGAGTGATGCTCTGCTAAACAGGCAGCAAAGTATCTTCTGCTTTTTACATTTTCTCATTTACATTCTCAGTACATTCTTTGCTGACACAACTGTAACTGCTATACTGCTTTATGCAAATAGCTACAGATGAACGCTGCATGGAGGGGAAAAAGGCAACCAAACCAACCTCTCTGGATAATGTATGTGACAGAGAGATTGGTCACTTTACCAACTGGCTCACCATGGGATACAGGGTGGCAGCTAGGGGCAGAAGCAGAGCCAGCCTCCTGATACAAGACAACAGCCAAGGGTGCATCCAATGTTTGAAAATAATAGGTAAGCATGTTCCTCTAGGCCTGCCCCATCCTATGGTGGTAATGTAGTTTGCATCCACAATTGGTGCAACTCCACCTTGGGAGCTCTGTTCTTCCCGCTGGTATAGACAGGATTACCCTCACAAGGCAGAGCCATTTATACAGACACAACAGTGTATCTGGAAATACAGTTGATGGTAAATAATATGTTTCTCTGCTTCCAATGAAATGAAAATGCATTCAACCTACTGATTATCAGAAGTTAAAAAAAAAAATTAGTTTTTTTAATTAACGTGTAGTACAAAATAGAAATACCATTATGAGGTCTTAGAGCTCTGTTTTAAAGTTCTTAGGCAAAAAGGTTTCAATACTTCTAATACGAAGCATTATTGGTTCTAAGGAGCTGCAAGTCCACAGTGATGACACTGTTCCTACGAAAGTGAATTTAATGTTCACTGAGTGTGTGTCATTAAGGAATATAATTTCATATTGTAACAATGTCTAACATGATGGAGAAGCATATAATTTCAAGCTTTTAACTAGTTTACTAGATAATCCCAGGTCAAACCACTGTTCTCCACACCAATAAAATGTTGCTTTATTTCTTTGTTAGCAGCAAAGAACTGGAATTTGCTACAAGTTGTGTGTCACTCATGTTAAGTTTATGCTAGAAGCAACACAGGTCTGTTTGTCTAGACATCACCTACATCGACACAGCTTGTTTGAATTACTTTACCCAGATTCTCCCCTGTTCTAGCTGTCACATATGAAAGCTAAACTAAGTGTCTCTTCTATTTCAAAGGCTTTTGCTGGGACTGGTATTTTGGTCAGGGAACACATTTTTTGCATACCAAATCAATGCAGCTCTATCGACAAAAGTCCATAGGCTAGATCAGCTGTGATGCATACATTTTAAATTGGTAAATGATGAACTCTCAATGATTATTTATCTTGATACATTTGCCCTGTGGATAACCATACATCTGACAATCTACCACTTCTAACTATCTGTAGACTGGCTGGAGGTAGAACATGTAGAGGTATAGAAAAAGAGACAGAGCATCTTCAAGATGGTTAAAGGAAGGTCCTAAAGTATCTAGGTTATGCAGCACAATTAAAAAGCATTCAGACACAGCAAGTTTTCTGAAAAATTAGGCTGCTACCTATATTCTGCTGTATTTTATTAGACTACTGACTGCTCAAGAGAGGACAGAAAACAAAAGGAATTACAAAGACACAGGAGTTAGTCAAAGACAAGCTACTAGCTCTACTAATTTTTCATCTTAGAAGTTTTCTCCTTTCTCTCCCTTCTGCCACATGCTGTGCTACATTTTGATTAAAAGCTCTAACAAACTACACATTTCATAATTCTGTAAGGCATCTAGCTATTCAGGCTATACTTCCTTTGCATTTTTGATCAGGGCTTTGGAAGAGATGAAGCACTAAGAGCATCTTAAGAACCTGCTGCAGAACTAATGCAAACGAGTACAGGAACATATCAAATGCTCTGCTCCAGGCAGACATCCAGAGAAACTGCACGTGTTATAGAGGATACTGGTCTTTTGATAGTACCGAATTAGTCTATTGTGCTAAAGTCTCAGGCATGAAAATTCAAAACAATCAATGCTTTTGGAAAAGGAGGATGCAGCCTGGGGGTTTGGATTTACTCACTGCATATATCTCCCTCATCTTCTCCCTCAGCGCAGTCCCTGATGAAGTCACATGTCTGCCCCAGCCTGATCGCTGTTCCATTCCAGCAGCTGAAGGAACCCTCCAGAGCCATTTTTGAGCCAGAACCAGATCCTAGAGAAAAAGAAAACAAAAACCACTTCAGATTATTGAATTGCCTTCCTCTCAATCAACAGGTCGTAGGATCCTGGATAAAACTGAATGGGAGAACACCTTGTGAAATCCCCTTAATCCAATACTTACTTGATAAAGTAATTATTTTATTTTGTTTGACCTGTTTAATCTTGTCAAATAGCTAATGGTCTACCTAACAGAGAATTTCAGTTCCCCAGGTATTTCTGGTGTTTTAACTTGGAAGGCATCTTTGACCCTTGAAAAGAGGGTTGAAATCCTGCAGCCTGTTCTGTGGTACTTCTCAAGAACACCACAATATGCATAATAGATTTTTAATTGTATGTGAAGTTACTGCTAGACTGACAGTCCTGAAGACTGACATCCTCTCCGTCTAGCTCGGGAATAACATGGCTGCATGGTTTGGAAAGAACATGAGTTTTTATCATACCCTCCTGTTGACATGTATTACCTATGACTTGGATATATCACGTTGTCATATTCTCTCTGCAAGAGAGAAAACAGTCTGATCTGTACTTGTAGTTTTCTTTCTCTTCTATAACCACTCCTGCTCCTGCATCCTGCACTACCCTCCCCTTGAGTCAGAGAGCCCATGAGTCAGAGAGCCCACAGCAGAATACATCTACCAAGATACAAAAATCACTAATTCATTTTACCTATGCTAAGCAGCAAAAGGCAGCTAGCAATGTGGAAAGGAGCCAACTCTTATGAAATGAGGTCACTGAACATTACAATCAGAGGCCAGTATCATCCATGCAGAAATGATCTTGAGTAGTCCCTTAGCACCATCCTTTTCTGGAGGCGCTTGATTCCCTTGACAGCTGAGAAGTCAGAGATCATCTAGCCTGATGGGTATAATTTTCCTTACTGTAGGAATTCTCTCACCCGGAGGTCTTTGATTGTAGCCAAGTGAGATACTTAAAAAAAAAAAAGAAAAAAAAAAGAAAAAAAAGGACTTGTCCTAAGAGACATATGCTCTAGATCAGCCACCTGGAGGAGGCAGGAATTAGTTCAGTAACATCCTACAGTCAGTATATATGGAGGAGGCCAAGCTTGAGAAGTGCAAGAGCCCCCTCCACAAAAATCTGGGTGTAGATGCAATTTGCTGAAACCTTCCTGACTCTCTGCAGAGATGTGCTTCCAGTTCACTATTCCTAGAAGGCAAGCCTAGAAGTATGAAGAGGTCTGTGCTGTGAATTCCCCACTGCAACAACTCCTGCCCTATCTTACATTAAAGGGATAAATGCTCAAGATTAAACCAAAGTCTCTGGGCAGAGTGAACCATTGTTCGCCTAACTCACCTGTGCTTGCTACACAGTGCAGCTATATCATGTTCTCTGGTACTACAGGGAGTCGGGAATCAGTGGTGATTCAATTAGATGTGCACTTGATACTTTTATTTATATTGCCTGCCAAAACTAAAAATTAATGAAGCATGTAGGAAAACAACCACTATTTCTCTTCAAGCTTATTTTATGGTGCAAATCAATTCAGGAGTGGGGGGAATACATGCCAAACCTTTTTAATAAAGGACCCCAGCTCCTGAAAAGAGTGCTCTGTGTTATTGTCAGCTCGATTTTTTTGACTGCCTTAGAGCAATTCTGGCTTGCCACATACAGGCTCCACGGTGCCCTTGTACTTCAGTTAGGGTCAAGGCTGACTAGAGAGGACAGCTTTGCAGAAAGAATAGACCAAGTAACTCAGAGCTGGTTGCTGACAATTTCTGCAGGCCCCTTGGTAAGGGTTTAAGGCAATGAGAAGGTATCTTCCTTGGCTTTGTCATGCTCCTTGCAAAAATGCACTCTTTAGAGACACCACTGAGAGCCTTCCCTATGTCAGATGCAAAGCTCTTTGCAAGTCACAAGCCAGACACAGTGGGTTCAGGTCAGTATGCAAATGGATGCTAGAAAGCTGTAAGAAGCGACTCTGGTAACTCAGTAGATGATCCCTTTTCCTAGGGGTATTCAATGAACCTGTATGGCACCATGTTGCTGGAAGTACCACCTAAAGAAAAGTTAAGAGACATGGCCCAGAGCATTTCCATGATGTTAGTAACATCATGACACTCTTAAAAATTCTTCAAGTCCTACTCAAATTCAGAAGTACTTTTGTCTCTCTGAATTTCTCCACAGACAGTTTTGAACCCCATGTTTATTACCAACTCTCATGTCCCACTCAGACTTCCCGCAGTCCTTTCAGCAATGTCCGTGTTTTATCCCAGCAGCTGCTGGGATACAATATGCACAGATTCAGAGGAAGGGTTATTGTAGGCAATGGAGTTGTTCTGTTTACTCAATCCACTGTAACTTTGTAAAGGCACTCAGTTTTCCAAGTACATGACTGCATTAACACCAATTATATGGAACCAAGGCATTCAAGAGCACCTACTGTCTTCCCAGGTGTCTCTGTTGCAGCCCCGGAGCACAAATCTCCTGAAGTCAACTGACTGTAGTATTTAAAAGATGTCAGTTGCAACTAGACATGAAGCAATTCCAGAAGCTTACCCTCCAAAACAAACCAGCAGATTTGCATGCTCATTCATCTCTGCAAAGACAGGGCTTGAATTAGCTCAGATTAGCATTAGACACATATATACATGCTCCTTGTATAGGTTAGAGAACACAAATAGCAAAGCTGCAGCCTGGGGAATGGCCGGGTTCTGTGACAGTGCATGATTTATTCCTGTCTCCTGTTTGCTTGCTTACTGTGTGCACAATGGCAAAATGAATTGGATAAAGGAGATGATTAACTAGTAAAACAAATAGATAACCAAAAAAAGCCCAAACACAAATGACCGTTTTAATGGGTCACTTGATGCAGATGTTTGCATCCAAGCTCAAGGAAACTTAATTTTTAATTAAAATATTTTGTAACAAAAAAAGACATTTGATCTTTTCACTTCCCAGCCCCTATGACTCCTGGCAAGGTGAGCCAGAGTGACCTGGATTGCCGAGTGAAGTGGCTGCAACTCACACACAGAAGATGTGTAAGGAAAGGAAAATGGATGGTATCAAATAAGTATCAAAGTAAAATTTGTGGGAGACATCCTTTATATTTACAGCAGTGTTTATGTAGCCAGTGGCATCCATAAATTATAGCAGTCATTAAGCTGTACCATGGCTGGCTTGGAGTCTTATAAATCATTATTTAAACAGCAACATTAAACAAATGGCATTTCAGACTCTAAATTGAAAGGAGAAACAAACAACTCCTTGGGGAACAAGTGCTGACTTTGTACCTCACAGGTCCTGCTTCTGAACACAGTCTAGCCTTGGCAGTGTTCAAATCCAGTACCAGACCCCAGACTCAAATGACAGCCCATGCTTTTGGACTTAGTTTCCATACAGCAGGATTGAAAGGGGAAAATCATGTGGCTTAGCCTAATGCAGGGTAAGCAACTTACAGCTCAGACTGTGGGACCAAAGGGGATGTGTTTCACTTCTCAGCAAATTTTCTCTGACTTGGGTTGCCTCTTCTCTCCTTCCTCCTCCCTTAACCAGCACAGAAATCAAAATGCACTGGCAAGCTCTGGCAAATCTGTCTCTGAGGAACGTGGCCAGAAAGACTGTGATGTTTGATCACTGCAAAATGGGAACCTTCAACTTATTGCCACCACACTTCGCCAGGTGGGACGTAAGACTGAAAATTCTTACAGGCATTCACAAAGATATCCCTTATCTTGCAAACTGGCTACGCTGCTAATTAACATGCAGGATTAATCAAGCTGAACATAATTATAACTTCACGTGTTACATTCAACTTCTCAGGCCATAATTTTTAATGCTACCGAAAGCTTTTGGGACCAACAGAGTCAGGTAAAGCCCTCCCACTCAGCACACATTAAAACAAGAGAGCTTAATAGGACAGTACTTGGTGGTTGTTTGAAAACCTTGTCATTTGTACTCTGCAAAAAAAAGGTGAACAGAAATTGCAAAGACCTGGGATGAATGTGCACCCTTGTGCACATTTTACCAACAAGCAGCTGCTCTCTGGGCTATCCCTGAGAAGCCCGGTTGGACACAGCTGAATTGACTCCAATGGTTCTTGGGGCAAGACCCTGTGTGCACACAAGGTGGGAAACTTCAATTTTTAATTGCATGTGCGTAGTGAGAAATACCTACCCAGGGAAATCCACCATGCTTATTTCACCATATGTGCTACCTCTCAAAAAAGAGAAACTTTCCTTCCATTTAATTACACCTCTTAAAAAAATTTTCTGATGAGGTAGTGCTGCAGGCTAATGTTCCTCCACTAAATGCCGCTAAAAATCAGGGAATGTGCAACCTCACTGACAATGCTTATCTGTCACAAGTATTTGTCATTAACTTTTCAATTTCATCTGCTCCTCCTTTGGTTTGAGTTCAAGGCCTTGACTCAGAGATATTTAAAAAGAGAGTACTTGGGGGATTTAAAGGTTGTGTGAAACAAAGGAAAGCTGCTGTCTGGCTATAAAAGGATAGTGAGAATTCTGGGGAGTTTCTAATTATTGACCTTTCTTTGACTCACCATTTCTGATGGGCACGTCATTTCCTCACTCTTCATCCTCCAACCCTCCAGCCTTATAACAGCACAGACATTTGAAGGCTGATGGCTCACTTGGTGCTGAGGATAGCCATATTCCAGGATAAAGTAAATTTTCTATTGATACGAGTCATTAATACCCCTGCTTTCACCATTACAGAAGTTGGAAGGTATGAAATAAAGGAGGTAGGAAAGTGAAAGAAGAGAAAGACGAGTTCACGTTTAAGGCACCTGAAGCCATCCTTGGCAAATGGCCATTAAACTCCAACATGATACAGGGCAGATCACATAAATCAAAACTTTCACAGCAAGCTACACTGCCCTTATTTTCCAGGCACTCACCCCAGGACACCTGTTCTGAGATCTGCAGAGAAGCCAAGTGGTCGCAGCTGCAAATGACACCAGTGAGAGAGATACTTGGAAAACATGATGACCTCAAAAAATGCTTTGAAAAAAGATTAGACTCCTGGTTTCTCACACCAGGCAGCCAAAATTAGTCAACACTTCATAATTTCTGACTTTAATCTTTGCAACAGCACTGTTACTGTTGCTGTCACTGCCTAAGGATGCAAGTGAAGCCACATTTGTAGGAGGCGGCGATCTCTTTTTATTAGACTGCCTGATACAGGCAGAAAAAGCAGCCCATGTTTGTATATGCCTGAAAGCTTGCCCATTTTTCCAGTTACATAAATTTGCTTTAATCTTCTTATTTCACTTCCTATACATAAAATGGGAATAAACTCATCACAAGAGCTCTGTGATGTTCATTTCATTAACATTTGTAAGGAACTAAGATGTTATGATAACAGAGCCATGAAAAAACCTGTAAGGAAATTATTTACTCTGTTTTCACAGTGCAGTTTGAATAATTTACAGTATAAAATGAACAGGGCCATACATTTGATGAAGGCAGGATAGAGGATAGTAAATAAATTCCCACTGAAGGAGCACCCCTTGCCCTGCATGCTAAGGGCACAGCATTCCCACAATGAGCTACTCAAAGGCGAGAAATCTTGCTCATTAGAGCCACATAGAAACAGAATTTTCATTTCACAGAAAATGTCAACATTTCAAAATGTATCTAACCACAAAATAAAAATGCTCAAATTTCTCACAGAGCAAAAGTTTCAAAACAAATCTGGGTTGGAAATACTGACTTAAGAGGTTTCAACACATAACTAAATATTGTCATAAACCCAAGAAATTTGAAAACATGTGAATTCAGACAAAGATAACATGTTGGGCAGGAAATTCAAGTGGAAACTTACTGGTTTGGAACTCACTCATGTCAATAATTCAGCCAGCTCAATTCTAACGGGCTCTCCCTCTCTGCTGCTGTTTCAAAGTAGGAATGTTATGCTTAGTAAACAAATTCTAAAACATCTGCTCCTTCAGCCTTGCCTAATGCCAGTATGATTGCTAACACCAGAGAAAGCTTCACAGCACACCTGAGGAGCTGGCACTTGTTCACTGCCATGTTTCAGTAGCATGAACTTTCTGCAGAGCTATACAGCATTTAGACTAGCCAGGCCCCTCTGTGTTCTCTTCGAAATGCTTTTGACCAGGTCTAGCTACTTTTCCTACCTTTTGATTGAATGACTTCCCAATGTTGATGTTGGTGTGATGTAGCTTTCCTGAATTTACAGCAACAAATAGCTTCCTTAAAACTATAATGAAAAAAGAATGTGGAATAAGAAAGTTAGCTATATTTCACACTTTCTCATTTTTCAATTAGGGAAGTTGACTGAGGATCTAGTATTTATCTTCATAGCTCCTGAGACAACAAATAATTGCTGAGCACAATAAATAACATGATAATGCGTTTCCCTATTAATCTTGCACAAAATCTAGCTGCTTTTTTGTTTTTGTTAGGGTACATGGTAACATGTATTTTTTCCTGTGATTTGCTTACCAATGAATACGCAGCTCCAACAGCACATCCAAAAATTAATAGTAAGCAAGTAAACAGCAGCAGTGAATTTTACGAAGGAAGTGTGATTTTTCCAGCATGCAGTAGTACCTACATATTCTGTGGTATCTACAAAATTGAAAAGGGCCAAAAGAGATGGAAAATACTCATTACCAAATACCTATGAAACACTGTGTATGCACAGTCATTGGACCTTTTTTTTTTTTAAATTTCATCTCACACAGCAGATCTTTAAGGTTTTCATCCCTAAATATGAACATCCTGACTTAGAACAATGCAATGGGATAGAGTAATTTTGTTAAAATCCCAAACCTCATTTCTTTTGGTTGCTGTTTGTGGCCCCTGTTTCAATATCAGACTACATTTGCTATTTGATTCCCTTTTCTCTCAGGTACCTTTGCATCTTTGTGAGATTAAAAAAAAACCCAAACCAAAACACACCCTGCTCCCAATTTTTCATACCTCGTCTAAAAGCAGTGATAACTATATTTGTAACAGTAAACAACTGCTTAAAAAGAGACCAAAACACCTTTTCTGTGATTTTCTGTGAATTTTTCAAAATACAAATCTTGGAGAGGGAAAATAAAAAAGGTCTAACTTCTATTATTAGCTCTGTCATTCCCATCAGACCTCGCTGGGTCTGAATAGGCTTGGAGACCAGCTCTTATCAGCCAGCAACCTCACCCAGGGGAAACACTGGCCAGACTGATTGCTAGCTCACTGGAAGATGAATGCCACTTGCCACATGCAGCGGACACTGACAAAATCATGAGGTGGTTAAGATCCCTAAGCTTATATATAGACAACAGGAGCAGATTTAACATGGGTCCACTCTCAACATCAGGCATGGAACTGAATATGAAATAAAACAAGGCTATTGGAGAAAGTATATGAAAATAATGCTTCCAAACTTCATGCGTGCCTCTTTGGTAAACTATAAGAGCTGATTAGATAGAAAATACATGTAATTTTCCACATTTTGCTTCTTAGAAGGCTTGGTTCAAATCCACTTTCAATTATTAAAGTAAGTTTTATCTTTGCCTATTCAGGTTCCCCAGTTCCAAGCACAACCAACACTGCCACTGCACTGCCGACATATACACAGTGGATTTTAAAAAATTCTTGGTTCTTAAAAACACCACAACAAAAAAAACCCCCAAACCATCAATAACATTTTAAAGATGAGGAAACTGAGGTACACATCAACCAATTTTAATTACTTAAATGAGACTGTAAATTGCCCAACCAGACTAACTCTCTGACTCCTGTTCAAACCTCTACCAGTTAGACTGAAGTTGCGCAGATCCGATAAAAAGGCCACAGAAAGGAGAGACTGGAAAAGATTGCTTGGCTCATTGAAAGCTGATTCCACACGGGTCAGATATAACTGCTCTCTGAATCTTGCAGTAATCCTCAGTAATCTCTCAGTCATGCACTTTTAGCACCGTCAAACCAGTCAACAGAGGTATATTTGTATGCCTTGTCATGAAAAACACAAATAAAGGTATGACAATTGCATTCAAACATCATTTTAGATAGGAATCATATTTTTCATTTCTAAAATGCAATTCTGCTTCTATACCTGTTTAAAGCAGTATCTCTCCTTTAGCTGTCAGCAGTATTAAATTAAGGTTTATGACCTTACTGCAGATCAGTTGCTGGGGTAGATGGGCGGAATATCACAAATCAGCACAATCACGAGCATGTGTATGTGGTCTCTTTGAGTAGGGTGCAGTGATGCACCCTCACATCACAGCCAAATGCTTTACTGTGCAAAGCAGTGGCCCCAGAGTGGAAGAGCAATAGTTGTTCCAGGTAGAAACAGAAGCTTGCTGAGAAGAAAGTTGCATATTGTGCCCCTCTTCACTGTGCCAACCTCCGTGAAACTCTACAGCTATGTAAGTGCAACGAACTGTCATCAAGGAGCTAATTTTCACTTTGTTCAAAAACCAAGCAATGAACAATACCTCAAAAACTCAATGCATAATCAAAATGAAATTGCACATGAGCACTTGCTGTGAGGGAGAGCAATAGTATTGGTGACACATAACAGGTTTGCCACTGGAAGGGACTTAATGTGCATAGAGGCTATCCAGCTTTCAGTTCAGGGAAGTAAAAGGAAACACTGCAGTTTTACCCTACCTCCACACATCCCTGAACATCAGTATGTTGGTGGATGCTATGAGTCACTGGTGACCCTTCCAGCTGAATGCACTGAAAACTGCCTACATCTCAGTGCTCTGAAGGGATGGAGAAGTTAGCAGTTCTTTGCTCTTGTGTATCAGGCTGTGCTTCAAGGCCTTGCTACACTTGAATGAAATTATCCCAGGAGCAAAGCTGCTGAAGGTCAGCGGTCCTTAACATCAAAAAAAGCCTGGAGAATGACTCCTTCCTGGAGTCCGTGTCTCTGCCGGAGGATCTCTGCTAACCCTTGAGCATGCAGAAGGCTTACAAATTGGGAATGCTTACAGAAAAAAACAGATGTCAGCAAAGAACACAGTGATTAGCTCTGTGTAAGCCAAGGTACATACTGAAGATATTAGGAAAAGACATAAGAAGGAATGACATTACAATTCCAAGATGACCACCCAGGTTTCAGGCAGTCTCTCTACCTTCTCGTGACATGCTAAAAGACACTTTGGTTAATGCTTTCTATGCAAGATCTCTTTCCCAAACATATACTGAGGTACAGAGAGAATTCTAAGAGTTGACAAATATCATTACTCAGAATTACCATGCCCTGAGGATGAGATGCCTGTGGGTTGCTAGCCACAGTAGAATAGCTAGAAAAATGTTAAATAATATTAAAATAGCTTTTTAATTATTTTCAATACTGTGATAAGAATTTAATAAAACAGTTGCTATGTGTAAAGACAGATCAAGGAGACAGAACATCTTACATCTCCCTGTGACTCTAGATTTTCTCTAAGATCTTTACCCTTCAGTGAGTAGACTGTGCAATCAAACTCTCAGAAGATTTTTACACAGTTACTCAGAACTGACAGTCTTTTACAGTTCTCGTCTTCAAATTTGGCACCATAAAACGTATGCCAACCCAAAATATTCCTTTATATCCACTTTGTCAACAGGCTTTCTGTTGAGAGCAAGCTCCCCTTCAAGGTTCTTCCAATCCCTCTTACCCCCATTTTGCTAACTGATTCAGTTGGCTATTAATTAATCTCTTAACTATCATCAGCAATAGTATTAAATTCTCACAAATGTGCTACTGCTGTTATTATGTAAAATGCTCCTCCCAGCTGGATAGGTTTCAGCAAAGCATAACACCTTGTTGACTCCAGATAAATTTATACAATGCAGATGTTCCTCTTCCTGGCAGACAAATCCTTTATAACTGCAAAATAATTCATTATACAAGATAGAGAAGTAGGAGGACACAGAGTTTACCGCTCTTCTTCATCAAGACCTAGCAAACATAAACATTTGGGTACAAAACAAGTAATAAAAAGAGAATATGAAACAGGGGCTGCTAGCCCCACTGCTTGACCAACCTGATCTCCTTCTATGACCAGGTGACCCGCCTAGTGGATGAGGGAAAGGCTGTGGATGTTATCTACCTCGACTTCAGCAAGGCCTTTGACACTGTCTCTCGTGGCATACTCCTTGAGAAGCTGGCATCTCATGGCTTGGACAAGTGTACTCTTCGCTGGGTGAAAAACTGGCTGGATGGATGAGCCCAGAGGGTTGTGGTGAATGGGGTGAAATCCAGTTGGCGGCGGGTCACAAGTGGTGTTCCTCAGGGCTTGGTGTTGGGCCCTGTTCTGTTTAATATCTTTATCGATGATTTGGATGAGGGGATTGAGTGCACCCTCAGCAAGTTGGAGATGACACCAAGTTGGGAGGCAGGGTTGATCTGCTTGAGGGTAGGGAGATCTACAAAGAGATCTGGACAGGCTGGATTGATGGGCTGAGGCCAATCGTATGAAGTTCAACAAGGCCAAGTGCTGGGTCCTGCACTTCGGTCACAACAGCCCCATGCAGCGCTACAGGCTTGGGGAAGAGTGGCTGGAAAGCTGCCTGGCAGAGAAAGACCTGGAGGTGCTGGTTGACAGCCGGCTGAATATGAGCCAGCAGTGTGCCCAGGTGGGCAAGAAGGCCAACGGCATCCTGGCCTGTATCAGAAATAGTGTGGCCAGCAGGAGCAGGGAGGTGATTGTTCCCCTGTACTCGACACTGGTGAGGCTGCACCTCGAGTCCTGTGTTCAGTTTTGGGCCCCTCACTACAGGAAAGACATGGAGGTGCTGGAGCGTGTTCAGAGAAGGGCAACCAAGTTGGTGAGGGGCCTGGAGCACAAGTCCTGTGAGGAGCAGCTGAGGGAACTGGGGTTGGTTAGTCTGGAGAAAAGGAGGCTGAGGGGAGACCTTATTGCTCTACAACTACCTGAAGGGGGGTTGTAGTGAGGTGGGTGCTGGTCTCTTCTGTCAGGTGGCTGGAGATAGGACAAGAGGAAATGGCCTCAAGTTGCGGCAAGGAAGATTTAGGTTAGATATCAGGAAAAATTTCTTTACTGAGAGGGTTGTCAGACATTGGAATAGGCTGCCCAGGGAAGTGGTTGAGTCACCATCCCTGGAGGTATTCAAAAAGCGAGTAGACGGGGTACTCCAGAACATGGTTTAGTGGGCATGGTTGATGGTTGGACTTGATGATCTTGAAGGTCTTTTTCCAACCTAAATGATTCTATGATTCTAAAGCAAATGGGGTTAGTCTGACTTTGTGGCAAACAGGGGCAGAACGCTACCCATGAATAATTATGGGAAGGTCCAGAAGGAGGAGCAGAGCACATGGAAACAACATACAGAATACAACCCAGGCATACATGCACAGCATTCTGACTGACTTGGAGTCAAAAAATAATTAGGCATATAAGGAACTAAGAAAAGAGAAATATAAACCAGTTTCAGGAAACAGTGAAATTCTGTATACTGTTCACCAAAGATCTAGTGGATTGTGGTGCAGTTTCAAAGGAAATGTTGGGAAAAAACCCATCAGTTTAAGAGAGGGTTACAGTTAACAAGGTGTACAGAACAGGACTCACTCGACAGCACAAACCGCACACGCACAGTGAATAACAAAAAAGAACCACCAAAATTTCTTTTGGCCGTAAAATGGACTAGGGGAGACCTAAAGGTACTTTACATTTACACGTGTCTACACTTGGTCTTGAAGTATCAATTTAAAAGACCAATAATGATTAACATTAATTTTCGTACGCATTTCATCAAGTCTTCTCTCTCAGCAGTGGCCATCTTGGGGAGGTCAGCCATCTTAGGGAACACAAACTCTTCCTGTTTTTTACTATGATACACTGGTTGCTCTGTATTTGTAATTCTATTCATCTTAAGCTGCCCATGGTCCTCTCCGTGGTATAGTTAAGTTATACTGAGTGCAAAGGTGTTAGATACCCACCATATATTTTTACAAAGAGAACAGTTAAGATACCTGACTTCCAGCCCTCCTGGGGCTTTAACTTAATGGGATGTGGACGCAGTTCACCAGCTATAATGACTGTCACTGTCCAGCTACTCACATCACTGCAGTACCTCAAAGCCTGGAATGTAATCTGTAGTGCACAGGGAATCTACATTCAGAAAGTTTAGTGAAATACTATCAACAAAACCAACCACCCTGGAATTTGTACTTAAACGAGGAAAAATGTCTTGCCTCCTTTTCCAGGACTTCTTGATAAACAGCAGCAGGACTCTTATGCGGCAGTAGTTACAGTAAAGGCTCTCAACTCTACTTTGACCATGCCTCTCCTTTCCGTCCTGCAGGTAATTGCTGCTGCTTTTTAGTGAGCAATATATTTTTAAAGGAGTCTGTCAATGAGGTATCACAAAGATGATAAAAGTGCCTTGCCCTAGCATCTAATATGGACAAAATCAGTGATCCACTGTCCCACAGACAGTAACATAGTCAGAAAGCTGAGAGGCCTCTGCACCCACAGAAGCCAGGCCTTTAATGGGCAACAGCTGCTGCATTCTCTGAAAGATTTTCAGCAGAACAGTACAACAGCTAAGCAAACTAAGCCCTGGCAAAGACAGGGTGGCAAATCCAAATTATCGGCCCCCTGTGTGTGAAGCAGTTTCAGCACAGACAGTAGCAGTTCAAGATCTCTCCACGCTGCGAGAACTCATCCATCCTGCATCCGTTTTACCTCCCTCTCCTCTTCAGGTCAGTGACAATCCTGCTGGGAAGGTCTCTGGACAACTTTGTTCGTCTCTGCTAGCAAAAAGTAGAAGTGAGAGAAGAGAGAAGACTCACAGCAGTCACTAGGCCTCTTGCAGGTAGACCATGACTAAGTTACCAGCTCATCCAGGGTATTCTCGGAAATAAAAAGCCTGGCATCCTTTTCCCAATACCCAATAAAAGGAAGAAAGAATTAAATAATCAGGGACCGAGCACAAACCAGCCAAAGCACAGGAGCCCAGCATCATTTTTTGAGGTACTTCAACCAGCGCTCCATTTGTGTGTGCAGGGGCCTTGAATTGCTAGCAAATCACCTTCAGAAATGCTGCCTATCAAATAAGGAATCTGACGGTCAGGATTTTTAAATTGGCTCTTATGCTGTGACCTTGGATAAGTCTCTTCACTTCTTCAAGCTTCCATCTCACTGCCTGTGACAGAAAGAAATAACACTTTGTGGGGGATATGTGGCCTCACTATTGTTTAGAACTAGCACTAGGTGAATAGCTTATTTTTGTTTGCACAGAAAAAAATAATCTCATTTTTAAGAGCTATCTAAAATGAAAATGTCCCCTGTAGAAGAAAAATGTTTGCTCAGCATTACTCTAAAAGATTTTATTTGTTCTGAAATAAAATATTGGTTAGCTCCAGGAAACTTGTTACTGTTCAAAATTTGTTTCATTTCAGATATATCATCCCTCCTTTATGCCTTTTAACATCATTTCAAATAAAAAAATAAAAAAAATAAAAAAAATAAAGTCCAGGGTTAAGCTGTTAAAATCTAGTTTCTTCCCTCACTTTTTTTTGTCAAAACACTTACTTAACTTTGACCAGAATTTTGAATAGCTTAGTCCCACTAAGTTGCATTTTTAACAAACCTAGAGTGAAAATGGAGATGCTGCTTAGCCTTGTGTAACACATGGAGGGTCTCAAGTGAAAGGCTATACTGAGCGTATCACTAAATGCTAATCACAAGCACGGAGGGTGACAGAATCACTCTAGTCATTACCACATGCTAATGCAGCATCTGTCTGAGAAAGCCCTGGGTCATTTCAGCTTGGTCCTGTCCCCTGAAATCTACTCATTCAGACAGTGCACCAAAGACAACTTTTTACCACGTTAGCACTGACAGGACTAACAACATTCTCTCCATTTGGCATGTATTAAAACATGCAAGTATTAGCAAAACACAGATTTAACTGAGGCAACCTCAGATTTGGAGAGTAGTTAAAACCAACCATGAAGCCTGCACAGTTTCACATGAGCACTGTGGAGGTATTACACTGCTATTGCCTTCTCAGTGAGCAGCAGTATGGAAAACAGTTAATGTAAACTCAACATTAAAAATTTCACTGACAATTAAGGTGACAGATTAAACTGATCTACATGCAATCTGCAAACTGATTTGGCATTCACTGATTAATGCAGTAAATTAAATACTAACATCTCACATGCAATGTTATAAATCACTAACTTCACTCAGCAATGTATATGTGGTGTCAAACAATTTTTGATGCTGTGTAAGTTATTAATTTTTTCATAGGTGAAGCACTGAGTATCTATTACAGTTTTAGGATGAGATTATGAACAGTGACTTTCAATTTCTGACCAAAATTACTTCCAGACTTTGTCACTGGAGTACTTGATACTACTATAACTGCTCAGATTTCCAAAATTCAAGTGGAAATTGCTTTTCATATAGCAATAGAAACCTACCAGCACCAAGTCTGGACCCAAGCTTCTTAGTGTATTTGAAGGTGGAGAGATGCTTTAGAAATGTGATTTATTTCTCAAAAAAGGTGCTTTCAAGAAATGCTCGTCTCTGAGTTCTGCTGATACTCAATATAATACAGATCTACTGCTTGAAGAAACTGCAGCAAGAAATGCCACAAGATCTAAGTATTTTGCTCAACTACTGGAAACAAGGCAGAGTCCCTCTCATGCTTTTCCATGGATGTTACTCTCCATACGTCAACAGACCCCAAGTATTTTTAACTATACAGTCACAAATTCTCAAGGTGAAGGTATTCCCCTCCACAAATCCCAGGCAGTGCAAGGCTCTAGCCTTAGCAACAACACTTCAGCTCATGATTGTCAACACTAATGAGTTAAACTGGACTGTAATGAGATCTTGGAGTTATTTGTAGCTGTGGTACAGGTAAGTCCCTTTGGTTGCAGGCAGGCATCCTCCCCCAGCTGCATTGGCAGGAGAGGTTATTGTCTCCATCTGTTCAGGACCACTTTCCCTCCTGATCCGCTGATGAAGCAGCATGTGCAAAGTACTCCCTAATTTATTTCAGGCAAAGTCACACGGGTAAGACCAGAACAACAGTTCTTACCTACTCAAGGATTTTATGTTAACCTCTCTCATTTTCAAATGGCAGCTGCTCTCTGGGCTGCATTAAAACATCTTACAGACTCTTGTGACCTGCTTAAAGATTAGAGGAGCAAAGCTGCAATACAGTGGTGCTACAAGGTAGAGCAGCAACTCAGTGGCTGTGCTCTAGTCACTTAAAAAACCCCCATCATTCTAATACGTGAGATAATTCTGATACATGATAATATTCTTACTATTCCATGCGAAGCAATTTATGGAAGACGGAATTTCCCTTTTTTAAAAGGGGCATACTGTGGAACATCAGACTGCTAACTCCCATTTCCTTTGCAGCTTTGGGAAAACTTGTAAACACAGCTTGGTCTTTATCTGAGATATTCAGCTCAAGTCTGCTTCTAAAACAAGGAGAATGGAAAAAAAAGCAACTGCAAGCACGCTCAAGTTTGGAGGAAATTCTGTGTCAGTTTAGAACTGCACAAGAGGGACCTTTCTTTAAATCAAAGATGGAGATAAAAGGGTGTGTTTATGTACGGGAAATCATAGCAGCTTTTTTGCAGAATAGTATTTGAAATTATTAAAACACAATGCACATATAACCAAAAAAACTAGATACAATTGTCTGTTGAGAAAAAAATTTTGTTTTAAATTTTCCTAAAAAAGAAGAAACATTGATTATGCTAACGTAATGAAACAGAAATTCCCTGACATGACTCTTAATGGTATATCATGTCTAAGAAATCCTGTCAGTTGAAATTTGGGCTAGAACTCAATGATCTCCAGGAACTGGATTTGAAATGACTAACTCCTGAACATAACCCGATATCCTTGCAGAAGTATGATGAATTAAAGTTCAAGGCAAATGCTGCATGTAATATAGATCTTAACCTCATTTAGAAGCAATGTTGTTTAAGGCTTTATTAAGGGATTGAGTTACTGCTTCTGCTTAAACAGAAGTGACAGAGGCATTCACAAGGGTAATAAAAATAAACAAGATAATGCAAGAGAGGGAATTGCACCTACTAGTAAGGAGGTAACTGAAAAAATAATGTGGATCTCCTATTACCACTCTTTGGAAAGCAGCATAGGACAAAATGTCCAAATGCAACTCAATTTAAGTAGATTTTTCAAAAAGCCTTTTTTGAGGTCTCCCATAAAGGAATGTGGTCAACAACAACAACAACAAAAAAATCAAAGCTTTTACATATAAGTGATTTTGTGAGGATGCAGAGAAGCAATATGATCTACAGGGCTCCATTAGAAGGCTCTTGGCTGCAGCTCTGCTTCTACCAACAACCACATTTGACAAACCACTTCTGTATCTGAATGTTCTTCTGTGTGAAAGGACAGGTTTTGGTTTGGTTTTGGTTTTTTTTCCTTAGAAATATTCCTTCTTTTCTAGACCCTTTCATAAAGTACCTACAGAGGGTAAAAACCCAGGGCTGATTTCTGGTTTATAGCTTATACAGGTTTCCCAGAACAGCTGGTGGTTTTGTTTTTAGTGCAGAGAGGCTTCTAGGTCTGACTGGAAGCATCCTGTCAAAGCTGCACAAATGAAGCTTCTTTTGGTAATGCTGGTATTGTAAAGTATTCCTGGATAGCACTATTAATCTTGCACTCAACAGCCATTTAATTTTTTTCAGGGTTTATCCTAACAGACTCTGAATAAACTCCTGCAAAATAATTACTGTAAAATGATTTATCTAGCATGCTAACCAGTGAGCACTGAGGATGTTCAATAGAGAATACGTTTCTTAAAGATATCTTGCCTGACACTATTCATTCGAAAGTGAGGAATTGATGGGCAGACTTTATAGATTACAGGTATTAAAGCACCCACTGGCTTTAAAAGGATAGTTCTGTTAGAAATTCCAGGCTACAATTCTTCAAGCAAAGCATTGTCCCCTTTCTGACACTCTGATGATGCTATGATGCTAAAGGTGGAATGAATTGCCCTCTGAAGTGCCTCTTTTTCTCTCTGTTGACTACAGAGGGACCCTACAGACTAGCTTTGACATGATGCCTAACTTTCAGATAGCTGAAGTCACAAAAGATGAATACCACCTTGTCTAACTTCATACAACAAAGCATCTGAATGTCTGAACTAAATCTTGCCTAGGGAGATTGAATCCCATGATGTTGTGAATTAGATGACTGGTTTATTATACAGATTTTATTCCCTGACAGTTCACTTGAGGTCTAGACTGAGAATTGTGCCGAACTGCTTGGGAATTAGCTTTCCAAGTTGGAGTTCAGGATAACACTTTTTTTGTCTTCTATCCACTGAAAATATTTTCTGGCCTTTGTTCAAATGCTAAAAAAAGCAGCCAACATCAGCAGAATGTAGATTTGTTTAAAAAGAGGTCTCCTATACACTCTTAAGACAAAGAAATAAGAAGAAAGGGACAAGTCCTTTGCTTGGCTTTGTAAACTGGAAAAGAAACTGTCTTCATTTCATCTAATGCCTTTCCTATGCACTCTTTATGAACATTTGGCGCTTAGTAAAACCCACACAAGTACAGCAAGATTCCTTAGGCAAACAGTGAAACTCTGCCATGACCGAGCTCTCTGCCTGAGTAACTTTCGGAATGAGTGCAATTTTCTAAAGAGGAGTCCCCAAAGACAGCACTCAATTATACCAACATGGTCGCAGCTTAGGCATTAACTAAAAACTCAAAGCTGACAGCAAGTCTACTCTTTCCTGTTTCATCAGTCAAATCCCTTGACTTGTTAGAGATGCACCAGTAAACTGCTGGTTATTGTTGCTGCCACAAATGTCCTGATTCTGTTCACTCATTACTTCTCTCTCATTTCTAGGATTGATGAAAGGGCTATTCAAAATTGTTTCCATTTCCTCACAACTAATTCCATCCCAGGTGTCAGCTAATCTAATGCTCACTCACTGTGGCCTGGCCAAAGGGCTTTGGTCATCTTTATCCATCTGTTGCCACTCACCTTTGTATTTCCACTTTGGAATTCACAATCTAATTTCTTTGTCCTTTGCTTGTACTCAGTGCACAGCACAGACCAGACTCACCTGTGAATACTACTCTGATATGGTATAGCAATATGAATAAGTGGAAACAGTAATAAACTCCTCTGTAGCATTTACAGAACAGTATCACTGTGGGCTTGGAGTGTAGGAAGAGTAATTTTACACGACTGACTGCCATTTGGTGGCATCCTGCCCAGTCATGACACTTTGGTTTCATTTTGGCAATTACCCTAATTGTCCAGGAAAGGAATGCACTGTTTACCTGAAAAGTAAAAAAATAATATGAACCAGAGGGTGCTCTGACTGCTATTACACTTGAGAAAGACAACTGTAATGCATTACAGAGGCTGCTGATGTCTGGTACTGCTAGTAACAGAAGAAGCAAGTAGAAGCACATTTATTATAATTTAAGGGGAGCTACATGAAGTCACAAATTAGCCCACATTCTACAAATCAACAATTAAGACTACTTGCTACAATATAAACTTATAATGGAGTAATAATCGCCCTAAAGGTTTTGTGATGAGATGATATAGGCATGAATGTTTTATGACTAAAGGGAAAGAGGAGGAGCAGGCTTGTCCAAAGGAGAGAAATTGTCTGATTTCACTTGGCAGCAGATGGAGGTGCTTCAAAGATGAAATTAGAAGAAAACAGAAGACAAACACCATAAGCGTAGAAGACCACTGCAAAGCACTCTGTGCAAAGATGAGCAGGTCAAACATCTCTTGGAGTAGAACTTTTTTCCAACATATGATAGAAAAGGTTATTTTGCATTTCTCACTTGTCTTAATCAGTTGTAAGTTATATTTTTAGAAAATATACTTTGTACAAAATGTATTTTGCAATCCAATTTTTAAAAAATCAGTTTAACTTTATAGTAATATGTATCACTGCAAACACTAAGCGTTAGCTCCAACCTCCTTTACCTACAGTGAAAGAACAGCTAGAACTTAAACCTAACTCTTCTGTTGGCTGTGAAGAGCCCAGCAATAACAAGGAAACTAGTCCAAGTTTGAAGTTCCTATCAAACCTTGTTAGGCTCCTCCATTTTCAAAAGCTTTGATAAATATACTGTGACTGATCTTCAGCTGATACAAGTAGTCAAAGCTCCAACAGTTAATGGAATGATGTGCAGCGTGCTTTTTTACAGCTTTCACTAACAGAAGCTCCACCCAAGTAACTTCATAGTTACTCCCTTCCTTTACTTCAGGAAATAGCTCACATGCAGTAAATACTTCCGTTACTTTGCTGTCTAAGCCACTTGGCAATTTTTGTAGACAGGTGAGTCACTTTACTACTGTTTTGTTACTGATGTACAGTAAAAGTGCCTGATGAGTTAATACTGTTGTCAAAACTTTACACTGAGTGGTTCTGATCTTAAGAGTGATTGCTTTATTTTTGTTATGGTTTCATTAACATATGTTCATAAACACATGTACATACACTTTATTCCATGAGGTGCTATAAGAGTCAACAGTGACTTTCCATAAATCAATAGCAACGTTGATAATATTGCAGAAATATTGAAATTTCATCATTTCCATATTCATCTTTTTCTGTATTGTGTAACATGATGCTGGATTTACGCAGTTGTTGCTTACAGCTCTAAATGACGTCTTAAAAATCCAATACATACTTTAGGCTTAAGTGCATGGAATGTTCACTGCTGTAGTCTCCACAAAATCATTTATTCTAGATTGTGGCTCACACAAATCAACCAAAACAGCTTAGATCCCAGTATGCCACAACCTATCATCTCACATAACCAGACAGATGGCCTCTCAACCCTCAAAGTTTTCAGGTATAAAAATAGTTGCTTTGTTCATCTCTATTCACATCAAATGAAAAATCCACCACTGATACTATTTTTCAAACATGATAAGTCTCTCTGTAAGAGTTGACTAAATTATATTTCCTTGTAGATCTAAAAAACATTTCCAAACCTCTTATTTTGCTTACAAATTTGCTGGTAGTCCATCAATCATGCCCCATGAACAACAGACTTCAATCTGGAATTGGACCCAGAATCCAGCTGGCTCATTTAAGTGCTTGCAATCTCGCAGTTGTACAAAACTTCAGCACTTCAGCTGGCAATCATTTAAAGAAGGGGGGGGGGGGGAGTATTCTTAAAAATTTCTTTCATGTAATAAAACCTGACTGGTAATTTAAGATCCTGCCATCCATGTATGACTTCTGGATCAATATGCCTTACTAGCAGGGCTTTCAAAGGCTCAATTCATAAAAGCCCTGCATGCTTCATTTACGGAGGTACTCCAGAAAACTGCCTCCATGGAAGCACAGTGCACAGTCTGTCCCTTCTCATCCTCACAGGTGGAAGGCATGCCTCAGTGCAATTCAGTAACGATGGCATTTTTTTAAAACTCCTGGGGGACTATGGAGCATGGTTCCTATTAATTTGTGCTCCTAAGTCACTTGGCAGCTTTTGAAAGTTCCTCTTTCCCCACGTTTTTCATGACTTCAAAGTAAAAGAATCGCAACATACAGGTTTAATGATCCTGACCAAGACTCTGATGTGCAGCTACTGGTTGTGCGTTTCCAAACACAGCATAAAGAAGTCTAATTTGTTGAAAGGGCATGCACTCCTTTTCAGAAGACTTTGGTCCCCCGTTACAGATTCTTAAATTTTTCAGGGGAAAATTGGTGCATCAGGTTTAGTCAGTTGGCATTTCTATTTATGTCTTATGGATTTGATTTGGAATTACAAGGCTGAGGCTTTTTGCTTTCAGTTGTTCTATTGCAGAGCATCTACTTCACTGTATCCATCACTGCTGGCACCAATGTGCCACACCTCTCCCATACCAGATACAGTGCAGAATTATTACACAACGTCTGTGGTTTGGTGCAGCAATTGGTTTGCTAAGAAAGTTGGCAGCAGTAGACCATGCAGAAACAGAACAGCAGGACAAAGCAAGCAGGGCTCCCTGAGGCAGAAAGAGGAATGTTTTGGACAAGAAAAGGGAAGAGCTGAACAGTGTCTTTTAACAAGACTGGGGCAGAGTTGCAATGAGACCTCTCAGACACAGAAAACAAGCTAAACTTGAATACTTCAGAAGATAAGTCCTGAGGTACAGAAGTGCCCTGAGTCAAAATCTAAAGAACTCTCTACTATGGTAAAGAAAGAGGAGGAATTATACCTTTTCTCAATCTTGTATGTTTTGTACCACTGCAGAGCAGCGGTACCTCAGAATCCAGCATTGGTATGTATGACGCTTATGCAGGCTTTTAAAAAAAATAAGGTTCTTGCTGCTGACATCATTTCGTCATCTACTACCTGGAAGCACACACAGAAAATCTTTCCTTCTTGTCCCATCTTCCCATTCTTGTTCTTCATTTCCAAAAATTATTTTGCTCATCAGTGCCCCTCAGGCTCTTGTGAGTCATGCCAGAAAAAGGGACTAGCTTCCACCCGAACATCCCACATATTTATCTTTGCATTTGATAATTTTAATTGTTAATTGATTAATCCTTTCGCATTTCATTCAGTTTTCACAATTCACTGAATGTCCCTCAGTCTCACTTGGTTTCTTTTCCGGTTCAACAGATTATCCATCTAGTTAGTTCAGTCTGGTTGATTGAGTGGCTATCTGATTAAGTTTGATTGCTCTAGTTAATTAATTGGATTGTAAATATTTATTCCAGTCACTTTCTAACTGGTCAAACTCTTTAATCATTTCCACTATCTAGACCAATTATTCCTGCCTGATATCCTGTCATTTGTTTTCAGTGTTCCCGGTATATCGCCTTCTCTCTTTTCCTCATCTCTCCCTCTCTCATTTATTCTTTTGCTCACGCAGTCTGACTCCTATCCTTTTTGCTTGATCATCTCCCCTTCCTGTTCTGACTTTCTAAGCTTCCCTGCTGTCTCTCACCTCTTCTCAAAGACCACTGTAATTCTTCACAAACATGAATCAAGTTGCATAGCCAGGTCTTAACATCTTCAAACATCTGCCCTGCTTAAATCAAAAACCTTTCCTACAGCTAACAGGGAACTTCATGGATCTCTATAAAACAAAACTCAGAGCAAACTACCCCTGACTTTGTTTTAGCAAAATCAAGGTTCTGCATGCCCTTTGTTACAGGGTAGCAGTCTTTTGAAAATGTACAGCTTTATTATGGAGAGAAAAAGGGAGAGATAGACTACCATCTACTTACACAATGGAATCAGCTTGCATAAATCTTTGAATCTGGAGTAATACTGGTTTAAAATCATTCGGTCATCCATAAATCATCATTGTCCTCCCCATTTCTCAAGTGATAATAGTGAATCCTATGATTGTTTCAATAAATCCAAGCAGTTAAAACATCACAAGAACTAAGTGGCAGCAATTAATAGTAATAAAAATAAGTTCAATTTGGGGAAAGCAGATTACAGAGTTCATTTTCTTTCACTGAATCAATGGCTCCCCTGTTGAAATAAGCCTTAATTAAGGGAGAAGGTCAGGATAAAAATCATATACAGCATTAAAAAGATAATGTATTGGCCAATTCTTCAAGGTGTTAAAAAGTACTTAAGACCCACAACTGCCAACATTTGCAGGAGAACTGAGGGATCTCCAGTGTCTCTCAAGCAGTTTCCAGTACCTCTTACGAGCAGGCCCTTGTCGTGATTATTAAAGCTTTGGATTTTAAAGGCCGAGATTTCTCAATTCTGTTTCTTAACCCAAATCACCTAACCTTTTTTGAATTACAGTAGATGAGCCTGCCTACTCTTGTGAGACAGTAACTTTGTCTAAGAAATACCCACATTCAGTCCTGCTGTGACAGATTCCAGCCTTTCCACCTTCTGTATGAATACATCAATTTTAAAAACCAGGTTTATGAGCATTATTACACCATCTAAACCATTTCTTTATACATCCCTCCTCATATCTCAAAAAAACAACCATCAGTTGATTACCAAATAGAACAACAGAACACTAGGTCCCATTCACCAACATACTGGCATGATAAACCTATGAAAACCAAATGCTCTAGATATTCAGGTTCATTCCCCCACCCCCCGCTTTGGTGAGTACACTAATGTTCTAAATAGGTTATTTAACATAACCATCACTGTCTAAATTTGGCTCCACAAGAAGTAGGTGTTCACAGTCAGCAACTGAAATGCATAATCACTAATTCATTACTGTAAGAAGCCACTCTACCACTAACTGAGTTACTGTGCCTTTTCTAGCAACAATATTAAGACTAAATTTGCTTAATTTTTTATTCCTAGCATTACTGTAACTTAATTTTAAAAAGATAAAAATGAAAAATGAAAACAAAGATAAGCCCCATAACAAGTGCATTAAATTTATTTTTCTTAAATGGGCACAAACCACAAGTGAAATAATTTTCACTTTGGAATTACCTTAAAATGACTTAACTTCACTACAGCCACCACACTCATCTGTAAAACAGTTTTTTCTCCAACACAAGATGCCTACAGGATTAAAACACTAGCAGGTTAGAGATGGTTTTTGGCACACAACCTGAAGTCAGAATAATCAGTCATACCTCAGGAGGGGAGCAGACGTGAATGGGGAGGAAGGTGGTTGCCAAAGCATTTGGAGGCAAATATTCTTAAAATAGTAAGGCTTCTCCAAATGCCTACTTAGTGAAATTAGATCCACGGGAAAACCAGCTCAGTGGAACTGTATAAATAGCACAGGCCACTCCAAGGAAAATGCAGCCGATCTGCCTAATTTTATTATTTTTTTTTAAATGAAGGATACTCAGAACTTAATCCAAACATACTGAATAATTCCCATTGACTTCAATTAACTCTGGATCTATCCTCTGGCTTGGTAAGCTCCTTAACCATGGCATTAATGCCAAAGGAAATTCTCCAGCTTCATTTACACAAAAATGACCTGGATAGGACAAGTATTATGGTAAATCCTGGTCCTAAACCTCAAATAGAGACAAATACTTCTGAAATTTAAGACTACTCTTTTTTTTTTTTTTTTTAAATCATGTCTGTTTTTCAGTTTTATAACAATGGCACAATACTGACTGTGCTTATTATTCTGTTCACCTGTTGCCCTGAATTTCTGGACAGTGATGGATCTCCAGACCACGTAAGATGACATGGCTGATTACACTGAAAGTACATGTCTTCTCTCCACTGTCCCATAATTACAACTAAGCAAATAATTAATAAAAAAAAAATTGACACAATTAAGTTAGTTTCTTCATAAATATTCTGTAAACATCTTACAATTTTGCTCAAGTGAAACTTACTTAAAAGTTATACAAAATTTTTTATGAATTAATTATTAACATCTAAATTAGCTGTAAGTGTGTCATGTGGGACTTCAATTAGAAACCCCTGTTTAAATTCTTTACAGTGATAACAATCACTGGAACAACCTCCCCAGGGACATGGTGGAGTCCCCATCACTGGAGGTTTTCAAGATGCAGCTGGTCAGGGTGCTAGATAATCTCACCTAGGCTCCCTTTTCCATGAAAGGTTGGACCAGATGATCTTTTGAGGTCCCTTCCAACCTGGGCTGTTCTACGATTCTATCAGACACACTGATACTATTTCAGTTCTTGGTTTGGAAGAGGTTAACTTTTCCAGGCAATTTTCCAGTAGGAAGCATCAAGAACTCATTTTGAAAAGGGGCTCACTGGTATTTCATTAAGTTCAGTTAACCACAACATCCTGTCAGCAAATTAATTTATAAGACAAACTGCAGAAAGTGAGCATACGTGGGAAAACTGAGATGATACATATTCAGGTTTTGTCTGAATACACAAAACCATCATTTTGGTAATGATTCAGATACATAAGTAATCCTGTTTGGAGAAAGCCCTTATTGATTTCCTGCAGTTGATTCATAAATCTGTTGCTAGACTATTTATCAAACAGAATCATGAAAAATACTATCTGGCAGTTGCTCATATTTCTTCATACATCTTGCAAATCCATATTCTTACTCTTCCCTCACTACCTCTTTTTCCAGTAAAAGCACCTTCAGGTCTTCAAAATTTTTCCTTTCTTGAGAGATGCTCTGCTTTGGATCAAAGATTTTGCTTTTAGTACAGCCTTAACTTCGACTTTCAGAAATCTGCATAGGTATTATAACCATGAGATCATTACAGAACTAACTACTTACCAGTTCTGAAGGTAATGAGTGTATTTCTGTGTACTTTCAGTATCTACTGAAAAAAGTTATTGCTGAGTGGACAGAAGCATTAACTTAATCAACAACACACAGTCTCTCCCTTCTCCAAAATAAATGTTTTTTATGTTGCTTACTGAGCTTGAAAACTTGAAAGCTAAGTGCTTCCTCTTGGACAGGCTGACTGTCTGAAATAACTGCTTTTAACAGCCTCGGAGCATCATTAAACCTTTAACACATTTTAAAAGCATTTGATCTCCATGCCCCTTACTTAAAAAGTTACTTAGAATTGGTAAATCGAACACTGCTAAGTAAAACAATGTCTTATCATTTACTTGTGCTTACTATTAAGTACTTTAATTAAGACTTTTGGAAATAAGTTAGCAAATTAATTAATTTACAACTGCAATAAAAAATCAGTAAGAAACCCATTAAATATCATTAATAAGTCAATACATTACTTAGGAAATGAACTCTATTTTTATTACTAGAAATTACCATCAACTATAAAATGCCACCATACCAATTACTTTACTTGTAGAAGGAACAAATTCTTAAATGACATTATTAAATTAATATATTACTTCTATGCAATTTGTAGGGTTTTTTTGCTTTGGATACTGCACTTATTTAAATAGTAAGTTGTAAGATAGAAAATTAGACAATCAATAGTTTAGGTTTTACACACTGACAAACACAATCTGCTTCACATTTAAGACAGCAATTGAAAGTCAATTGGCTGTAGGATGATGAGCAATGCTACCTTTTAACTGTCCTGATCCAAAACCTATAGAAATCCAAGCAGCCTTTCTATTGACTGTAGGGGCTTTCTGACTGGAATTTAATCCTATGGTTCAGGAAAACTTTCTGTGAAAAAAAAAAAAAAGCACTTAGCACATGTCAAGTGCTAAAAAGCCCTTGAAGAATTAAAGCCAGAGGATGGAGTACAGAAGAACAGTGGTGATGAACTACAGCAATGATAAGAGATGCACCAAATACAGTTTTGGCCAATCCTGAGCATTTAAAAAAAACCCAACCAAACCACACACACACCCCCCAACCCAAAACCAAATGAAACCCCTCAATCTGTAAGGGCTTTCCTTTTTTCTATCAAGCCAAGCCAATCAAGACTGATTATATGATGGGAATTGGGAAATGTGAAGATATTTCAAGTGACAAATCACTTTGATTTTCCAATCTGCTGCACTGTTGAATGAAAATAGGGAAAGGTGGAGCACAATTAAGACATTGCAATGATAGAGTTGTGCTTCCACTCAACAATTTTTAGCTACATGGGATATGAATCTAGAATTTTTAAATTTAGATTTTTTTTTAAAAAATGAGAATTTTATCAGTATCTGAATTTATTTTTTTTAATTCCCCATTCAATCCCAAATAGGCTGTTATTTGTTCAGTTCAAATGCAGTAAAAATCCCATCTTTTCCATGATTAAAGAAACTAAAAAAATGGATTTCCCAATGCTTAAAAGCAAATCCCAACCTCAAACTTCCACTTTCTTCAAGCCCCTTTTGGCATCTAATTTAGATCCAAACCTGCACCCACCTACGGAAATGGTAGCCTAATTTCCTAAGATTGTCTATGCACCTTAATTTACTTTTAAATTATGTATATGGCCTTCAAAAGGCTTAGAAAAATTAGGCCGAAGGCTTGTTACTGTTTTTCAGATGTTTCTTTCCCAAATTCACCCAGGTTTTAGGTGCTTCAGTGACATTAAAGTATCCAAGTAGCTAAGCTGCCCAAAGGCTTCTAACAGCTGCAGAAGAATTAGATTTAGATTAATCTTTTCTTATTGCTTTCCCTATTTTCTCCAAGCCTAAGGTGCCACTCTCAGCTGCTCATCATCACCTTCCTTCTTGTAAAAGGACACAGTACCACATCTTCAGCTGTGTGCATAGAGCTTAGCAGTTTCAACCAACTGAAAAAAGAACAAGTGGTTTTATTCCCTGGTGGTATTATTCATACACCGTGCCCTGTAAGCAGAGCAGGGGAGTAGCCAGTTGCTACAAATCTGTAGACAAAATGGAAGATTTGTTCCTTCTTTTGCTCACAATATATCTTAATAGCCTCAGCAGCTGACATCTGTCATCTGCAGAACAGTGCCCAGTATTGGTATGAGCTCACTCAGCCAACATTATCTTTTCACTCAGCTGACTGTCACCTAGAGCTCTCCTTCAAGCACTCCCAAGAGAATTCATGTACCTTCATGGGAGCTGAATATCTCCCATTGTCTGTCATAAAATTTGTTGCAATGAATTCCCAAAGCACTGTGGATCCGAATGACTTCTGTCCAGTTCACTTTTGTTTTGGGGAGCTGAAATACTGTCTTTTCAGCCTTAGAGAGATACCAAGATGCATTCAGTACATCAGCGGCAGAACAGGTGCTTTCTGTCTGAACATGCCTTGCACTTTCAGCACAATGTCAGGCTGTTCCTTGTTGGAGCTTAGAGATCACCTTTATGTACGGACAGTGCAATAAACCCCTTAATACAATTGGCCTTTGCTGAGAGCAATGCAAATAACCAAAACAATGTATATCCTCCAGCAGATTTCCCTGTTCCAGACAGGCTGAAAAGAAGGACATGCAGCTCAACTTAGCAGTACTCCAAATAAATAAAATGGACAAAAGGTAATGTGTTAAGTGCTATAAGTAACAATATTCTTCACTGACATGCCAACTAAAGATTTCAGTATGATTCACAAGCTCCATAAAGGTGGTAGAAGTAAAATGCAGCTGCTTCTGGCATGGAGCACTAAATTTACATACTTGAATTGATAACAGAGCTTGTATTTAAAAAAGTAACCCCCATTAAGGTTGCCCGTTATTAAAATTCCATGCACTGCACTGAGCTATTAGGGGTTACTCAGCAATAACTGCTTTGGAACATTGCCAAAACCCATATTTTTATTAGAATCAAGTTTTCCACAGTTGTTTAAAAAAACAACCCTGAAATTTGTTACCAGGAACATTAAGAAGATGGCTTGCAAGCTATCTGTCTAGGAACCACTCATCTGTTCTACTTTTTGCTTCAGAAAGTGAAGCTGTCAGGATAGGCATCTGGCAAGCCAGGATGAATACTGCTTTGGTTCTCCCAAAATGAAATTTTCCTAGAAATTCTTTCCAAAGGGAAAAAAAAACCCCAAACTTGTCTACTTCAAGAAGTTAAAAACTTTTAAGGCAACATTAAAAAAATTCTTCCCTGGAAAGGACCCTATTTTTTTTATTTAAATGATTCATTTGACAAGAAGCTTTCATTCTGTGAAGGTTCTGTAACAGTCCCAAATCATGCTCCTCTCTAAAAAGGCATCAAAAGACTATGAGCTAGAAGCAATAAAATACTCTGTTACCTGTACTGCAGTTCTTCATCGCAAAGGAATCCACAGCCGCTACGCTCTTGTTCCCATTAGCAACATACTCCAGTGAGATCCGAAATGGTTTCTCTAGATGTCCAACTCTCCTTTGAAGCAACACCCATCTGGTCCCATCATACAGCGAGAGGAGAGAACAAAGGAGAAGAGTGGTAAGAAAGGCTACTTTACAAGGACCAAATCCCCCAAAGCAGCAGCTCCATGTGTGGCTAGTCATACTGTGCCTCCTACTCCAGCCCTCACTCTCCTCACGGTGCCCCATGGTCAGGGCCTTTCCCTCTCATGGATTTTGCAAAAGCAAGCTTCTAAGCACCAAGATTTCCACCCAGCTAAGATGCGGAAAACCCAGCTAAATAGTAGCTTATTGTTCTCTTCTGTCACACTTCTGTGCTCCCAGATTTCTCACAGATGCCTGCCTGCTGTTTGAAAGAAGCCTAACTTTCTTTGCAAAGCAAGCTGTGAAAGCTGTAGTGCACATGCACACCCCCTCTGAATATCACTCCTCCTGCTTCTCACCGGCTAAGTCTCTTAGTCACTCAGGCAATAAGCCAGTCTCCAGGGTTTGCACAATAGCTGTAATTCCCAGCACAGCGTTGCTGGTTGAGGTAACGCTTTGCTTCTAAATGCGGCTAGCTGGAACGTCTACACGTGCATGAAGCACTACAACTAAAACATGCCATTTCTCCTCCTCACATTTCCTCCTCGCCCCATCTCCCAAATAAACAAACAAAAAGTCCCACCAAGTAAATCAAAGAACTAAGGAACTGGATTAGCAGCCCTGGAGACTAACATCCACGCTCCAAGAGTGTTTCAACTTAGTCTGCTTGTTGCCAAGAGTAAATGAGAGAAAAAAGCCTGTATGAGCTTCATTTACTCTCTGAGATGCTCGAAGACATAAAGGCCTGGCTGTCTTTAATATCTACCTTCTCCCCTCTGATCAGCTGGGTCTTCTGCTCCACCTGAAACACCTTGCCAGGCAGCACAAGAACTACTCCTAGACCCTCAGCTCTTACATGTCACCCTCTGATTTAACTTTCAAATGTGTGGTGTCCAGTGAGACATGTCTAAAGGTAGGCAGTAAAAATGTAAGTATCTGTCTCTTCCCCAATATACTGGAATTCTGATCTGCAAGGAAAACTTTAAGGAATAAAATATTTGCATGGTAACATGCTCTGGCCCATTTCACCTTTTATCCTTGGGCACAGGCTGCCAGTAAAACCACTTATTGACAACATTTGCGAAGGGCTGCTTCCCAAGAGCTGTGTATTGCTTCAGCAGCAATACAGAGCCCATCACCTATTTCACCCCAGTTTATTCAGTGCCTGCTCGCTAACCATAAACATGATCAGAGATGAGAGATTCTGTAAAGCCACTCAATCACTACTAATCCACTTTTTCACATTTCTGTTACAGGAAAAAATGCAACAGCAAGGGAAAAAAGATCTCTTTGTAGCATACTGTAACTGGTCAGCTGGAGCCAAACACGACAACAGGGGTCTAATAAAGCCTATTAGGAAATCTTCTTTACAGCTCCAGCTGCAATTTTTAGGAGACGAGAATAAAAACTTATTGTGTTTCCTTAAGTTGCTTTCAAACACCAATATTAAGCATTTTTGAGGAAGACTGTAACTATTTCTAGTTGACATAACGGGTCAGGGAAAACAGATTTTTCATTGTTCTTACAAAAATGTTTCCTCATCAAGTACCCCCATCGCCCCCCAGTGTATGGGTTTGTGCTTGTACATAGGCTGTGCACAAGAACACATTTTTCTTGGGGAAGGGAACCCACTGGAACCGATGTTCTGAACAAAAGAAACTACACAGTTTATCTGGCATCCATAACAAGAACTTCTTTCGCTGAAGTACACCAAAATTTGGATGTTATCAAGTTAAGACATACTTCTAAAAGGAAATATAACATATGTGTATGACATTTGCACCAACCAGCCATCACTTGTGCCTGCTACAAGCATGGATCAATCCCAGATTGCAGACCCTGTACTGCTACCAGCTAGGAGCCTTTTCTTTGCTCCAGAGGCAGACACACTGTTTATCTCATCAGGGACACAATGGTGTCATTATGCTCCGCTGAACTGGACAAAAATCCCAGCAGGCAAGGAAGCTGCCAAAAGGTACGTTAAGGACCTAAAGAAAAGTCCTAAGCAAGGGCTGCATAAAGACCCTGCCGACAACTAACGCAGTTCAAATTGCAACTCAGAAGAGCAAACGCTGCTTTTTAATGATTTACTAGGTTTCTTCCTCCCTCCTTTTCCAGCAAGAAGATTGAAACTAGACTAAGTTTCACCTTTTGTTTACAGTTACTTTCATTTCCACACCTCATTTTCTGACTTCTGTGCTCGAGGTTCCTGCTTGAAAAGGGGATGTTGGCATCCTCATTCCTTTTCTACCCCCACCCCCCAATAGATAAATCTGCTTTTACTGAAATTAAATAAAATAAAAGCATTGAGAATATTTTAAATGCCTAGCTTCTGTGTGCATAATTTTTTTGATGTCATCTCAAGTTAGGTATATTATAGGGATTAGAGGATACGAATTTCCCTACAAATAGAGTAAAAAACCACCCTAGATTTAATTTGGGTTATGAAATACAGAAGCATCTGTATGTCATGAAAATCGTTCTCCTCAGCTTCAGAAGACTGATGGATTTTAATTCCAAGTACGCAGTGGCTCTCAACAATGATTTCCCTTTCTGTACTACTGCTAAGCCTCTGGATAAATGTGCCAGAAGTTTTAGGAATTGCTTTTCTGAGTTACTGGTGCAATAACTTTAGTTTGAAATTCTCAGACCTCTCATAGTTTACCACAGAAACTTTATTAACTCCCAGAGCTGTTGCCAAGCAGGTATTTTATATCACTGCAGTGCAAGACTGGAAAAGGCAGACTCACTCAAGTCCAGATTCATTACAAAATATATTCATATTTTGTGGTACAAACTCCTACAATAGGTTGTCTGAGATTCAAAGAAGATTCATGTGAAAAGAAATCCCAAGTATCAGCCTCCTTCTTCAGAGACACGAAAATAAATGAGCTAAAGATGACACTAACTGGTGGATTTATCAGAGACACTAAAAATAGCTACTGGGTCAGTAGAGAGACCTGCAGGCAAATTTGGATGGGACTCGATTCTGCTGTCATTCTATAGCAGAACAGGGATTCTGATCTCTAGACCTTTCCATACAACACCTTGTATTTAACAGACCCATACTCATTTGCAGATCCTGTACTACAGGCTGCCTGGCAGCAGCAAGATTTACTTCAGCATAACTGATATGCATTAGATGTTAATTAGTAGTAGCTTTATTAAATTTCTATTAGTGGCCTATATGTTACAAATCTAATTTTAGAAAGCATTTTAGCAAGGTAACAGAAAAGCTACTTCGGTCATCTTTTGAGATAGACAGGGAAATTTCACATGTGGAACCTCTTCGTGCTGAAATCATGCTTAACCAACCTGATTAGCTTTCTATGCTGAGATGATTGGCTTGGTGGATGAGGGAAGCAGAGGATGTTGCTTACCTTTAGTAAGGTTTTCAATGCTGTCTCCCATCCCATCTTCACTGACAAACTGATGGAAGTACAGACTATGTAAGTGGACAGTGAGGTGGACTGAAAACTGGCTGAACTGTCAGGCTTAGGGGGTTATCATCAGTGGTACAAAGTCCAGCTGGAGGCCAGTCACTAGTGGTATACCCCTGGGCCAGTAGTGTTTTCTACCTTCATTAATGACCTGGATAATGGGACAGGCTGCACCATCAGCAAGTTTCCAGCCAAACTGGGAGGAGTGGTTGATGCAAAGGATGGTTGGGCTGCCAGAGAGGGGCCTTGACAGGCCAACAGGAACCTCAAGAAGTTCAACAAATGGAAATGCAAAGTGCTGCCTCTGGGGAGGAACAACCCCATGCACCACCACAGGCTTTGCAGAAGATGACTTGTGGGTCCTGGTGGACAAAATGTTCAACATAAGCTAGCAACGTGTCCTCAATGACAAGGAAGGCCAATAGCTTCCTGGGCTGCACTGGGAACAGCAGATCAAAGGGGTGATTCTTCCCCTCTATTCAGCACTGAAGCGACACATCTGGAGTGCTGGGTCCAGTGCTGGACTTTCCAGCACAAGGAAGACATGAACTTACTGAAGTGAGTCCAGCAAACAGCCGCAGAGCTGATTAAGGGACTAGAGCATCCAACATACAAGAAGAGGCTGAGAAAAGTGGGATTGTTTAGCTTGGAGAAGAGAAGGTTCAGGAAGGATCTTACAAATGTTTATATGGTATGGGAAGATGGAGAGAAGACAGACTCAGACAGTGGTATCCAACAAAAGGACAACAGGCAAGCACAAGGCACATTTGCTTGGATTGAAAGACAAGAAATTCCATTTAAACACAAGAGAAAACTTGCTTACTTCTAAGGGTGACTGAACACTAGAACAAGTTGCCCAGAAATCTTACAGAGTCTTTGTCCTTGGAGATATTCAAAACCTGACTGGATATGGCTCTGGGTAACCTGCTCTAGCTCACCCTACATCAAGGAGGGAAGTTGGACTGGTCAATCTCAGAGGTTCCTTCCAACCTCAACCATTCTGCAATTCTGTGAAACTTGGGTCCCAACAGCAAATTACAGCAGATAACAGATTGCTCCTGTTATCCTCTGCATAACCTCCAAGCACTCTACTGAGTGATGAATCAGACCAGTAAGCTGACAACTGCAAGGACAAGGGCATCTGTTATGGTGCACATAGCTATCATCTCCGCACAGCCTTCAACATCAAAACCTATTTTTACCATAACATTGGCCATAATAACCATGATGATGTCTCTAGATACTGCCTCAAGCAATAAGAAAGACCATAGTTTAACATCTTAGTTTAATTCTTTATGCTGTAAAGCAACACAATATTGTATTGTTTAGGCACTGCTCAGTGTCTCGACACAGCAGGCCAGATCCACCCAACAGGACCTTCACTGAAGTTAGAGTAAGAAAGAAGTTGGCTCAGTTATCTAGAATCTGCAATATATAGAGATTTAGACAGAAACTAATAACACTGTGGTCTTCAGTGACAGAGTAGGTCAAAATCCTAGATCCAAATATTTTCAGAGTTCAGACAAGTTCAGACCAGGATATATTATCTAGAGAGAATTTGTTGCTTAAAGAAAGCCTGGGCAACACCCAGAGTTTCTCTGACGAGGCTGTATTGCTTCTCTCCAAAACAGAAAATGCTGCTGACAGAACCTGAACATAGTACAAGGGCTGAATTTTCAAATGACCTTCTGTATACTCATTCACGCTCCTTAACGTGAAGGTATGCTAGAAACCACCTTGGGACTCACAGCCGTGCAAGGGTTAGATGTTAGATCCCAAACAAGACAAAGTACTTCTCTGTAAGCTAACCTTTCTTAAACCTCCCATCCATGACTCAAGTTTGCCAGGTACCAGCTTTTGCTCCCACACTTCTATTTCACATGTAGTTACCCAGTTTCAGAAGCCATAAACCAGATTTCATGGAAACTTAATTTCTAAGAGATACTTATAATTTAGACACTCTTCAGTTGTTCACACAGCATGTAGCTTCAGGAGGAACACATTCCTGATTAATTCCAATCAATACACTAATGCTTTAGATGCCATTTTGCATGCTCCTCTGGGTAGTGCCAGCAGTGATTAATTGCAAGTACAAGTCAGGATGCTCTCTTAGAGGTGAATTGAAAAAAAAAAAAAAAAAGGAAAAAGTGCTAGAACTCTCAAGTAAAATCTCGAGCCAGAACACTTGAATCCTGCATTTGCCTGTCTTCGTGGATAAATGATTTTGAATCCAATTAACACACACATACTCACTGGGTGCTCTTTCATCCTGCTAAAGAGGGGTTTCAAAATGCTTGATTCCAGCAAGCTTTGGGACTTCGGTCTTGACATCCCACATATAGCAACCATCTTTGTGACCAATCCCCAGACATCCATCTACATCTGGAAGGTAGAATTAACCTCCGTGTCATCAGCTAGCCTGACACCTGTGTTGCCACCTATTGTCTTCAGTACAGTGCACTGTCGGTTTGCACCAGCCTCTAGCCGTAAGTTAAGTTTCACCCAGAACACTATTCCAGCATGGCTCTGATCAAGCCACTGCTTTCTCACTTTTAGAGGCCAATTTGAAAGCAGAAGTCTTCAACGTACAAGAAGAATATGGAAACAATTAGCAAAAACCAAAGAACCGACCCTTAAATCCTATTGCCTTATTATATATATAGTAAATGGAGGCTAAAGGCACTTGAACTGTGGTGTGGGAAACGAAGAGCTGCATGGCCCCTCCTGGGTCACGATTCAGCTTGTGTGCTCCCAGGAGCTATTAATAGGAGGTTGAAGGAAGACAAGAACTTTGAACTATCCCTTCTCCTTAAGAAAAAAGCTCTCTGAATTCAAGCTGTGTTTTGCTCTCTCATCTCCACTCTCCACAGAAAAAAATTGTGGAATTTAACAGACTCCTCATACCTAAGTTGAGTTACAGTGTGATTTTATTTCTCCAGGTCCAGGCTCTCTCATCTACAATGCTCCTATTGTTACTAACACTTATCATGGTATGCCTGGGAGGAAAATGCAATGTGTCTCGGCAAGGACTTAGTTTTACCTCTTTGGTAAAAGGTTCAGTGAACTTTTGGGAATTACAAAATTAAATAGCAATAACAGCAGCTGCATCAGAGTATTTCACATCAAAACCCACCTGCGGCATGATAAAGGTACTGAAAAAATTAGGTGATTTTTGAGAATGAAACTTGTTAAGGGCAGAATTAAAAATTATCAGTAGGAGTCCAAAAGAGAATTTTCCCCCTTTACTAGATGAATTGGTGAAAGAACATAAATTTCTCTATCCTGCATGCCATTCCATAATTATAGAGGAGTTTATAACAGGTTTTAATCTTGCCTCCATACTGCTCCAGACTTTCTTTTGCTTCGGCAATTAAATGGGCACTGCACAAAGGAAGAACCAGACTAGACCTTTTCAGGCTGCAGCAAACAGAAAATTAAAAAATGTTTTCAGGAAGATGCCAATACAATTCTAAGAGACAGAAGGAGAAAAAAATAAAATGACCCATAGGAGGGTGCATGAACTCTTTTCTCATTAGATCAAACAATACAATACACTGTCTTGTAATTACTTTTAATTATTAATTTTAAATTAATTTCAGTCTACTTATCTTAAAATTACTTAAAAGACATCAGGGCCTGAATTTGATGCATGATGATATAGTCTTGAAAAGGATCTACTTTCTAAAATAGCAACAAATAAAGTTACTGTATACTAATGCAAGAGATTATTTAACATTAAAGGAGATAATTCCTGATGTGCAATGCAGAAAGTGTGCAGCACAAACTCTTCAGCTCACAGATCATTCTACTTAATAAGAGAAAGAAAAAAGGTATACATTTTCCTCTATTGATTTAATGCCAGTTGTCTTTCTACCCTTTTCTATGGCCTTTTGCATAAGCAAGATGTAACTGTTAGTGATAGGTTAAATACAGTTAAGACCTTTATTAGTGTCACTGGATCAGACCTTTAACATCCTGTGACTGGTTCCAAGAATGCTTCCCTGCCCTTCCCTCAAAATGCCTTTAGAAGATGGTTTCACAAAAGTTTTGCCATAAAAAAGATTAAATAATTGTAATGATTTTCTTTCCTTTTACTCTTTTAATGCTTTTAAGATAAAACTAATAACCCCACTCCCTCCCTCCCCCAAGAAAATGCTGCATAATTCTGCTAGGTTTGACCGCTGAGTCAGACACAGTGTGTAATTATGTTGCCTAGAACAGGAAACCAACAAGATTTTGCCTCCAGACTGCAATGATATTGCCTCACCTGTACTGGGAAGGAAGCTAACTCTACCCTCCTTTTAGGACTGCAATGCTGGGCTCTTTTGTACAGCTGCTCTCCTGAGAATTGTACAACCAGGGAGATATCACAACATGGCAGAAATTGCTTTAGGTTTCAGTGAGACACAAGTAGCCATAAAGGATATTTTTATATTATACTTATTCTTGAACAGCAATGAAAGTTTGCAATTAAGCCACTGGAGTTTCATTGGTAACAAAATCTCCTATATTTAGAGCATGCTACAAGACCACAACACAACTACTTTACACAGGAAAATTTATTAAAATGGCAGAAGATAAAACCTACAGAAAAATATATTTTCCTGTTAACTTCCATAGAGTTAAAAATATTAATTTGTTTTGTATCTCTTTCCTGAGCGTGTCTCAGAAAAATCACTGTTACAAAGATTTTGCTTTACTAACCTGGTTAAAGTAAATTCCTTGCTTTGAAAATTTGAAGGCATACATTTTGAGTGCTGTAAAGAATTGAATCAGGTAAGCAACTGAAGAACTGTAGCCTTGCAATTAAATCTAATTCTTGTGATTACAAATTAGAATCTTTTAATGGCATTTAATACAGACAGAGGCCCTGGAAGAAAGAGCACAGGAACTACAGAGGGATTCAAAGACAGACAATTAAATTATGCTGTATGGTAGAGGGCAAATGTCTTTCCAACAGAGTAATCTGGCACCTGTGCACTGGAACCTAACCTACTAAATGATAGGGTTATTATTAGTTCAGTTTTCCTTTTTAAAATGCCTGTGGAAAGAGTAACTCAAATACTTATAGGATGATTTTTATTACTGACCATTCTGAAATGTAAACTTAATGCTACAGGCAGGCATGCTAAGAAACTCATCTACAGAAAAGCTCTGTTGGCCAAGTGGGGCTGAGACATTAGAAAGCATTGTTGGTTGTTTTAAATGACAGAACAGATTATTTTAACTAGCCACTTCATCATATCCAATAAATATCTGACTTTTCTGTGGGAGCTCCCCACTGACATGACATGACTAATCACTCCAGTAAGTGACTACTGCAATTGCAAATACAGTAGAGCTAAACAACTTGCCCAGAGGAGTATGTTCATCTAGCACTGAACTTTCCTTTCCATTCCCCAATTATATCATGCATGGTGGAACTTTCTTCCACCTCGAGAAGTACACAGTTGGAGGCACTCCTGGGATGCTACAATTAGTAATTGTATCTGAGATGTAGCATCAAAACCGATGTGAAAAGAACAACAGCTCGGCATACTTTTCTGATACACAATGGCTCTTTAGTGTCACCTCCTCTTGTAGTCCTCTCCCTATTTGCGTGTGAGCTTGATTACACTTCCTTTAATGAAACTAACACTGCCAAAAAATGAGATTTCACTGTACGAAATCAAATTGCAATAACTGCTGGCAGCATATAAGCCAAGGCAATCCCAGGAACACTTAACATTCATACAAACCATTACATCTTTAGATGCTAATACAGACCTCACAGACCCTTAGCAAAGAAATCAAACACCTCATTTTTCAGGTGGGTGAAAAGGAGGCACAGGAAGGTTATATGACTCATTTAGTCAATAACTAGATAGCAGAACTAGGATGAGAGATAAAAATTTCTAATTCTTATTCCTATGTCCTAATCCACTGCATCATGCTGCTTCTGATGAGGGTAATTAAATTTCATGCTTCAGGGAGTAACTTAATTGTCTTTGAGGATCAGAAGGAAATTCCATCCTTTCAACCCAATGTACAGCACTGCTTAGGTGTGCCAAAGAGTAGTTTTCATTTTTATTTAAATATTGAAAGTAAAAAATAATCTAATCTTAATTACAGTCAAGTACAGTCAAGGATTCAGAAAGACAGGATGTCTTTTCAAAGAGAAGCGTAGTGGCAACATATTCTGAAATAACTGAGTTCTCAATAGCTGTGTCTGGGAGACCAATTAAACTGTGATTTTTACCTCAGCACTCAGCAATGGCTTTTTCATGACACAGCTAAAGGGAAGTATGAATATTGTGTCTGCTCAGCATCTATATGGTGGAATAAAAGCCATGAAAGATTTCAGGTTCAAAGGCTGAAAGAGTGGATGAGAGGGTAGATTTTACTTAAGAGAACAGCTGTGCTTAACTCTGTATCCTTTAGGGATATGTCGCAATTATCTACCAGCTTTAATAGCCTAGACTTCAAAATAAGGTATCAATATATCCAGAGAAAGATTAAGGACTAGATGAAGGACTGTTTGGATCATAAGGTTCGGAAGGATTTACAGAATGTCTACTCCAGGCATTCCCACCCACTACAAGACAGTCCCTAGCCTCCTGCAAGAGGCTCCTAAAACCCATTCATCAGGTCAAACCCCATAAAAAGCTGTCTGGTTAGAAAAAAATAGCCTGACTGGATTTCAAAGATTGCCAGAAGCCGAAAAGGCTGGCAGATAATCCTCAGCAAATGCCACTTTCCCCATAACTTCAGCTATTCACACTGTTTGGCTGCAACACAGAGGTAGGCATATGTTTGCATCAGGCGTAGGGTGTGCCATATGTGGTGCCAAATAAATAAGTAAATAAAAATAAAACATGGTGCAAAATAGAAGTGAAATGCCTCCCATAAAACTGTACAATACAGAAGATGTCTATACATAAGCAACATGAGGGGTAGCATGAAAGGAAATTGCAGGGGTGAAGACGAAAGATGTATTTCCTGATGAACAACTTCCTCTTCCAATTTAATTTGCCTCCTTCAAACAGACTTTTAAAAGAAATGACTCATTAGGAAGGATCTGAATGGGGAAAGATGAGGGTTGGAATGCAGAAAGGTTGTGTCCATTATTGCTTATGTAGCGGGTATTTTAATAGTCACCCTACTGGGGAAGGGGGCCTTTGAATTGTATGACTCAACTTTGAGTGGAGAAAGACATTAAAAAAAAAGACCATGACTACAACAATCACCTCCTCAGTGTATTCAAAGAAATGGAACTTGGGAGGCCAGCATCTATGTAGCCATCAGAACAAATGGCACATCAGGAGTCAGACAGACTGTACCACTTAACAACTGAAATGTCAACTTTAAAGAGGGAGAAATGCCATGAAAGTGAAGTTTGCACAGCTTTCAACGTAGCAGCAGTCACAGTAATGCTATCATAGTTGATAACAATGTCCTTGCTATCTTACCCCATTTGGAATATATATGAGAATTACATCTGCTGTGTAGGTCCAAATAGAAGAAACGCTGCCTACAGTAAAGTCTAACTCTTGCCGCATATGCTGAGCCTGTTTCTGTCCCACTGATCCAATCTCCCTCATTTACTATTGGATATTTCTGAGAAAGGGAATCGCAGCAGGCCATGCTGAACATCCAGAAGGGAAGCCAAGAGTAGATGACCACATCTGCCACTGCCTGGAAATACAAGTTTAAGCCACTGTCTGGATCTCAACTCCCCAGAACTTGGAGCACAGAGATGTTTCATTTAGCTCAGCATACATTTGCCTGTTAGTCTCAACATTTGGCATACACACTTCCTTTGAGCATAAATAAGAAAAGCCTTGACAAGGAACATGCATAGAAGACAGACTCCACAAGATGTTCTAGTATAATTTACTGGCTCCTCACAGTCAAATAAAAAGGTACCTAAACCAAGAAGCTCAATTCCTTGGGTTAATATTGCCAATGAAATTGAAGGTGTTTTTGAACAGTGATTTTAAAACAGCACAAAAACACAATGACCATCTTTAGTGTTTACTGATAAAAGAAAATACCTAGACCTTTTCACGCATTCCCAAAACACAGCAGTCCTGCCAATGCTGTTCGTCTCAGTATCACATTAAATTGTTTTTCAAATTCAAGTGGTCCCTTTTTTTTTTTTTCTAAATTACATCAGTAATTGCAATTCAGTAAAATTTGCTGGGATAGCTCTTGCCTTTAGACACCATTCTGGGAAGGAGACCATGCACTGCAGCATCCTGGAGAGCTCAGAAACATGAGCCTGGCCTCAAAGAGCAAGTCTCATTTGCAACCTCACCTGTATTAGGCAAAGACTGGAAAGCAAACCATTCCACGATTCCCTCACAAGGCAGAAATGTGACAAAAGGTCCCTGCGATGATATTCCAGGGTGACTTTAGAAACATTGTGACATTGCTGTGAACTTAGGTATAAAAAGGTATACTTGGTGCCTGAGAATATTGTAAGGCTTGCTGAAGTTAACAATACCCTGCTCAGTGAAAAAGGCCAAATTAATCCAGTCACCATTCCTAGGGTCTGACTTAAAGCCTATTTTGAATATATAAGTCAAACTCTGAACAAGGATGAGTTTTTCTGCATGAACCTGCAATAACCTTTGAGCACTTCAGACAGCAAAGGCTGCAGGTATTGCAAAGTATCCGTATAGGGGTACATATTGTCAGCTCACCTACAGGCAGCATAAACTGGGTAGTAACACCAAGACTGCATTTCCTGACATTAATCAGCTGTTTCATGTCACATCAAGAGGATTTTCCAATGTACTATTTTCTAGGACTGTTTCCTTGCTGTTCCTCCTCTCCTGAACAGAATACAACCATAATCTGAGTGCTGCAGGCTGACAGCAAAGACAGAGTAAAATTTCCAGCCCTTTCTTTCCTCCCTCACTGCTTTCCCACATGGGCTGAGTACTTGCTTCAGAGTAGGATTTTGCCTTTTTCATCAAAATTTAGATTTATTGACTCTCAAAGTCTCACAATGACCTCTAATTTTCCCTAACAAACATAACAAAGCTCTCAGGCTCCATATCTGCCAAGAACAATCAATACTGTTGAATAAAAACCAGCCTACGGACCACAGCAGCCCTTGCCTTTGCCTAGCTCAAAGATTTTATGCTGTTTCAGCTTGTTCTTGGGTGAACCAGCTCCTGGGTAATTAAGAGTTCAGATTGTCCTGCACAACCCTTTTTGCATGGGTAAACTGCCTCAAGATATACCGAACTCTAGTCACAAGGAGGTGAAAGCTGCCTGAGTCTGTAGGATATGCTGAGCTGAGCAATGGGCCAGAAGGAAGACATCATTATGCTAAAGCTCTATCAGAGCAGTCAAGTGATTGCGTTTTAGTCAGTAACTCCATCTCCGCCACAGCCCTACTGAATACATCCATGTTAGCCACTGTCAGCTGCATCCCGGCTTTGCCATTAGCCCACACTAGGGTGACTTTCTGCTGATTAAATGCATTCCTCTGACACAATGACAAACTATTCTTTTCTGGACAGTGATTCAGAAATGGGCTGAATACAAGAATAAGGAAAGACAATGGGTAAAGGAAGGTATATCAAGAAAGGCTATTGGTATACTTGAGCTTCTGTTGACTATCTGAAGTTCCTAGGCTTTAACAAGGACTGCAACAGCAATTTAGCCCTTTCACTGCAGACCCAAGGCAAGAGAGAAATGGGGGCTGCAGAGCAACCACTGGCCTGGGGCCTTCATGAATTAGTGTGGACCCCTCCCAATGCTCTGCTCATTTGCAGCACAATTCTAAGAGGCTCTTCTCTGTATGCGCTAATTTAAAAATCAGTGCAGAATGTAAAAATAATGACCTTAAATAGTGACCTTTTGGCCTAGTAGTATTTTACATTCACTTGTAGTTTAAGTCATTGAGAATAATAGAGAATTAGGATGTCTGGTCTTGTAGGTAAAGTGAATTTAGTCCAAAGAGCATTATGGCCTAAGAGCAGCCTTCCCCTCATCCTCTCCCTCCTTCTTGTCCTTTTAAAAACTGAGACAACACACTAAAAGCCATAGCAAATTGTCTTCATTAGTTCTATCTAGCAAGTGGCTGTGTTTGAGATTCACATCTACAGAAAAGGCCCAGAACATGCCACAGATCCATCAACATTTTCAAAGGTGAATGAATAAAGTACTTAGAGAGCAGAGCAGCTGTTTCAATTATAGCATTAGCAGCCCAAGCCCTAAGCACTCAGTGCTCCTGGAAGCCCAAGGGTGTTTAGGGAACAGAGCCATCTCTATGGATTATAATTAAAAGACCAAGGCCAATTGCACATTCAGAGCAAATAGGCAGCAAACGCTTTGGTTGCAGTTGGTCATTTTCTGTTTCAGCCTTCCAGATTTTTGTTTTTGCTTTGCAAATGTGAACAAACCCCTTTCAGTGTATGCCAAGTACAAGCAACTCCAGCATTCCCATCCTGCTGTTTGTATGTTTTGCAATTTCTACTTCATGAATCAAAAAGATTTAGGCACCTTCTCCTCTCCCCTCCTACTTTCACAGGGCCAAGTTTGTATCCTGAAGCACTTAGTGGATGCAAAAAGTTCATTTCCAAGCAGGTAATGTCCCATGTAAATCATCACTCCACTGCAACAAGAGAAATGGTGAATCTGTGTATTACATTACATGCTTGCTGATGTGAACCATGTAAATTCAAGAACTTGCCTTATAACTTCTGTTAGTCAGACATCTAAGTTCTCAGACAACAATGATTATACAGAAAATAATGGAATTGGCTCAAAAGCACACACAGAGATTCTTCCCCTGAGGGAATTCCTTTTCAACCACAATTGAGTGGACAAACAAACTAAATTCAATTCTACTAAACTCTAACTAAACAAAAAGTCAGTTTTATTCCTCTGACCATACTGATACACCACCATAAAGTAGTTACTTCTGGAATGAGACCTGTCAGCATTTTAACAGAGCACTATAGCCTAATGTAATCCCCTGAGCTTGAACGTGAGGTGCCAGGGAAAGGCACTCTGAAGTCCTCAACATACTATTAAATAAAGATTCGTGATGTCCACTTATTACGAAAGTGGGGAAGCAGAGGTGCAACACACAGGAGTCCACCACAAGACTCTGCTAAAGGCTCACAGAAACCGCAGCCTGAGGTCAAAGCAGTGGATGTGGCAACCTGTCTGAGCAGCAACACTCATAGCATGGATGGATGAGGCAGGCCCTTTTCTGCTAGAAGCCCTGAACTCTGTCTCCATAAACATCCCACTTCAGTTAACTCAGTCATGAATTCTGCCGTAGAAGAAAGATTTCTCAACCCTACAGCCACACAAGGAGGAATAGCTTCCAGATACTTTGACAAGTAGACATTAGATGAATAGCTTAGATAATGACAGTATGGACTGAGGCATCTGACATATACAAGGAGAAGCTAAGAGAGTTGGGATTGCTTAGCCTGGAAAAGAGAAGGCTCAAGGAGCATCTTATCAATATGTACAAATACCCTGCTTTGGCTCTGCTTTGAGCAGGGAGGCTGGACTAGTTGATTTCCAGAGTTGCCCTTCAACCTCAACCATTCTGTGATCCTGCACAGGTAGAAGATGCTCCACTGGCTAAAGATCTGTCTTCACTGCTGTCTTCTTTAACAAAGCATGCTGAATTACTGGTGCTCCCAGTACTGGAGGCGCAATCATAGCCACTTCTTCAATTTTTCTTTTTCAGCTATAGACTCAGAGCTTCAGTTGGATGTACCTACTTGCACTGAAACAGGATACATGAATAAGAAAAAGCCTATTATTATCAGCTTATTGAAGTAACCTGTGCTTTGCTTCTGTTGACGTAGGCCTTGAAAATGCAAAGAGCTAGAAAAGCATCAAGAGTTATTAATGAAGCTTCTGTCAAATGTTTCAAACCTTGTTCCCCTTTGAAATTAATTTCAGATTGAAAGAACCATTTTCCTGTTAAATGTGCAAAAGTTAGCAAGTCTCAAGCGCCTGCTCCCCGGAGGGAAACCCTTCAGACTCTATTAGACATTCTGCTCTGTGCTTGGTTTACCTTGTACTTTTTTTCTCCAGTCACTATTCCCTATGAACAGAGGGGGAAGGAAGAAAGGAGAAAAGGTTATTTCTTCTTGTTACTTTGTGTTAGCAAAGGGCAACATTCAAAAATATATACACATCTTTGTAAACAGGGCACTGGAGAACATGGACAGATCATATCCACGCCAGAAAGTTCATCTGTTGGCAAGTGAGTCAAAGGGCAGGAGCCAGAGAGAAAGATGGAGGGGGAGTTGGAGAACCATAGCACTGGCAAACAATGAATCAGGCAGAGTACAGACTAGCACATGCATACAAGCAAGATGGCCAAAATACATGCAACAGCACTACCTCCCTCAGACACGATGCCCCAGAGGCAACTGTCCTGGTTTCGGCTGGGATAGAGTTGATTTTCTTCTTAGTAGCTGGTACAGCGTGTTTTGCATTTAGTGTGAGAATAATGTTGATAACACGCCGATGTTTTAGTTGTTGCTAAGGAGTGCTTATCCTAAGTTAAGGATTTTTCAGCTTCCCACGCTCTGCCAGGTGCATAAGAAGCTGGGAGGGAGCATGGCCAGGACAGCTGACTCGAACTAGGCAAAGGGATATTCCATACCATAGAACGTCATGCACAGTATATAAACTGGGGGGAGTTGGCTGGGAGGGGTGGATTGCTGCTTGGGCATCGGTCAGTGGGTGGTGAGCAACGGCACTGTGCATTACTTTTTTTTTCTTCATTTCTTTTTTTTAAGTTATTTTATTATATTCCTTTTCATCATCATTATTATTATTATATTTTTATTATTACTGTTAATATTACATTTTATTTTGCTTTAGTCATTAAATCATTCTTATCTCCACACAGGAGTTTTATTTTTTTTCCTGATTCTCCTCCTCATCCCACTGGGTAGCAGGGGGAGTGAGTGAGTGGCTACATGGTGCTTACTTGCTGGCTGGGCTTAAACCACGACAGCAGCCAAGACTGTGACCACAGTGGTTGTCACTGTGGCTGTAGTTTGTGGACCACATGAGATGGGAAAACAGGTGTTCTTTGAACACTTCTGGATGAAAACAATAGCCTAGTGCAAGAAAAACAGTGTATTTAAATATTTGAAGGCCAGCATGGACTGACTATTTCTCTATTTAAACTTCTGCCTTAGCCTTGTATTGTCTTCCCTTTCCTTCAGCCCTTAGGATGTCAGGGTACAGCCATGAGTCAAGAGCAAAGAAACACTGTGCGCTATTTAGCATTCTCTAAAGGCCACCAGGCAATCCATGAAACACTTCAGGAAGAAAGCTACTGAAAAAAAGTAGAGTGATCTTTCTAGGGTAGAACACCGAGCTGCACAAATTACAGTCCAGAGAGACCTCAGTTGTTGTTCTTTTCCTGAGATACTCTTTATGAATAATCCTGTACTTAGAGCCTTCACAGAAATATCTGTTAATATCAGAAAGAGCATGTAACTGAAACTTAAAGGTATGAATCAGAAATCCTATCTAAAAATGCCTGAGGAAAAAAATACTATACCAACAGGAGTTTTAATAGTGAATTTCAACATCATCATTTTCTAGGAAATGAGGGGACGGAGATGGGGACCCACGAGAAAGGAAAAGAAAAAAGAATGGGGACGAGGTGAAGACAGCAGATTAAAGACAGGACATAACCTCCTGAAATAAGCAATCTGTGTAGAAATGGGTGAGACTAGTAAACTTCAGTTCATTTGAAGAGAGGAAAAAAAAATTCCATTACAGTGGAGAGACTAGAAAGGCACAAACTAATGCCCCAGCTCTTGTAATCCTAGTGATTGTTCCCAGTCTTATGTTCCTAACTTTAAGTCATATGTTTCAACTCAGCCAAAAGCTGATGGTGATCAAAAGCTGTTTGCTTCTAGCAGCTTTTCAGATTCAAAGAGTTCAACAGGGTCAAAGCCTTCTCCCCTCCCCTCCTTTTTTATTTCTTTTTCTCTTTTTTTTTTTTTTTTTAAAATGTCAGGTCTCTAGATTACCAACCCTGATACAGGTTTTCACCCTCTGAGGACAAACTGGAGTTGGATGTTGGACTACTGTTTCCTGTTTCAGCTGTGTCTCTAAATTCTACTGAAAAACACCTGCTAAATATGGAAAAAAAAAACAACCCAAAACCACACCAAACCTATTTTTATGCAAAAGAACTATGAAATTCACTTGAGTTCAATAACCCCTCATTTCTAAATTTTATCCTGAAGAAAAGGTAATAACAATATGTGGATTATGTACCAGCAATGAAGTCAAGGTATCAACAGAAAGGTAGGTACAGGACCAGGGCAGCTGAGGTGACAGTAAAAAAAGTCAGGTTAGGCACACAGAGAAGGAAAATTTCTAGACATAGGAACAAGTGACACACACAGACCTAACTGCAATAGACAAGGACACTGTATTCATATTTATGTGATGTCTGATGAAGTACAAAAGATGAAGATTCCTATTCTTACCCTAGCTATTCCTTCCCCATTTCAGGGCGAGATTCTCTTGAAAATCATGCTGGGAGTCTGTGCAGACTGTGAAGACTAAATCCTTTTCTTGCCACTAAAATTTATTCCTGTAGTTTATGGTTGAAACATACTGGCATTGCAGGAAGGCATATCTGAATAAATGTAACACTTAGTCTTCAAAGAGGCTAGTTCCACTTAATGCATTAAAAACAGCTAAAAAACGCCAGAAGCATACTAAGTGCCTGCAGTCTTTAGAGTTGCGCCTGAGGAATAATGAAAATGGGCACGGCTCTGCTTCTGACCAGATCTAGGATTACCACCAGCTATGCGCTATTGTACCAACCACCACAAGTGGGGTAATGCCAAACTCGGCATGTATTGGTGCAAGTTTCCCATAAAGGTTCAGATTCCTATCTAAATTCTTCTTTCTTATGTGAATATTTACCTACCCTTAACCCTGATCCAAAGGACATTTCTTGATGGGGCCTTTGGAGTGCTCTAACAGAGTTTTCTCCTAAGTTGTTTTTCTTATGCACATTTCCTTTATCTCTCTTCACTTGCATAGAGCTAGAGCTGAATCATTTATATTCCGCAGAGGTGGGTTTCTGTGGGAATAATGTATGAAAGCAACAGGTGGCCAAACCAGCACTTTTAGATGCTCTTTCAGCTAAGCCTGCTAAGAAAGTGTGTGCAAGCTGACAATGCACAGCAGCTGGGTCCAGCCTGTGCTAGACACTACAACTTGAAACACTGAGCAAAAATTGCCAGCAGCCAAACTTAACACACATCTGAAAAGTTTTCCTTTAAAACAAGCCCACTACTAACCCACTAGGGATTCCACTGGCCAATTACTGGGGAAAGGACTTCAACAGTATTACTCAACCTTACAGTCTGTGTGGAATTAGAGATGAAGTCACCATTACCAACAGGATTTACTCTTTCAACCAAACACATTAAAAGTCTCAGCTGCAGATGCATCCTTCTTTTCACAGGATGACAAAGGAAAATTGACCTGAAACTCTTCTGGCAGCACAGATGTCCCTTTACAGAGAGAGTCTGGATGGGAGAAGAAATTCCCATCTTCCAAAACATGTGAAAACACATGAAAATAATGCTGGGATACAAACAAAGAACTAGTAAACAGTCAGAAGCATCTTTCACCAGAGCTTCTCTACTTAGAACTGTGTCACTCCATACCAGAATGAGAAAGAGGTATTTTCAGTAAAAGGGAAATTCTAAGAGAAAAGAAAAACTATGTGTCACAAACAATGACTTACACCTATTCGGAGGCTCCTGGCATGTGAGGATTTCTGGGTTCCAAAAATTTGTATTAAAGAGTAAAAAAGAAGCCTTGAATCTCAGCTTTGTAGCAAACAAGCAAAATTAAAGTAAGTAAAATGAGACATCAGTGGGCATTTAGGATTATTTGGATAGTTCCTTTGGATCCTTCAGGATTCAAACATGTGCTAGTCATTACAATTTTTTTTGCTATTCTAAACAACAGATGACTAAATATAGGTATGTTCTTACAAAAGGCCTTAACGTAATTTCACAGAAAAACGTACATGAAACTTCCAAAACAGGCAAACAACAAAACTGGCAAAACTTGGTTCAGGTCTGGATTCCGCTAAATCAGAACAAATATTATTAGATGTCCATACTCTATTGCATTATAAACAATAATAGTTTCTAATAATATTGTTATGGCAAGAGTCCCCATACAATGCTGAGTTTTACAAATCATTTCTCTTACAGCAACGGCATGACATAGTCTTTGAAAATGTTATGTTGTTGGTAACTTTGCGATGCAATTTATTCATGGATGAATTTTGGCCAGCAAGCAGACTTTGTGCCTTTTGATTTTGCCGGCATGGCTTCTCAGGGGAAAACAAACTGCTTCCTGAGGCAAGGACATTTGTACTTTGATCAAAATTCTGTGAAAAGATAATTTTCAACATATTGTTTGAGCCCACCTCTGCTCAAGAAACCATGCTGTAAGATGAAAAGCAATTTCCTGAGCATAAATTCAGGCTTCACATCACTGACTATTCCTTTAACAAAAAAAATGATGTGGAAAGCTTCAGTATCATTTGCTAGCTTGCCGAATACCCGTTCATGGCATTTGTTTGGTGCTTTTCATCCAGTTACAAAGGCTCATACCAAACGGGCACTGGGTATGAGCGTACTGCTGGGTTAGGAAAAAAGTTCCACCTTCCACACTCTCTGGTGGGCAATCTTTCACCTTTGTGTACCCAACCGCATGCAGTCAAAACAACAGGCTGTTGGACTTTATACGCAAGCAGGCGTCCGGAGGGGTGAACCACCCTGTGCTGAGCATGGGCTCAGCAGGAGGTATTAGCCTACTGGCACCACAAGCTACTCAAGACAGCTCTGAGGTAGGTGCAGCTGCTAAAAGCATCACTCCCTAAGTTGTCCCTGGTCCATCCTGTCTCTCAGGCAAGATGCATAGTAACTCCTCGCATGTTCCTTGTTGTTCAAGATGCTTCAGAGTTTCCCCACTGTTAATCAGATTTCTAAATGGTAATTCTCATTCTGTTTGCTTAAAGGAGTATTAGAAAAAACAAATTATATCTATGTCAAAACGAGTGCACTTCTACCTTTAACAGAATAGGTTCAGCAAAGGTAGCCAGTAAACTAGAACAAATCTGGTGACAAATGAAACAAACTGCAAAATGCAGTTTGAGTTCAAAGCAATTACCTTTGGATCACAGATCCTCCTATATTTCTCTAGTGAAAATTAAATACTCATTACATTTTTAAGTGATGATTTAATTGACCAAAATCTTGAAATGCTTATAACTTAAACTTTGTTTTAAGGTGCTTTATTTTTTGCCTTGTACATAAAAATGTACAGGTCTTGAGACCACTGCATAGACACACAAATATTTCAGTAATTCAAGTCTAAGTGTTTGTCCCATACCCTTCTGGGCTGATAACTCGGGGAATAACAGCAATGAGGTTTAGATTGTTAAAGCTTGCAAAAACTGGCAGAAAAAAAAATTGAAAAATATTAAATGTGTATTTAACAAAATATCATTTGGAAGATGAAGGAAGTGTATTGTCTGGGTCCAGTCAAATACATGCAACAAGCAAAAGATACTGATTTTACAACTGCCTCAAAAGACATCTTAAATGGTCTTCAAAATAAAGAGACAGGAAAAGAGCGTGGGAAGAATTCATTTCCATTAAGAGCATGGTAATACCTTGATGCTTTAACCAAGCCTGAAGCACCTCTGTGTGGAAAACATGTTAAGAGACACAGTGAGGATACACCTGCCCCAAAGTACTTGCACTATTTGGAGGAGCTGAGAAAAGGCTCTGGGTCTCCTTTCTCTCACAAACCAGTACTATCAGAAAGCATGTATTGGCATTGCTACTTCTCATGTTTTCATCAGCCACCCTGTTTCAGTTTGAAAATCTATTCAAACTGATGCTCCTATTACCTCAGCTTTTACTTGAAAGGAGAAAATAATTCACAAAGTTTCACTTTGAGAAAGCTTTATGTACTAACTCTGGTACAATATTCTCAGCCTACTTCACCTTGGTTGTGTTGGACTGACAAGCCTGGCTGTTATCTTCAGAGCAGTTATGGACTAAAGGCAGCACTACAAGTATTTGCTAATTGCCCACCAGCCTGACCCAGCTATGACCTTAACAGCAGCTTTTGATAGGAAGCAGAAAGCAAGGCTGGTATCCAGCATCTCTTTATTCCTTGACCTAACCACTCGCACTGCAAACAAAAGTGCCAAGTAATGTCAGGTGTAAGGGGCATTGCTGTGGTCTGGGCACTAAGCGTAGCCTTCTCCAAGACAGGCACTGAGATGTGGTTGAACTTTACCCCAGAGGAAGTCAGGGATGAACACACCTGCTTCACTGGGATAAGAGTTGGACAAATGTTCATACTTTTGAAAATCCCACCTGGGTTCATTAAGAGTTATGCCAAGTTCATTTCAGAACAATCTGAAGAGCCTTTAGACAAAAATAATTTTTGACCTGTGCAACAAATGATCAAGTATTCAAAATCCTTCCCTTTTCTTCACATAAAGAATACAGTATTTCAATATTTCATTTAACTTCCAGTTACTCTAACCTAGTTCATCAGGGAACAGCACACCACCTGATCCCGAACTTCACCAAAACACCCATGCTCAACCACATCAATCCATTAACTGCAGTACCTCATACATCTATATGGCACTTAAGCGTCCACCCGCACACCAGAAAACCAACATTAGTCATAGCCTTGACACCTTCTAAATCCCTCAAAGATCATTTGCAAAGTATGACTTACAGTAGCAGTATCTTGGAGCTCTTTGATTTAAGGCACTTAAGAATCAGACTTTTCCAGCCCACAGCAAAAAGTTCTTGTGCAGTGAAGTACCACGTGTGATGTTACGCAGCCTGGCTGAAAAAGCAAAGCACTCACAGGACATTAATTAGCTCTAACTGAGCTAGTGTCCTAACCTTTGTCTGACACTAGTGCGCTTTCTTTAAAACCTTTTCTGTGAGAAACCCCCTCGTAGGCAATCCAGAGCCAGTCCTGTAAACACCTCCCTCCATCAGATTCTCTTATAATTAAATATCAGAGAGGGCACCTGTTGGGCATGTTTCCCTCTGTACAATTCTGTGTTCAAAAAGCCTTCTGTTGTTAATCAGCACTGATTACCATCTCTTTGGTGGTAATTGGTGTATCATGTTGCAAACCACAGCTCTGGGAGACATATAAAGTTTCAGTAAAGGGCATGACCATAATCCAGGTTTCTGATCCACATGGATCTACTCCAGCACCAGAACAGTTAGTTAATGCCCACAGTACTATAATTTGACAGAATGAAAGCAAATTTTGTCATTTTACAAAGCATTAGAACATGTCTTTCTGTACCACTTACGCCTTGCTTAAATCCTCAGGGCAGTGTCCTAAAACCAGAAATTTGATGCTGTCAGTGTCAAACTTGGTTAGTGAATGAATGTGCTGGCAAACACAGCTCTTGAAGCCATCGACTGGACAACGCTTCTCTGCTCTTTTCAAGTTTCGATTACTTCATGAAATTTTTACATCTTTCCTTCCCTCAGCATAAACGGCATATGTCGAAGAATTCTTTAAAAAAAAAATCATTTTTCCCTCCAGGGAAACAGTTTTCCCTCTAGTAAACAGGTACTGTTACCTTTAGTTTCATTTTACAACAGGAAAAAGAAAATACTGAGAAATTCAATGTAGAAGATGTGCTGTGGTTTTAATGGCAAAATCTCCCACAGTACAGCAAGAACATAACAAAGCAAAATAAAATTGGTTGTTATTGGATTTTTAGATTTTGGGAGCAAGAGGATGGGACTGAATCTTTACCATCTTTTCCCAAGTCTGCCAGAAGCCATAAAGCCAAATACTCAATTGGTATTCTGTTCTACCAAGGAAAGGCTGGAAAAAATGTGCTGTACAAATTAAATACCTAAGGGAGTTTACCCTAGAAGAAAAGATCTTAGTTTGCAAGTAAATCCTTAGATTAATAACGTTAACAGATGTATTTCTACTTACTGTTTGGGAACTTAACAGCTCAGTCTTAGAGAAACCAGGAAGTAAGAAGAAAAGAAAAATTAACAATAATTACAGATGGCTGTAATTCATCACTCCAATTTTTGAGTGACTTTGAACATGAATTAGTGCTCTTACTGCGGCAGGGGAAGGTGGGAACTATTTTGTCCGTGTCCCTTTCAACACAGACATAGAATAAAGCTACTCTCATTTGTGGTCCACTATGAGTCTGTTCCATGCAACTACACTGAGGCTGCCTGAGGTCTCAAAGGTGCTGATAGCTTTTCTCAAAAAATTTTCTTGCCCAAAACTCTGAAACACTCTGCTCGTTAATGCTAAGGACAATCTGGCTAAAAAGAAGAGGACTTTAATAGAAAACCCCTTTTTCAGTTTGGAAGGTCAAATCAAAATCCCACCTCAATCACGAGCATAAGGGCATTGCAAAACACACCCCTCTGTGGTACCTGCTTCATTTTATACAATGTACCAATTATGTGCAAGGAGAAAGCAAGCAAGAGGATGAGAAAGGCTCTGTTGATTGGGATATTCACCTACAAGTCACCAGTCCCTGGTTCAGCAAGCGTTCAATATTGATTATTCACACTGATGCTGCTGCCAGGAGAAATCACAGCTGTAGTTCCAACACACACTGGCATTGGCTGTGAGACCTTCTCTAAAATACAGGTTAAGTTTTGCCCCATCAAACCACACAGATCCTAACTTATGAAAATGCTACTGGTTGTCAGAAGCAGTTCTTTTATTTCTGTCTTTCTCCTCTTCAGCATTTTCCCCCTCTTCCTCCTCTTCTCTTTCCCCAGCGTTGATGGTGTAAGGAAGCAGAGAAGTGGATCAGCACTTCGGCAGGATTGGGCAATAAAATTGTCTTCCAACTTTTTAATTTTTTTTTTTAAAGATAATTATGACATTGCCTTTGTCATGCTTTTTTTACAACAGCCAAAAAGTTGAAAGCAAAAGAAAAGTTTGGTCACTGACTCATCTCTCTGTGAGGAACACAGAAACTACAGAAGGTTTTTATTCAGGGGTTTGGTTTTGTTTCCGTCTTCTCTCCTGCCTGTCTTTCATTACAAGAAGATCAGGCCTTCCCTTGTGCTGGAAGGCTTGTTAGGTGGTAGGTTATGACTCCACAAAAGCTATAACCTTGCTGTACAAGCAGCCCTGAGGGAATATTAAGTCAGGAAGACACAAGGTTTATTTTCAACTCCTGAGAAACAAGGTTTAGGAAAAAAACACTTTGCAAAAGCTGTCTTGCCATTCATCTGAAGGCTGAAGAAGCTGCAGCTGTGGCAACTATGATAAGGAGGTTTCTCCAGACCAAAAGATAAAGAAATAAAGGTTTGGTTTTGCTTTTATCTTACCTCAGAAATACAATCCTATCCCTCCCTTTAGAAAGTGTCAGGAGGGAAGGGCGGGAAACTGAAATTCCCTTTAAAAGTAGTGAACATAAGCAACGTTTTCTGCACTCACCACCTTTAAAACACTGAGCTAATTCAATGCCCACCACGATCCCTGGGTGCTGTTGAGGTGACATGTAATGAAGGCAGAGGAGGCTGAAGAGATCAGGAAGGAGTTCCTGCCAGCACAGCAGTGACAAGAAGGGCCTGCTGCCAAACCGGTCGGTGGAGGGGAGGCTCGCACAGCAACACGAGCTGTAGGCAAGCCCAGAGAGGCTCTGGGAAGGAAGAGCAGCTCTCAGGAGAGCCTCAGCTTGTCTTCACACTGCTTGTCCCTGTAGCGTCTCTGAATTTGCATGGTACAGAGATGATGCCAAATGCTCGCTTTCCTCTCTTTTTGGATCCACTTACAGCTCTGTAGCTCTGAAGAGGATCAGCCCAAAAGCATACTTCACATATTTTGCCAGAGTTCTCCATTCTCTTCTAATGTCCTTTCCTCAGGTACCAGGGATCACTGTGCAGATGCAGGTAAAACGAGGAGGCACTATGAATGGGGGCTGCGAAGCAGAGGCTGATGACTTCAATCCGCTTCAGGGCTTTTAAACACAGAACGACACTCATTTCAGCATTCGCTCAAGTCTGTATTACTTTCTTGTTGCTCTTGCTGTTCTCTCCTGAAAATCATGCTGGACAATTTCAAGCATACATTCTTCTGGAGTTCACATAATGTGCCTTGAGCAAATCTGCAATGAAAGCCCAACCTTTCTCTGTACATAATGATGCAAGAAGAGCAAATAGGTCTATCCTACTTTGTAGGATTTTGTGAAGTATAGAGGGGAAATGATCTCATTTCATTCTCCTTGTGAACTTTTAAACTCCTGAGAAAATGATTCTGCATCTAGCCTAAACAGAAGTGAAGTGTCTCAGCTGCTTTGACCACAGTGTCATGTTGTCTAGGAGAAACCAGCTGACAGAAGGCATGGATGGGTCCCTCTTAGGATATCATTAAAGTTAAGCTCCTTTTGCATAACAAACTTCAGTAATAAGGAAGAACAGTTTCCATGGGCAGCACAGGGAAATTCAGAAACAGATCTAAACACAAAGAAAGTCCAGAGGGTGTCTAAACCAGTGCGATTTACACCACCACCTGACCTTCTCCTTGAATGTACTAGCAAAATCTAAATTGGTAGACTCTCCAACATGGAGTGTTACACCTTAACACCCTGGGATTCTTTGGTATCATCATTAAGTTGCCAACTAAGCAAACGTTACCACGTGGTAACAGAAGTACAACAAAAAGCAGAAGAATACAACAAGGAATATAGGATAGGGGATTGCTATAGTTATATGTCAAAGTAGTCTGTCCTCTGCCACAGGTTACACCTTCAGAAATTCCTGCTCCTTTGCACGTACGTGATAAATTTATACCCAGTTATTTACACTGAGGCACTCCACTGAGGTGGACTGCACTGTCTCTGATATTGGCCTTTTACTACTGATAGAAATCATTTGATCTTGCAGAGAGAGCCAGAATTCTGGAAAGCTCCTGAGAGTTGTCCACCCCCACCAAGAGTTCTGAAAAGATCAGGACGTACAGGCCACAGGATAACATTTATATCAACATTTGGGTGGTCAGAATTATCACTCATTTTTAAAACTGAGGCAGAATTTGTTAATGCAGATCTGTTTCAAACTTTTAAAAACTGTTTCTTTGTTAGTCAGTCTAGAAAAATTCTAGATGAAGGAATGTGGGTAAGGCATAACTTACAATAGTATGAATTAGCTCATAGTAATATAGGGTCAGCAAGTATGCACACCTGAGGTAGAAAGGACATGCAAATTTCACTGGCAGTCCTTAGACAAACCGTGGCTTGGGATCTAAAACGTTGCTAAAACGTTGGCAAGTCCTGTTTGGAAGGGTACGAGTGGATGGTAGCAGCACAGAATGAAAAAAACCTGTCCTGACAGAAGAAGAATTACAGACACCTCCAAAATTACTCAATTTTGCAGCCCCAAATGTATAGGGAGAGATTTAATCTAATCTAATCTAAATCTAGCCTCAAGTTTAACATGTCTTCTGTTTCCACTGTTGAAATCTTATGACATTAAAATAAGGCTTCTAGTTTGGCCTAACCATGCATTAAACATGGCATATTCTGCTTTCAATCATGCTCTCATAAAAAAAAGGACAAATGAACTTAACTAATTCAGTCTGGGTTTAGACCTGTTAAACAACATACAGAGCAGTGACAGATTGGCTGTACTTAAAAATGTAGCACACCTAAGTTGAAAAATAACACTATGTAAATAGAATTAAGATGATTAACATGATTTGCTCTCCCTGTCATTTAACAAGAGATTTATTCCCCCCCCTCATTTAAGTGAGAAAGCTAAGATAAGTACAAGACAAACCTCATTCTGTTTTTTAAGAAAAACTCTGGTTTACGCCAGGAGGGATTCCAAGCAGCTTAGGTGGGTACTTTGCCTATGCAGAAATGGTAGCGGTTAGCCTGTACCACAAACAGAAACTCCTTCCACACAGCTCTAGGGAAAACTGCTATCACCTCAGAGAAAAATCTCATGTAGTTCTGAATATCCTTTCTTTCAAGACATTTACTGACATTGATACTTTTGTTTAAAGCAGAATGATCACAATCAGGCCAGTGCATTTTTCATGCTAATAAGGACGAAGAATTAAGTACTCACCACACCAGCAGTCAATTTGAATTTTCCAGTGAAGGAAAAGGTAAGTAACCATTTTCAAAAATCAAAACATGAGTTACAGTGCCAAAATTATAATGGAACAGCTCATGGATGCAATCTCAATCAGTCAATTAAAATATAAAAGGAAAAAGATAGAGGCATAAGAGGTGTCAGTGGTGGTTCCTCAAGCCCTGTCCTACTGAGCTGTTGTTCAAATGAATTCTACAATACAGCCAGCCAAGATCTTTTTAAGAATTAATTCCTTTTCAAGAAATGCTGTTCTGTTTAAGTGAGAGCTTTTCCTATGAACCTACTGTTCAGCTGGGAAATTTAGATTCCAGCAGAATGTTTTCTGAAGGAGAAATCCCCCTTCTCCCCATACAAAAAAGACACAGTAAAATGAAGCTGTGGAATGACAAAGTCATTGGATAAGAGCAGAGGAAAAGAATGATACACTGCACTTCTGTAATGCCTGTATTCACCAGCAGCTATTAACAAAAAGTTTACAATAACTATGAGTAGAGATATTATAATGACTTATTAATATTTTCCAACATCTCTCATAAATGTGAATTTCAATTTTGGGGAATCTTGGGGGTAGATTCCCATCCAATCTGAGTTTTTCCATGATAAGTAGTTACCTCAGACAAGCACAAGAAAAAATAAATTCCCAGGTTATCTATTTTCTCTGGTTTGTTGTTTGGGTTTTTTTGGAGGCAGGTTTTTTGAAAAGGCAGGAAGCTTGAAACTGTGCAGAAAGATTGCCTTTCTGCCAGTTTTTCACTGTCTCAGTGAAATACATGGGAGATACTCTTTGAATATTCAGTGTCACATAATAAAAATCTGCTCATACATGTCTCAAATTGGGCTCTTAAAAATCAGTGAATACTTTTGAAGACCCCTTTTTCTCAGCAACCCAGTGGAAAATGGCAACATGCACGGGTTTTATGACCAGATTTATGACCCCATAATAAAGATAATCTCCCCACCTGACGGAGCTGGTGTAGAAACAAATCAGTATCTGAAGTATTCAAAATTCTAGTCATGAGTGTGATAAGAATAAAACCCCTAAGCAAATGAACAACTTTGTCTTCTCAGCAAGGCTTGAATCATTTCAGTAAATAAACCACAGAAGCATTAACTGAACAATGAGAGCAAAAAAATATTGCATAGCTACTCATTATGTGAGCATCATCTATCCTCTGTGCTGAATCAAGTATGTAACTTGTACTAAAAATACTATGATTCATATAATTAAAGACTGTACCATAATGAATATAATTACAAGAGGTAGAATTAAGATTGGACAGGAAAACATTCTGGCATTTCATAAATTTTAAATGCTTGATTTTATCCTTCAGTAATATTCTTTGAACGTGCATATATAACTTAAGACTATAGTAAGCGGGAAAGAACATAAACAATAATGTCAGAGACTACTGTTCAGAGGAAAATACAGATTTTAATCTCATTTTTAATTACAAGGTTTGCAAAGTAAGACCACAATAAAGGGGGGATAGGTCATGAGATCTCATGGTGGTTTTGGTCAAAATGCAGGATGCCTCATGCATGTTGCCATCTCAGATTGAAACTGAATTAAAGCAGTTTTTACCTTTTGGATGACTGAAAACCAGAGAAATGTCCCTGTTCTGCTTTTGCTGTGCCAAGGCAGACCCAGAAGTAAAAAGCTGACTTAGATTTAAGGATTTTAATATGGAAAGGCCTGAATACATTTTAATAGATGAAGATTAGAGCCTCTAGTGTTGCTATCTAATTAAATACATGCAAACGCAAAAGCAAACCAAAATACCCATCCCCTGAAAAAACCCTTTTCAGATGGCACAACCAAATAAAAAAGCAGTACAAAGGCAAAGAATGGAATCAATGCAGGAAGCTTGTCATCTGTCTTGGAAATATCTTTTTAGAGTTAGGTAAAACAAACAAACAAACAAATAAATCACGTTTTCCAGTTTAAGTTTTAAATTTCTCACTTGACAGCTTAAAAAGTCTGCAACCAGACAATTACCAGGAGGAAAATGATCTCTTTTACATCAAACCTCTGAAAGTAAACTTTTCTCCACTTATAAAAGACAAAGAACTTCCCGATTCACTAGGTTATTGCCTTCATGTTCTGCCAGGCTGCCCAAGCTAAGCTCACCAGAGTGAAGCAAGTCTCCCACCAGCAAAATCCATCTTGTGTTATTAAAGGATCACCATACTCAATTTAAAATATCAATCCCTTTCAAGATGCACATTTGCAAAAAAAGTAACAATCCTGTTCCTTGACTATAGACCATCAGAATACAATAGATGGGATAAATTTACCAGAAAGAGGTTACCGAAATAACCAAAATTTCCTGTCTTGCGCATGGCCACATAAACCAAGTAAGATTTAAGTGTGGTTCCCTCCTCCTGAAAGCAAATCAACCAGAATTCACTCCAGAAGGTCCACCCTATTCTAAATAGGGCACTAAACCACAGGGGTAAAGAAGGTGGTTGAAAATTTGTATTGCACATTTCTCCCAAGAAATCCCTTAAGGACCAACTCTACGTGGATCACTTCACCTCCTCTTGGGTAAGGGGGCTGAACTGAAATCACAGAGGGAAATTTTGTTAATTGGAATGTAATTCTGGAGTTTGGAGCTTAATCACATTGCTACAGACTGGGGAGAAGGGCAGGGAGCACATCTAACCTTGAGAATGATGGCATTTCTCCTCATTCTTTAAAACCCATTTCTATATGCTCCCAGTCTACCTCGCAGACATGTTTTCTTGCAGTTCTGTATGTTATACCTCTTGCTTCACTCAAATACAAACTCGAACAAAATATTTATTTACCATGTCTCCCATCTCCATCACTGCTGGTACAAAAGCCATCCTGTACTGCAGAGCTTGCCACTTGGAACAGGTCTCATACGGCCACATCTCAATACTTCCCTACACCCAAACAACATTTGAAATACAGTCCTTTCTCTGCTAGCTATGCTTTTCCAAATTTTATCACTCAATGTCCCCAAATGCTTTGGGCTACAAAAAGTGGCCCAAAGTTAATAAAGATGCACTGTATTAGTCTAAATACAAACTACAGCTAGTCAAAAAATAGTATGCAGATTTTTTGAAAGCTTCCACAAACTCTTTTCTTTTTCTGTCAAAATCCAGTATTTCACAGAAACTTGGAGTACAAAAGTTTCTGAGCAGCTCTAATAAAAACTAGAACTTTTAGCTCTGTAGAATATGTTTGTGTCTCTCTCCAAAACCCATGCACCAAGATGAAACCTTCACAGTGATCCCTTTCTTTCAGTGGACAAAGTTTAAGAGGATTTTATGTTCTCCTGTTCATTAAGGTATTTAGCAGTACGAGGCAGGGGTTACCTTCAGATCTTGTAAACGAAAGTCTGACTCCTGCCAAACAGAACTGACCCATCAGTTGGATATGGCTTAACCATGATGTAACTCACAAAGGCAGGCTAGTCTCAGCTAAGGAGGACTGTGAGTCCTTAGAAGGCAAAACAGTCATGTATCTGCCCTCATTTTCACGAGCTACAGCTGTGGGAAACCCTGCTGAAGCTTGCAGTGGTAAGGGCAGGACCCTGCCTGGCAGAGGAGGCAGCAGAGCTGAGCGATGTACTGACTCCAGGCACTGGACAAAGAGCAGTCAGGTTCACAGTCTTCTTTCATTCCCTGGCAGAGTGCTACTTTACTTCTTAAAGGACAGCCATGTTCAGAAACCCTGCTCGCAGGCTATTTCTGTGTGCATTAGATACTCCCTATTGCTTTCTTTTGAAGAAGTGCTTGAACCAGAAATGCCCAAACCATCAATGGTATGCTGTGGATTACACCCATTCTTTGAGAGGTTTGAAGAGACAGCACTTGGTTCAAAGGTTGAACATTTGGCTACAGAAGCCCCTCAATTTAGGAGAGCATCAACTGCAATGGCCTGCACATGGAATTGTACCTAGAGGCCTGCTGGCAGCAACAGCCTAAAATCAGCATACAAGATGCTTTTGCATTCCTTCAGAACAGGCTAAGGAGCATTCAAAAGAACGAACTTCAGATATATCTGCAGTTAATTAAAGAAAAGGCAAATTCAGAGAGGGGTAAATACCTGGTATAGGTAATCAGAGAATGAAATGTGTTAAGACATGCTTCAAATTAAATGTCACTGCAGAAATGAAATGAAAAACTGGAGACTCATTTTTTGTCTGACCAGTTCATTTGCTGTGTTCTCAGGGTTTATGCTTACCCATTTTCATCAGACCAGTAGCATTACCAGCCACATTGAGGTTCTAATAACCACTGTATAAAACAAGGGAACTCATCTCAAAATACACTGAGACATGCAGAACTCAGGTACATCGATGCAAACCCAGGGAGACTGTAGTTAATTGTGTACATTATTTATATATTTGTATCCAGAGTACTTGGGAACAAAAGGTGTCATATGCTTTTTTTCTCCCTTGATATTTTGACACACCATGTAATTCTGAACATTTCTTAGAAAGGAAAAAAAAAAAAACCAAACCCACAATCATGTCTTACTTTTGCTTGTATGTATTTGTGGGCACACGCATTCCTCCTGATGCAAGAGGAAAGAGTGATGAACTTTCTGCTCAGAATATAAAAAAAAACATCAATGGCACAGTCAAAGAGCTATCGACAGTTTTCCATAGTTGATGATTAACTGATTTAAGAGACAGTGAGTTGGAAAATTAATCCTTTTCAAATTTAAAATATGAACATAAACACAGGCAAGTACTTACTAAGCTGTTGTACAGATTTGCAAATAATCATCAGTTTAGTATCAGGATTTTATCATCTGTTTAATGCCAGGATGAGCACAAGTGGGTTTTATTGCTGTTTTCCTTCCCTTTTACCAGGGAAAAACCAGGCAGCTTTGTACATATCACAGTAGACTAGAATTCAAGACATCAAAGTTTAACTCCTGAGCATGTGACCTGTTAGTAAGAGCAAAGAAATGGATGGGGGCCCTAGCTCTCAGGTGTGAGCCCTGGGAGTTGTCTGTTTGAACGTCTGATATGAGTTCAAATGACAAATCCTGAAGAAAGAATTTCTCAGTTCTGAGCACTTCTGCCATCCCTATCCCAAAGCATCACCAACACACCACAAACAAAAGCACAAGTTTTTCACACCTAGGGCCTCTAATTCCTTCACCTGAGATAACTCTATTGCTGTGGAAAAGCAATAAAATAATAACTTGTGCAAACGAAAACAGAAGTAGCAAAAAGCTTGATTAACCTCCATTCCTACTATTTTTCCTTTTAAGCAACAGATAGTGCCCTAATAGCTACACAAACATTCAGAAGGAAGCCAAGACAGAAAAGAAACCACCATTACCCAAATGTAATGTGTTCTTTACTAATCATGTCCAAAGGATGGTCAGAGATGAACTCGTGGTCAAACTGCAAAACATTTTGAGAAAACACCTTTGAAAAATTTCACACAGCTCAGAACTTCCTGCAGTTGGCTTGACCTCCAAAACATTTACCACAACATCAGTAGCTTAAAATACATCACAGCTTCAGGTTTAAAACAAAGACTTCCAAGAAGTGTGTAAACCTTTTCAAGTACTCCTGTTTGTAAAATGGAGATGGAAATTTCTTGAAGAGCTGTTCCAAACCTAACTCAGAGTTCTTCAATTCCTGGTCACAGAAGGAACCAGAAACACCAAAATAAAACTTCACTGTCTCTTAAAAAAGGTCAGTCGCCACCCCCAAACTTCTGCAAAAGAGAGGGTTGAGTTTGCACTCAGGTTTCTTACTCAGTCACAGCTGACCTGATCTTGTCTGTCCCTCTTCAGCCATGACAGGACACAGTTACTATTAATGTACTGCAAGGTATGTTACTAGCCCTAACTAGTACCTTACTAGAAGTAACTAACTAGGTAAGTTACTTCTCCCACGTTCAGCTGGCAAGAACAAATACAATACTAACAGAGTTCAGGAACAACCAGGCATAAAGGACCCCTGAAGAGACAGGATTCAAACACTTTGATTGGTTAGTGACTTCAGCAGCCGCTGTACATCCTCTCTGTCCAAAGCTCTGGGGAATCGTAGCTTCAGAAATGTCTCCCTCTGCTTCTTCCCCCTTCCTTAATTAAATTGAAGAGAGTAAATAAGAAATACAGCACATGGAACATTTTGATGTCCCTCAATAAATCTACTGGTCATTTTAAGACCGTACTAAGATACTTTAAAATAAGGTATGTGCTCCAGGCTCTGCACATCTTCAGTCAATAAGGTTTTGTAGGTCATTTTACAGAAGAACAAAACCCAGAAATATACAGCAGGAGTCCAACTTTTAACCAGATGCAGATTCTTTGCCTAAAAAAAGACATGCTTCAACAGTACAAACAGAAATTGAAAGAACAAATATTAAGCCTGGATTTTGACAGTTAAACAAAAAAATAAACCTAAAGTTTGCACTGAAGTTTCTGAAGCAACTTAGACCCTGTTCCTGAAAAAACTTAAGATGTGTGATTATTAAATGCTAAATGCTGAAAAAAATCCAAATTATTTTAAAAGAGCTGCCATAATAGTAAATCAAATAATGACTCTATTAGGCAGTTTTACAAATTTCACATCTTGTTTAGTTCTAATTTTAAGGCAAAAAAAATTTACAACAGACAAGAGGTGGGCTATTTTGGGATAAAGTATTTTAGTTATGGAAGAGTTAAAGAATTAAGTGTTATTCTCGTGAGAGTATTATACATCTGCATAAGGTAGTGAAACGATGCTGCTGAATTTTGGTCAACCTTACTGGGAGCAGAGGGTGCATATTACCCAGCAGGAACGATCCTCAGTTTACATCACTTCAATAATCCTGTTAACAATAAATTAGGCTTGACCAAAACCATAATAATGCATTTCCTATAAATGAGATATTTTAAAATGTTTACTCTGTAATCTCCACGGAGCCACTAAAATTACTGCTGTTGCAGGCCTTGTTAAAGTTTGGTCCAGTTCAGTAAACCATATTATTCTGTGTATGGGGAGAATTACACCCCTCTGAAAGTCATTTTTGCCTTGGGGATAATTAAATGCATATTGTACCTTAAAGTTACAGCACCGGGAAGCCTTTGTATATTGAACTACTTTAATTAGAAGGGGTTTTACATATTTCTCAGCCCCAGTTTGTTGTCTTAAACATGCTGGTGAAAAATTTAAAGACGGCTAAAATTCCTCCTTCCATTTTTTCTTTTGCTTAAATTACTGTTTATAAATATTACAGTGAATCAGGCCACTAGAGCCAGAACCTTTCACTTACAGACTGGGGAGTTGTTTCTACTTGCAGTTCTCTTCAAGGCAAGCCCTATAATCCTTGTGTTTTAGAGAAGTTTGCTACACGCTAAATACTCAGTCATTGCACACCAGGGAAAAGCTAGCAACAGGCCAGGAGAAAAATTTTTAGCTTTTTGATCCAATTAAGCTCCTTCTCTTAACATGTGACAGAGTAAACTGTAAGGTGACTACGCAGCCAGCCTCTGCCTTCAACAATTTGGGTTAGATGGATCTTTTTTGAAATCTGTACAGTTTTGCGTTATTAATAGGATACAGCTACATTAAATGAAACAGGAAGGCAAAGACATCTGGGACATGCATACAAACAAGTAATATGAAAGTGTGGTGGAATTAGTCTTCTCCATCAGGAGCATGGATCACAGCAGTTCATAGCCCTCCCCTCCAGGCCAGGTACTTTGCTCACATTAGCATAACTTGATTCACATCATCTCCCCTTCATCCTCTTTTCACACAAAACATTTATTAAAAAAAGCATGAAAGTCTATTTTTGGAATGCTTATCTGAGAAGCCACTTGGGACTCATGACCATAAGCAAGCAGCACAAAGAAGCTGCTGAAATGACACTTCCAATTAGGTACCAATTTTGCTTTAGCTCCTGGGATGTATACAAGTGCAATCTATAAAGGTAGCAGAACGTAATGCAGGTAGGAGAGACCTGTCCATCAGAGCCCAAGAAAGTGGCCCCAGGCTGACAGGACATGGTTACAACAGGAAAGCAGGGGAAAGAATTGATATGCTGCCTATTCTACTGTTAAGCTGACCACAAATTCGTTGAGACCCATCATTTTGAGATCACTAGAGCTAAGCACCACAGAGAGCTGTGCTCATTTCTCCTCTGCCCTACTGTGGTACATTCCTAAACCACAAAGATAGCTGCTTTGAATTAAATACAGTCAGTGAATTTTAGGAAGGCTGAAAAGAATGATGGATTGCAATTTATATGCTGCACGATACCTTCAGTTTAATTGGACATGTGCACTTGATGTTTCTTTCAAATCGGCTTTAACTGTAGACAGACTCAAACGGCCGGCAATCTGATCTGAGTGCAAACTGAAATACAATCAAAGAGTTTGAGATGTTCACATCGAACAGGCAGATTCAGCCCATTAAAGGGGATTTCAGAGGGATTCAATATCCTGATACTGATGTGTTCAAGTGGTTGGATCCAAGATTTTGAGACCCTATCACTATCTTCAGCAATTTTTGAAGGAGAAAAAAATTGCTACTGGAGAGAAAACTAAGTAAAACAAAGATAAAGATAAGCAGAGAACTATGAAAGGAGAACTGGCTAAAACAAACAATACTGTCAGTTCTGGTGTTGTCATTCAGGCATGTGGGGCCTTAGGAAATTCCCTCTGGTTTTTGTGCCTTGGTTTCTGGTATCTGCAGAAGGTGGCTAAAATGCTTATAAGCTTTATACTGTTTTGGTACCCAGGCAAAAAGCTTACCATTTCAATGGTTATTTGGAGGGACAGAAAGTCAAACACTTACTGGCAGTTTTAAGTCACACACCTTTTGTGTTCGTAACCAGAGTCAGCAGATTGTTAAATAGCATGTAAGTGATTACAGCTTGAACCAGGCTGCACTGTGAGACAGGAGATACTGTACAGAATGAAAAAGCAAACATTTTGCTGACAGTGTAGCCTAACATCATATTAAAACCAGTAAGCAAAGACTTACAAGTATATCAGAATGATGTATTTCATGTATCACATTTAATGCCACATCTCCCTGATTACAGACATTTACACTGAATTTTCTTTTTCCTGGAAGCCAAGGGGCTTTTTTAAAGTGAAAATTAAATATAGGAAGTGTAAAACACTGTACAGTTGGAAACTATAAATACTCTAAGCGCTGCAAAGTGCAAAGAATAAGAGAACGAGCCTAAATCTGCTTTCCTTAGCTGTTAATAGAAAACAAATTTAACTCAGTTTTGATCAAAGAATAATGGCATTTACCCTGTCTTTGTTAAAAAAAAAAAAAAAAAAAAGCACAGCATCACAAATGACTACATCTCACAGTTAGAGGCGAATTGCTTTCCAACTTCTCCTTGAACTTTGAACTGCGTAAAGGGACAGACAGCTGGAAAACAAAATGCAGGTTGTCCTTAAATTCCTAAGTCCTTACGCAGCACATGAAATGACTGTAAACCTCAGTCTTATTCCTGAACATTTGAATTATTACCTAATCATTAGTATTTGTATTGCCATAGGACCTACAAGCCACAGCACTGTATGAAGGCATTCCTCCTCCCACATTATCCCGGACGTCTGGGATTGAGATCCAGAAGGTTCAACACTTTCATTAAGTTTATATGCATATAATCCCATTTGTGCACTAACACAGAAATGAAGCACACTTTGTTAAAGCCGCATGTTAGGTCTTTCCAGATGCAGTCATGTGTTGACAGCAGCAGAGATGAAACACTGGGCTGCATGCACTGTGGCAATGACATCTGATACAATGCTTGAACACCATGTTGGGCTGCAGTCCACAAGGAGCAGTCAACTTAGCAGTTAAAGGATAAGAACATCACTTTGCTGATCATTTAATGCATTTGGTCTTCCATCAGAAAAGAGCAAGCAACAGTGTTGGCACTAAGTACGAATGGCTTCTGTTATGATAAGGAGAAAATATTGCTCTTGATTGCATGATAGATTTCACCCAGGCTTTTGAATGTGGAAGCCTCATTTGTACCCAAAACAGACTCCTCAGGCTATAAGCAAGACAGATGCTTCAATGTGAAAATGAGCAACTACTGAGTGACACTTTCTGTACACAGCTACTTACTAATAATTTAGAAAAGTGGATGTAATAGGTACATAGTCATCTACGTCTTCAAAATACTCTGCCTTGCTCTCTCTTGTGAATTCATCACAAGTCTTGCAATATTTCATGTCTTTCTCAATGTCAAATAACTATTTATTTCTAAAACTTTCTAGTCATGATTGCTGTGGGGAAAAAAAGGTTTAAAAATGTGAGGTAAGGTTTTAAAAGCTTGAGGCAAATTAACAGAACTTGCCAACAGTATTATTTTCAAGCCAGACGCATGATTTATGAATACTAGCGAGTGGAAATATGACTAATAAAAAGAAACAAGAGAGAAATTTTAGCTTTATAATGCTCATGGGCTAATTAAGAGTACTAGGTACACAAAATGAAGAATTTGAGCAGATAATCACATATACAAACCCAAATCAGAGCCTCATTCTCCATTAATAATCATTATAAATTACAGATATTTTAAGGCAATTTCACCATTAACCTCCAACACAAGCAGCCATTAGTTACAGATGCTTGGGCAGCTCCTGCCCCTCCTTCCAGAGCTGCAAATTGACACGTGCTAGTGAAGTGAGTGAAAAATAATATACTACTTTAAAATTCACAGTGTGAGAATTAACTTCGCTTTCATTTAATGTCCCAATTCTGATCACTTCTGTAATGATGCAAGAAAGAAAACCAAAATTCTGTCACCACCCCAAAAAGATGTTTTTAGCAGAACTCAGTGCCAAGGGCACTGATCTACAGCCCTAGAGCACCTGTAGCTTAAAGCATTTCCCCAAGGCTTCTTTGGAAAAAGCATGACTAAATCAAGCCAGACCCTTCCTGAGTTTTGACTGAAGAACAATGGCATTTATCATGTCTTTGTTAAAAAAACCAAAAAGCACAGCATCACAAATGTCTGCATCTCATAGTTAAGAGCCTAATTGCTTTCCAACTTACAGCTGGTCATGGCTGGTGAGGCCAGAGTCCTGCCTGCGGGGCCAACAATATCACCAGTATGCTGGTAGTTAGCCAACAGAGTTTGGTATATTCGATACGGCAACTTTTGACTTAGTTTTGAAGGTAATTGAGGCTGGAGAAAGCATTTATCCTGTGAATGTCTCCCCTCAGATGGCAAGTTTTTCAGGCAATTCTCCTCAGATATGCTTTTGTGATGGCAATCCACACCGTATGAATCTCAATTCAATTGCACACCATGGGATCATGCTGGATGAAGAATACTAGGATTCCAGAGAGCAGTAAGGGAAAAACACTTATCCCCAGCAGACTGAGCTGTTGAGGATTTGATAAAACACAACAATGATTCCTTCTCCTCCACAATGACATGCTGACCCTATGGGTATTTTCTCCCATGTCTCCATCCTCACAGATCACTCCTGTTGATAGAATTGCAATATGTGGAGTAGGAGGGAACATAAATACAGCACCAGCAGCAGTGGTATCATGCTGAAGCTGATCAATAACAGCACAGAGCTTCTCGGGTTTTTGTTTTGTTTTGTTGGGTTTTTTATTTTCAAAAAATAAAGCCACTCTCTCACTGAAGTTGCACAGAAGGCAGGGAAACAGTACCTTTCCTCTTCTGCAGCAGGTTTGTTTCTGGAATCGGACAGTTTGGGTGATTCCCAGCCAAGAAGTGGCACAGATCTAGTACAGTAACTCCTGCAAGAATCCTGTTCGAGTTGTGCTTTCAGAGAACGAGCATGTCTACACATTGACGCGGACTATAGCATGACGGCTTCATCCACTCTGGGCCGCAGCCACAGCAGACGCAAACTCCTGCTCGGTGCCATCTGCACACCTTTGCGTGCCCTTGCTGCAAAGTCCTGCCGCCTCAGTTGGGCTTGCTAGTGAGACTCGATCCCATGCCACACGGCTACATGGCATTCAGCCCCAGACTGAGGCCTGCGGGCCCAGAGCAGTGGCAGCCCTGGCACGCAGTGGCAGATGCCACCAGTGTGGGAGCCTAGACTGTCCGTCTGCTCAAATCGTACTGAGGTCTGTATTGAAGCAGAAGACCAAGAAGGCACTTGAAAGGGCATAGGAGGAGTGAAGTGTAAGAATGAAAATCAGCTTTGGCACCAACTTTTCCAGTGAATCTCTACATTACAGTACTAATTACTTTCATTTCATGTGCAGGCTGATTTATCCAGGACTGGTTAGCTCTGACATAGATGACAGGAGCCCCGACCTTGTCACGTCCCCTGACATTCCATACCCCAGTAAAAGATGCATGTAAGAGACAAGGCCTCAGGAACTACAGTGTGAGATTGCCAGGCCAGTAGTTTAATGTTAACAGAAACAGTTCTGGAATGTGAAATTCACTTTTTGGTATGATTATACTGTCTTAATTTCATTGAGAATATTTCCATTTCACAAATATTATCTCTCAAATGTATTCACTGGGTTAGGAAAAGAGAAAATCATTGTTAATTATGTTATCCTGAAAATATAATCATCAGACTTAAATTTCTGTATCTTCCATTTAATCAAAGTGTACAAACAGCAATAAAAATGTCCTCATTCAACTGAAAAGCCTCTCCTCATTTCAGAGCTGCTAGCATTTAAGTATACATTGAAACATATAACAATATGAAACTGTAACATGTAATTGGCAAAATTAAACTTATTATTTTTATACTTAAAGTACTAGTAAATAAGCTTACATTGTACTCTGGAAGTCCAGTATGTGTTCTTCTAGTTGTGTATCACATGAACATTAGATGTGCCAGACTATTGATCTCACTAGTTCTACAGTCTGCCTCTAGAATACAGCCACTACACAATACTTGGGAAAGAGATAAAAACCAGCAATGCTGTAACACATTAAATAATTGTTACGGCACGACAAACTGAAAAGAGATCAATCTTTTCTGACCTCTGCAAGATATTAAATTCCCTGCATTTATTCTCTTCCCAGGCACTGGACAAGCCCAAACTCAATGATCTCACAGAAAGAAAGAAATTCGCTTTTGAACATCGATTTGCTAAGGATAGTAAAGACCAAATACAAACTACCTAAGCTGCAACGTGTAGCTTCAGAACTGACCTAACTTTTCTGAAAGTTCACAGGAATTTTGACTCTGAACAACATCAATTTGAGGCCCATGATGAGTACAAAACATTTAGGAGAACACAGCTGGGGATACAAAACAGAGCTTTAGCTGAAATGAAGAGGTGAAAATCAGAGATCAGGGTTCCATTTTCAGACAGCAAAATCATTAAAAAGTTGGTTGGAAGTCATCTAGTCCAATAGACTCTAAGATGATGTGCACTATGCCCTTTCCAGGGACAGGAATGGGGTTGATGAATTCTCCAGGTCCTCCACTTTCTTGCCTTTCCAAAAAACTGGTATAACACTTGTAATTTTCAGTCATGAGGAATTTAACAGCCTCCTTCCCGGTTACCATAATTTGTCACAGACATTATACACCAGCCCCACAAACACATCACCCTACTCTTTCAGGACCCTTGGGCACATCCAGCTCCATGGATTTGAATACATCCACCTTCTATATATAAGCAGCTCCTGACTGGTTGCTCTTCTGAATTTGGCTGCACTTCTCCTTTCCAAGCTGTACTAATATGCACATAGGTCTCAGATCAGGCTTTGCTTGTGAAGACTCAAGTTAAAAATATCCATTATTTTTGCCTTTGCCTTTTACCAATGGACAAACAGTTCTGCTGAATTTCCTTGTACTATTAGAGTATCTTCCTGTTAACTTTCATGTTTGCTACTCATTCATCTCCAGCTGGGCTTTGATATAATTTTGGATTAATTACTTAGGTCAAAGTTTTCACAAATGCCCGCTATTTTGGGTTCATAATTTGACTTGAAGGCAAGAACTGACACAAGCATAGGATATAACTTAATTTGGGGGAATTTATGTAAGGAATCTAAGCCCTTGAAACAGTCAATGGACAGTGAGGTTAGAGCTCATGGAAGTGGTGTGAAAATCCCCAATGGCATTGCTGGATGGCCAACCAAATATTCAGGCAGACTTAGCAGATACAAAGGTGTGGTTTACAGCGCCTCATGACTGATTTCTGTGAAACGAAGAAGGTAACTCCTAAGTAGGGCCTCATTTCAAAACTACATGCGAGTGCTCAAATGTTTACAAAAGACATTGCAGCCAAACATTTATACTTTGGGTGGTCCAACACCACATATTCTTTAACAAGGTCCTAATGTTCCTCAAGGCTGAGGACATAAAGACAAAAAGCCTTACTCAGGATCATCCAGCAGGTCAACAGCCAAGCTGGACACAGACCTTCGTTCTCTTCCCAGCTCAGTCAATGACACTGGAATGCATTGCTTGTATGCAAAACTGAGAACACAATATATTATTACAAAAGGATGAATTGCTAAGAAACCAAGCGGAGAAACATTTGCATACTAAGGACACACTGCAAAGTGAGATCACATATTCTGCAGCTCTTCATGGAGACAGAGTCAAAAAAAAAACCCAACACCAAAATAAAAAGCAATTGGGACCCTGGAGCAGCATAAATCTGTGATATACCACGTACACATCTAATATTATAAACAGTCTGAAGACTAAGGAGTAAGATCCCAGTCAGTCAGACAGAAGATGCTAACAAGCATCAAGAGCTACTTGAATTTAATTCAGTGTGTTAAATGGATCTCAGGAGGGGTCTGTGAGTCAGATCCTCTTGCAGAGGAATCTCACATGAGAATCTGAAAGCCAGTGGCATCAGCATTGTGACAAAGTTGTATGGTACAGAGAGGGTAACACATGTATGGAGAGCTCAAACAGACTAACGTCAATCAAGCAACAACTGGGGAGAGAGGTGGCAGCAGTGCATACAGAAATGCTCTAGTGAGTCACGTTGGGAAAAAGGGGGCAGATTAAGCTGTTAACTCAATTGCACAGACATTTACTCACTCCTCATAAAATCAACATACAGCTATAACAGTTGTCACAACTCAAAGCCTCCTTCCACAGTAATGACAATTATTCATACTTCCAAACATTACAAGCTGGAAGACAAGTAATGCTAATGAACAAGCTGTCAGTTGTAATACATGACATTAAAACTACCTGGTCAGAAAAGGACTAGATCTTTGTAATTGCATCTAATGTTAAAATTACTAAAAAGAATTTGTTAAGAGGATGCTGTTGGGAATTTTCTGGCTAAAGACACTTTTGTCTGAAAATGAAAAAGTAACAGAACAAAACTTTTGATAGAAATATACCAAATCTCAATTATACTTCTACATCAAAAAAGTTTTTCATTTCATGGTGGAATTTCTGTTAGCAGAAAGAGGGGTCAATACTCACCTCACCCCAAACACCACTAGAATAGACAAATCCCAGCTACGAGCCAGACAGAACAGTATCTCAAGGCTGATACTTATGGGGAAGCAAGTGGTCTAGGCTGTGTGTCTACTGTGTGCACCAGGATATATCCCAGGCTGTTCTGCAGCACAGAAGAGAAGGGCCTGACAAGGAAACACACACCTAACACTTGAAAAGGTGTTGGCTTTGTTACAATGTAAAACAGTTAAAGGTAAAAAATGAATTAATGACAAACAAAAACTTTCCTAAGATGTTCTTTTACTAACCTAATTCTTTCAAAGCCTAAAGCAGTTTCTAGGTATAGAAAATACTAGGGTAAAAAAATAGGATAAAATCTAAGATGTAGAAAAGCAGATAATTGAGCATCAACTTAATGCAAAGTTTTTTTAAAAGCCTGTTCCGCTCCTGGAAACACAATATTAGACTGAGAAAGATTTGATCTAGCCTGTGTTCCTGCTAACTCTCGAAGCCAAATCTCAGCTTTCACATTTGGGCCAATTCCCATGTTTGGCCAACTCTCCAAGTCCACATGGGAAAACAGGGCAAGCCATATTGCACATCAACGCAACCTTACCACCTGTGTGCTTGGATCTGTCACAAGATGTTGGCAGCCTGCAGAATGTAATACAGAAGGCTAAATGCCCTCCAAAATTGCTGTATGCATTTCCAATTGAATGCCATGTGGGAGATCTGTATACTACACGCTAGATACGATAAAGTAAATGGTAGAAAGGAAGGATACCTAATTTAGCAGATTACAAGTGGACACATCTCCACTGATTCAGTCAGAAGCAATGAATGAATGAATTTCCAAAGACCACTTGAGATTTGAAGAAACTGTATGTAACTTAAGGAGATGAAAGTTTTCAACGCCAGCACTCTGTGCCGTGAAGATTCAACTTAGCTTAAGTATCACGCTGAACTCAGAAGCTGATAATGGTAAGTGAGTGAAAAAGAGCTAAAGAATAGAAAGAGAGCACAGCAGACTGCAAAATTTCATTCTTTACAACTGTACCTCTGCACCACTGGTATTGCATATCTTTCCAGAACAGGGCTTTCCTGCCACTTGCCCTACTCAAGGAAACCTGGATTGATCTGGCACTTATATCAACAACTTCTGAAAGAGATGAATGTCAGCAGTTGTTATACTGAGTAGAGATGTGGGTTAGTCTCACAGTCTTTACAGCAGCAGAGATTATGCACAGAATGTTTAGGATTGGTCTCTTAATTTTAATTACTGAGTTTTATTTGGTTTTCTGATGGGAAAAAAACCCAATTCTCTGTGCTAGGAGAAAGAGGAGTACAAAAGGGAACAACAGGGACACAGGGCCAGCCAGTGGTCCCAAGTCTGACCTAACCCCCCCTATGCTGTGAAACTGTCAGGTATTGACATCTGAAGACTACTGTCTTTTTATGCAAGGCAACAGCAAAGGTTATGAGCAATACTAGGAAGGGCATATCCCAGCAGGTCAAGTGAGTGTTTTCAACTAACAGGAAAATATTCTATCCATGTCACCATACATACTAGTGCTGGCAACCTGTATTCAGACTTGGCAAGAGTCCACCATCACCACTGATAGTTTGTTGAAGGGATTACACTCACTATAGCAAGGTAGACAGCTAATAATAATGAAATATAAAATTGTCACAGGTGCATCTTCCAGCCTCTTCTAGTCTGTCTGAAGGCACAAAACAACTCCAGCCTCAGTGGCCGTTGTGGTGGTGCAGAGTACTATACTCTCTCTCTAGGAATCAAACATTTTGGAATCTGTAAATGTCATGCTTTGCCCAATATTCAGAATTAGGGCAGGTTTCACTTCATGCAGATAAATGTCTCTGTTCCTGTTTCCCAGTGAACTCTGGAAGATATTTTAAGATATTGTACCTGCTCTGGGCAACAGTTTATCCTGAACAGTGAAGTGATTCTATCTGTTGCTCTATTTTATCAGTCTAAAGCCGTAAAATGTCTCGTTACTAAATTTGCTTTTAGCACTTGGAGAGCTGAAGTTTGGGATCCTGATTATAGCTGTGTGATTAAGAAACGGCACTCACAGAGAACAAAAAAAAAAGAGCAGGATAAACAATGTGGTGACAAAAACTTTTCAAGGTTCAGAGCAAGCATTTGGCAGGACAACAGGTCAAACATGAAGACTTCTACCACCACCACACAGAACTGTGAGACAGGACTGCTGGGCTCTGAATACAGAGTTGTGAACAGTCCCCTAACATTGCTGGTCTTCTAATCAGCTATCTGTAAGATAGCAGAAAAGATGTCATAAAAAACCCTATTATTTCATCAAGTCCTGCAGATTTTTACCTGAAAGGTGTTGCTAAAGTGCAAAGCATTAAATTATGTATGGCTAAACTGTGTCATATAGTAGCATAACTTCTTTGTTCCTCTAGCAGTTTCTCTTTCTGCCTTAGTGAACTTCTCACATTATCTCCCCCCACCCCAGGATAAAGTTTGCTAGCAGCCAGCATTCCAAGTACCTAAAATCAATATCTATATCCACAATTTACTTGTCTGACTGTTGCTGCTTGAAACTGATGTACTGAAATCTACTTCCTGAAATTTCACTTAGAAGATAAAAATTGGAAGGGACATCTGGGCACAATTCCCCATTTTGCTTTAAAAAAAAAAGGGGGGGGGGGTGTGACATTTAGGTAGGTGAGATATTTCCACATATTTCTTTCAGCAAACTTATCTGCTATATGTTGCATACATTAAAACAGAAAGATGTAAAACTACTCCATAGACGCAGCCCTCAATTCTATTTATTTCAAAGCATATCAGGAAAGCGAAATACATCTAAAACATGGCTGCACTCCTGGCTGATGATTTAAGACTTGACTGAAGGACTACTAAACTCGATGGACAGATTCATAATCAAGAGGGCTTGAAATGGGCACTGAAAAGACCAGATGCTACCTTGTTGAAGACATACACCATAAGACACCCATTTTTCTAAACATTAAAACCCTCATGCTCCACTTAACTGATGGTATGCACACCTGATGATACTATTCCAGTTGCCAGCCTCTTTAAGTGTGTTTTACACACATTGCTGAATTCAGCCTTAGAGCACCCATACTTGACAGGTTATCATTTACAGAAAAAAGCAACAAGTATGTTTTCAGCAGCTATTTGATCTTTTAAAATCAGTTTCTTTTGATTCAGATTGTACCTGGTCGATATGAGTTTCCTGCAAATATCATTATAAACTCATAAATCATTATAATAATCAAATATCCTTATAACCTCAATGGCAGAAAAAGGAAAATGAACTACTTTCATTTAATTAAAGAGCATTTCACCAGTTTGCTAGAACCATTTCTGGCTAGCAATAAAGTACTTAGCAAATTGCTTTCAACAAGAAGCATTCTGAGAATGCACTGGTAAGGCTATGCTACAATATCACTAAGATGTTAATGATACTGTTAACATAAATTTAATGTAAATATAAATGAAGGAATGGTGTTGTTGATATGGATTAGACATCCTACTGTCTTGATGCAACTTCATTAAGGCACAAATGCGAGCAGTCCGTAAGATCTAAAAGGCAAGCTTTACGCAATGCTTCTTTGGAGGCTTCTCCAAGGCAACTAAGTCCAGCATTCCCTTCTGCCAGGCCACAACAAAGGTGAGCAGGGTAAGACAGTGGAGTGTTTCCAGAAAGCAGTAATTTTAACAGTAGAATGAAACCAATGTTAACTGTATCTCTTGATTTCTGCTAACATCAGCCTAGGTCTTCTGTAAGTTCAGAGTGATTTGTCAGTCAAAGTGTTAAGATGTTACTTTGGCCCCATCTAATCTTAGGCCAGCCTTACAGTCTGCCAAACTGAAGAACCTTAAAATAAAACACCATTTCTTCCTCCTGCCTTTTATATAAGCTAATGCAGAATTGGAAATAGGATCCAGTTTCCCCTAGACTCTGCAGCCTAATGGGGCAAACAAAGAACTAGGAACTTTGGTGGCACACCACTTTTGGGACAACTGTTGTCTCTAATACTTTTCAATTTATACACCCAGAAACTAACACAGTAAGAAAAATAATTTCTCTTTTTCTCACTTTCACACATATTTGAAGCCAAATTCCAAAGTGCAACTACATAGCAATAATTTCATCCAGAAATCAGAAAATGGAAACTGAGGTATGCAGTCAGAGCCAACTAAACACAGCTCAGAGAGAAGAGCTGGAGGCTGTTTCTTGGGAGCATAAAGGGAGCCCAGTGGTGGATCACTCGGCTCTCCAGTCAAGGGAGAGTGGTAGATGAAGAAGGGACACTTCTACCTCTAGGAAGGAGGCTTGAGGAAGAAGGAGAAAAATCAGCATTATAACAAGACAAAAATAGCTTTCTGCTAGCAAGATGTTAATATAGAAACTCTCAATGATATTTTAAACTGTCTTCCAAATCGTAGTGAAGACAACTGTGACAACCTGTGCAATGTCATAAAATTAATTACAGTGTAAGAAGGTAATGAAAATAACCAGCTTTCCAAACACACACCCCTCCTGGGTGGACAGAGGGGAGTGGATGAAACAAAGCATTTAATTCAAAATTTTTAGGCATGGTGGGAAAAATGTAATTTGCACTCAGAGCACAAATACTGTTATTTAGTAATATCCAACTTCTACAACATGAGGTCTACAAATTCAACGTGGGAGACCACACTTCACTAGATATATCCAGCAAGTCTCATTTTCACGTGGGAATACCTCCTTCCATTTAAGCATAGTGAAATTGAAGAGATTCACATATTCAGCCACTATTAGTGTAACCCAAACTACATGTGTAATTCCATCAAGTATCCTAGGGACAACTGACTCATTCCATGAAAGTATTAACTCTAATTTATAGGGCAGAACTGATATAGCCAGATGCATAAAATCTTAATTCTGCTTACAGAAGAAATACTAACTGTATCTTTCTTCCCTCGCCCTGTAGTACACACAATTCTCATTTGAAACAATAGCTGAATATGCAATAATAATTTGTAATGTGAAATACTGTTAATGTGTTTCCTCTGAGAGTTCCTTTTCCAGAACATAGCAGAAACTACTTTTATTGCTCAAGTTTTCATTACAGAAATGCCATAGTATATATATCTTTGGTCTCCCATGTACCTTGCTACAGAGCGCGACAAGCTAATGACAAGGGTTTTTTCCTGCCTCCCCTGCCAACCCCCTTTTTTTACTATCATCAGTGCACTAATATTTAGACAGATTTACTCTGGAGCAAATAGTAAATGACTAGGAAGCTGTTTCCATTTCTCATTCTGATTCTGATAAATAAGCTGGAGGAACACTCCCTCCCTCCTCTTTCTGTGGTTGAAAACATATTGAGCTTATGCCTCTTCTACACCATTAAAAAATAATTTTAGAATTGCATTCCCTAGCAGATGGATGGGACTTGCATAACACTGATGGCTTTCCAAAAGGGAATAAGGATCAGGAAAGCCACCCTTCAGCAGTCATTCTCGGATAAAGGCAGTAAGAAGATACAGTACCAGACTGTTGAAAGAGAGTCAGAAAGCAAAAAGTATGCGTACATGCATGTGTGTCTGTCTCTTTCTCACACACCCAGAAATTATGTGCGCAAGCAATGACCAGCCCCAAACCAAAAAATCCATCACTCCATATAAGACAAGCAAAAAGAAAGAGAGAGAGAAAACAGTAACTTTGGGGGGAATGGGAGAGAAAAGGCCAGTTCCTGTATACAGTATAATGCACATGTGAGGGAGAGACACAACAAGGAAGAAAACCAGGAATATCATACACAGAAAAGAGCAAACATCAAATGTAGCTCAGTAAGTACTTAGAGCAGCCCAGAAACAAGACTAGAGAAGCTTCCGGGCTACATGAGCTGTGAACAACAAATTTTTATGGCGTTTGATGCCTCCAGTTTTCAGGAACACAAGGCTTTCAAATCAACAGGATGACCAAAACCATTGGCCTCATTGCCAACTTTTCTCCCTTACAAAGACAGCCTGTGGATCTTCAACTCTGAATAACTATTCTAGTCAAAAAGGGTAACTGTATAAAAAGACAGCCAATAAAGGCTATGTCTTTGCCCCTCAGGAACATCCTGAACTTTCCAGAAGGATGTTTCAAATACTTTTCTGAGGTAAAAAGGCATCAAAACCTGAATGCTGAAAAAAACACAAACCCAAACCACTCTCACTAGGGCTGTCACAGGCAAGGAACAGAAAACAAGATACTTTCTGATGGATAATCGAGCAACAGCTGAGTAAAGAATGACATTAACCTACAGAAGTTATTACCGTGGCTTGCTGTGCCAGTACTGAACAGTTACGTTACAGTGAATGCTGTTTATAAAACAAACTCTATTATCAGTCAGTAGATAAAAACTGAGCATGATCATGGCATAAATTGTTACAGAAGACTACAAGCAGAAATCATTAAGAAAAAGTCAATACTAGGAAAAAGCAGTCATATCAGTCCTAGAAATAAAACAAGTTGGTAAAAGGCAACAAATTTCAGATTTGAAATCTAGCAATTTGACAGACAACTTCTTTTTCACTCAATAATTAATAAACTTATCCTACACCAGGGTGATTTTTCTCCACAAAGTAACTTTACTCTTAAGCCTGTGAAAACATGGGACCCTTTGCTATTATACTTCATTAAGTTCAAAAAATCCAAACAATTTGTAAAGTAGCATCACAGTTGCATTTTAAGGCAAAATATGGATATTCATTTATCAGCATGTTTTACTTTGCTTTATATAGCTGACCTACAGTACTTCTCTCAGAGTCAATTTATCATTCCATTGCACTCCCTTATGATGCCATACTCCTGTATGGCACAAAGATACACAGACACTCAAATGGTGGTGTTACTCCTTGTGTAAAGAGTTTACCCATCAGCTCTCATGATTATGCTCCTCAAGTCATGCACCTTCCACACTATGCCACATTGTGGCTGGAGAAGACATGCTGTCTCATCAAAGGGGTAAAGAACAATCCCTGTCAAAAAGGACATACAAACTAAGGCAGCAAAATGACATCCACTGTAATCCTGAACAGATAGCTAAGAAGGTATTTGGGGTCAGTCCAAGAAACCAATATTTCATCTAGCTTGCCCTAAGGGAAAACACTTAATCAAAACTTAACTTTTCCCATGAAAAGTTCTGATTTCACAGAATATACAATTTCTGGATAAAAGAAATTGTGCGATTGTCTGAAATGACTTCTGGCTTTTCAGTTGCATACAATGCGCTTCATTCCCACTTTTGCCCCCTCCATGACATCCCTGACACTCCAATATATATTAGGGGTTTCAATCTTTCCAAATGGCAGTTCCCTTCCTAAGTAAAGTCCAGCTCCAAAAGGGAGAGCTTGTTTCACTGACTTGCAACATCTCTCCCAGAGCGTAGGCAACGCAGAACACGTTCCATGTTCTGGAGCTAAAATGTAGCCTATCCATTGCAGTTAAGCCTGCGGCTCTGTCAGAAATGGAAAACTAAAATATTCACTCACTTAAAAAAAAAAGAAAACAACCAACCAAAACCCATACTATTCAAGCTGACTGTGGAGGCAAACAACTCAGCTAAAAAAAGCCATCAGGACTTTGCAATTTTAATTTCTCTGCTCATTGAAGCTTTCTACTTTAAGGCAATTAAAACCAGGCATCAAAGGCACATGAAATTGGGATTGGATAGTGATTAATTTGAGAAAGAAATGGTCACAATTCAGTTAGACACAATTCAGACATCCGTATCTTAGGAGTGGGGAGTATTAATGCAATAAGGAGAGCTGGGAGGGGCATGAGGAAGAGAATATGGAAAGAGCATGTGCAATGCCTGTCCCCTGCAGGGTAAAAACATATCTGCCATGTGCTGCTCATAATGAGGACTCAGGAGCAGATGCAGAGCTAGAATTTTCCTAGCCTATGAACAATTGTTTAGGATTGTTTTTTTTCTCCTCTTAACTTTGCCCCTACAAGTGTTTCTGCATTGCAACAAATGCAGAATCTAGATTTTGTGTGTACGCTGTGTTTGCCTGCTCCCCAAACAGTGCTAGGCCACTCACCTGAGGTGAAGGAGATACACATTAACAACTCTGCCGGAATCAGTTCCTTTGACTCTGAAAACCCAGACATCAAGGTTATTTCTCCCCAGTAAAACCTGTACTCTTCTGGTAAAAATAATGCCATAAACGCAGTGCCACTCAGCCGCACTTCTATTGAATACCAACCTCACTAATGATCTGCTAGAATATCTCCTTCATGCTTGATTGTGTCCATCTGTATAGTACCACCTACTTCAGCGGAGTCTTAATGTTTTTAAAAGTCCTTCACGTCAGTTGATGAAAGTGCTACTGGAGAACTATAGCATCACTTGCTTCATTTGTGTGGCCCTTTCTGTGAAAATTCACCTCAATGAGGCCAGTTTGCAAGCCTCTAACAGCTGATGTTTGTGTCCTCTTGGCAGAAATTTTCTTCCAGAAGTGGCAGCTGAATTGCACAAGTGTCCAGCACTCATCCTGGACTGCATCAGACCTGGGAACACAAAATAAGCTACTCTGTGCTTCCCCCAGCCTTTGGACCCAGAACGTGTGAAGAAGAAATATACCTGAGTCAAAGACAAGCAGGACAGGAGCAAGAGACAGGGAGTGAAGATGAAAGGAGAGAGAAAATGAGACCTGCTCAGGAGCTAGAAAGACTGTTTAGAAGAAAAGCCTGGAAGAAAAAACTAGAAGGAAAGAGTATGTTGAGATAGAGGGAGCAATGAACAAGTGAGCCCTGGGAATAAGTGAGAAGAGATAAAAGAGCTGATGGAAGGACAGAATTTCTGTTGTCCAAGACACCACCATTCTCCCTGTTTTCAAATTTATTACGGAAAGAAGTCAGTAAAATTATATAGGATTTTTTTTTCCTTTTGTAATAGAATACCATGGCCAAGCAATAAGTGAAAAAAAAGCAAGATGTTCTTGGAAAAAAAAACCCCAAACATTTAAAAAATTGATAGTGGTCTGTTGATAAACATTGAAGTTGATGGTATCTCTCATTGTCTGAGGGGGGCTGTTTTACTAGGCATTGTCAACTGCAACTGCCTTGATACTGGCAATCAAAATCCCCTATCTAAAACAGAAATAGTAAGAGCAGTCAATTCCCTTTCAAACAGTCCAGATACATGCCCCAGCCTTGACCTGGAGAAATTGCCTAAAGGAATGAAAGGAGCCCAAGTTCCCAGACAACTGGCTTTAAAAAACAAGGAAAGCAACTTGTGTCAGATGTTATCTAGAGACCTCTAAGAAACCAGCCTCTGAATAGCTCATCTGGCATGAAATAATAACAAATTGCAGTCATCATGGTTTTGATATGGATCTGAATTTTCAAATGCATTAGCCTATACTTTCCACACCACAGCCGCCTGAAAGCCCGGCATTTAGAAAGGAAAGGAGCAGAGATGCAAGAAACAGTTGCTACATTTGAGAACAGTCTCCATTCAAACTAAGACAATATCCAGATGGATCACCTCAAATTTTTATTTTCTGGTGTGGTAGTACATTTAGCTAGACACTCTTGGGATGTTTAACATCCTAAAAATGATCAGGTCGTCCATTACATTTAATGCACTGATAGCAATCTTCTAACGAAAGTTATCTTAACATCTCTGAGCAAGCACACTGCACGGGGAAAGTTTTTCTGCACTTTGTGTTTTAATTCCTCTCGAAGAAAATCAGATTATTTGGCTTCTTGATTAAAACGTATTTCAATATAAATATTTTGATAAAATCTTCCCCTTAGTGTAATTTTGTTCTATTACAAAAGCATTGTAATAATTGGCCACTGATCTGAATATGAGAGACAACCGAGTTTGTCTCATTTACTCTACTGCTTGTATTCCTTGCTAGATGGAGTCATAAAAACTTCATTGCTTCGTGAAAGATTTACATTTGCACCGATCTTCTGCAGTCTTATCCTCATGCAAAGTTCATCAAGGATGGCAGACGGTACTGCTGGTTTAAATCCCAGTTTAGAATAACTTTGTCTTGTCAAAAGGAACTTTATTATGCATCTTTGTGGCCCCAATCCATCAGCATGAATGGCACGCCAAGCAAGGGATCATCAGGAAAAGCTCCAATTATATTCAGTAAACAAACTTCACTGCTGCTACTTCCAGTAGAAAATCATATTTAGTCAGCTTGATACAGGAGGCAACAAGTATCGTAAGGTTACGGACTGACATTTATAAAGAGCTGGCAACTGTACTCAGTGACTCGGAGAACTCAACGTCTATAAAGAATGGACCATAAGATGAACACAACCCTTGCAAAAAAGGTAGGGAAAAGGCAAGTACTTTCAAATGTGATGGTGAGGACTGTTCATTTCTGTATATAAGATGCCACAATGCTACCATGCAAGCCATGAATGTTCATGGCTTCTCTATATTAATTCATTTTAAGAACAAGCATTATCCAGCACAGTGTGTGGAAAAGCCTTCTGCCACAGTGCACAAGTCAAGAAATAAGCTGTGTAAAGCAATGTATAAAGCAGATCTGACAACCCTGTCTGAAACCTGTGTCTTTGGTGTTGGTGTCAACCCAAAACCATGGTTTTGCCAGACTAGCCGCTGACATTAATGATTTGCCACTGCCAGTACGAAAGAGCCCTTGAGACAGTATTTTATTACAGGAATGTAATTTCTACTGTACCAGACGTGTGCCATAGAAAACAATAAAATTGCAAAGCAAAACAAAAGTAGCTATTTGACAGAAAAATGACAGAAAAATGCTTTCAGGCATTAGCAATACTACTTAACAAATATGGCACACGAGTTTTAATTTAAAAGCTCTGCAAAGTGCTTCACACTGGTGTCAAACACCGCAGTCCTCACTGTATTCCTGCAGAAAGAAAGCCTGTTCAGTACTTTCCTTGATCACTGAAAAGAACCCTAAGCCTCCTCCTCTGCCACTGCAGCAAGCATCAGAATCTAAGTAGTTTCTTAACCTTCATTTCCTTCAACTTTCTAATTGGGAATTTACTGAGAATTAACTTGCAAATTCCTGTTGAATAAATCTTTGATTTCTTTTTAATATACAGAAGTAAATTTTAAGTTAGTGCTAAGTTTATCAGAGTTCTTTTTCTTCTTTTGGGAGTGGAAAACACCTGACTAACCAGCACTTGAGAATAAAAGGCACCATTTTTGGTGAGGCAGCAAATATAGACAGTGTTCTTTAAAGTGAGGGTGCAAAGCTGCCCTACCAGACTTGAACACTGTGGTGCAAGTCATGAAACAGAATTGAGATAATTTAAGAGGGATAACTGAGAACCTGGCTTAGAATGCAGAATCAACTGCATTACCACTACACTAACAGTCTTAGCAGCTGAACAGGTCAAGGACATGATTTTTAAGTCTTGCAAGGTTACCAGCACGTAGCTAATAATTTCTTGCTGAATTTGGAGGAAGGAATACTACCTTGTAAATCTCCTCCAGTACTTACTATGGCACGGTAGATTTGCCTTGGATAAGAAGGAGATTCTTAAGCATTAGCAAGGAAAGCCCCAAGGAAATTGCGCACAATGACAAAGCCACGCTCCAAGGTGGGACAGCCGTGGAGGAGGTTGCAGAGAGCTCAGAAGGTTTTTAAGGTCAAAAATAAGAAGGAGATACAGAAAGCAATTATACCACAGGCTAGTTATAAAGCTTTGCCAACAGCAGAATGACAGAGAGCTTAGCTTGAGGGGAGCAGAAAAATAACTAGAAACAAGGCTAGCAATATGAATGAATCATGTTGCCTAGTCTCTGGAAACAAATGTTGAAAGCATTTTGGCTGTGGGAAAGCATACTTGGATGCTATGTAGCAAAGGATCCTAAAGAGACTGCTTGCAATTCTGTATAGCAGAAGGGACACCTAAATGAAGAAAATAAAGATGACAAAATGAAGTGTGTGTGTGTGCTTGGGAGGAGGAGGCTGTGTGGTGTGTCTATGTGTGGTGGGTTGTTTGCTTGTTTAGGTTTTAGGAAACTGAAATTCATCCTGGCACGTCTACACTGATAGGAAGTGCAACATGGGCTAGCGTCAACATGGGGCTGTAAAGATTAGTTTGGGATGACTTAAAAATTGAAGAAGCCTCCTCAGGTAGAGAGGAAAATGAGATCTGTAAAACAAGGGAAACAAAGGAATGAAGAAGGGGTGGGGTGGAAAACCAACAATCCAGACTTTGGAGAATAGCGTAACAACCAGAAAAGTGGAGCCTGCAAATAATGTTGAAGAACACAATGTATAAAGGTTTAAGATGACAGATTTTTGTGCCCAGGATTTGGACAGTATAAAAGTTGGATTAGGTTGCTCAGAGTGGTCTGAAGGAATTGTTTCAGCCGTGTAAGAAATAATTTATATTAAGGAATCTTTAGCTTCAAAAGAACAAATAGCCAAACCAGCCACCGTTAAGGGTGCCCCAACTCTGTTACCACAGTCAGTTTGGCATCATTTCTACAGGGTCAGATGTGCCACCCTCTGGGGTTTCATGCACAGAAGCAGCTCCCAGAGCCCAAGGAGGTCACCACCAGGTGCTGTGATTATCTGGGAAGCCACAAGGATCCTTGTGCCAAGGCACACTGGGCATCCAGCTCACCACCTTAGCCCTTCTCCACTACAGTGTGCTCAGCACTATGTTAAAAGCAGCCGAAAAGGCTACTCCACTAGGTATCCATAAAACTGAACTCTTACCCTGAAAAATAAGTTTATTTTTCATCTACTGTTCCATTCTCTACATATAAAGTCATTTGCTTCTGTAGTAAGCCAAATTTTGATATGTTTGACAAAAATTTTCCTCATTTGATGCTTTTATTTCAACTTTAAAATGGCTTTTTTTTCCCCTGTCCTTTTTTATAATTGTAACTGGAAGTAGACTACACAACTTTGGCCTTCCCGTTTGCATTTGAATCTGGCAAACATCAATAAGCGGCAGCACCGCCACCTAATAACTGTCTGATAACATGTATTAGAAAACAAGAAAGAGCATTCCCCCCCTCTACTGCCCCAAACTCATTTCCAGTCAGTTTGATTGGGACTGTAATCAACTGCTAAAAAAGGACTGATTCTTCACAGGTATCAAGGACAGTATCTTTTGAAACGGGAAGGGGGAAAAGAGACACCAACATTTATTTTTTTTCTTTTTCTTTCTTTGCATTTAATTTGACAGACTGAAAGGGACTAAAAGTTGCCTAGTGGATAACAGCACAGGAAAAGTTTAAGTGCTAATTCTCTGTCTGGAACAATTGAAGTTTCCTCTCTAGAAGGATTAGTGGTGCCTGGCCACCAAGGCAGGAGAGCTTAGTTTCTAATGAATCCATAAACCCAGATTATTTTCCTGGGTTACCTGAATTTCTCAAATGTATAGTTTAGACTGAATGACTTAAACTCCTGATTTACAATTCTCTGAGAGTAAAATGTGCTGTAAATTTTTTGAGACATATTTTGATTCCTAAAAATGAGTTTAAGTGCCCATATGAAGTACCCCAAATACACATACTTTGGTCTTCTTTCTTCTTGTATCGTAATCCAGGCATATGCAAAACAAAGTGTTTTTTCAAGGAGAAGAAGGAAAAAAAACTCTATCCACAAAAAAAGCCAAGCAAATTCATATTATCACTAACCTGAGAAAGGTACTTTTAAGGTTAAAGGCTTCCAAGAAAGTAAATTCCTTCTACTAAGCCCATGGTCTGTGAGACAGACTAGTGAAGTGATTGGCAAGGAAAAAAAAAAAAAGAAAAAAGAAAGAACAAGAAAAAGAACAACACTAGTACAAGAAATAACCTTCAGACTTCAAGCCCCAAGGTCGAATGTGACAGATGCTAGCGATTCCTTCGTATATTTTTCTTGACATCTATCAACACAATCAATCTCAAGTGAAGTTGTAGATGCCAGAAAGGGAATAGCCTATCATGATTTGTAGTAACCTTCAAAAACAGGTGCTCTTTCTCTGTTGGAAGTGCTTTGTGCAGAAATACACATTTACCTACTCAAGTACTGGCTATACAGAGTAGTAGTATTTTATGGCTTCCTTGTTCATGCATGCACATTCAGATCTCAGGTTTTATTTAAGAGACACCTTTTACTTCACATTTTTAGACAAAAGTCTTCAGATGAATCTCAAGTTTGGTTAAGGCTCTAGACTAGTCTAGAGGTCCTACTCACAGCTCAGAAATCACATATGGCTTGCAAAGTAATTTTATGTGCTTTGTATAGGTATGCTTAAGTCAAAAGATGTATAGTTCATTACCAACAATTCTGTGCAGGGATTCCACAGTCCACATCCCCTAAGTGTGGGGTGACAGAACAGGTCATCTTGATCTGACACTGCCACAGCCTCAATCTCCCTCTGCCTCTAAAGTATTGCAAGGATTATAGGAAGACACAAAGTCCCACTGTCCTGGTTTTGGCTGGGATAGAGTTAATTTTCCTTTTAGTAGCTGGTATAGTGTTGTGTTTTGGATTCAGTATGAGAAGAATGTTGATAACACATTGATGTTTTCAGTTGTTGCTAAGTAGTGTTTAGACTAAGTCAAGCATTTTTCAGCTTCTCATGCCCAGCCAGCAGGAAGGCTGGAGGGGCACAAGAAGTTGGGAGGGGACACAGCCAGGACAGCTGATCCAAACTGGCAAAGGGGTATTCCATAGCATGTGACATCGTGCCCAGTATATAAACTAGGGGGAGCTGGCCAGGGGGAGCAGATCGCTGCTCGGGAACTAACTGGGCATCAGTCGGCAAGGGGGGAGCAATTGCATTATGCATCACTTGTTCTGTATATTCCAATTCTTTTATTATCATTATTGTCATTTTAGTATTGTTATTATCAACATTATTATTCTCTTCCTTTCTGTCCTATTAAACTGTTCTTATCTCAACCCACGAGTTTTACTTTTTTTCCCCGATTCTCTCCCCCCATCCTACTGTGCTGGGGGGAAGTGAGCGAGCAGCTGTGTGGTGCTTAGCTGCTGGCTGGGGTTAAAACATGACACCAACTAACATAAAGCAATTACAATCTAAAAAGGCACAGAAGAATATCTAAGAGAAACTACCCTGCTCTCTTCTATAGAGAAAAAGCAGCAACACGGCAGAAGAGACAGTGTGCCCAGCTCATGCAGGAAATGTGTGATAGATGTCAGAAGTTAATTCAATCCAGTAGTTCAAATCTTATCTTTTCAATCTACATCTGAACAAGGCTGGCATCCTGGTATTCCTGTTGAAGTAGCTCATCTGAGGATCTTCCCCGCCTCCCCTATTCAGGGAGACCACAATTACCTTCAGTCATGTGAACAGTATTAAGATCCACTTGTTACATTATTTTGGGGGGCAAGAACATGATTATGGAATTAGTGATGAGGGAAGTCAACAATGAAAGACCAAATTGAAGTTATGCTGTCATTTGCTATGGGCTTATTAAAAAGTTCGGTTTGATATATAGTATATAATACTGCAATTTACCATTAGTAGTGCAAGTAGAGATGTAAAATAGTAATGATAATTAAAATGAACAATGCTATTTTTGTCCTTGCCCAACTCTAACTTCTCTGAAATACAAAGATCAAAGGAAATAAAAATAAATCCTGTATGACAAACTCTGACCTTGTTGACAAGTTTTCCTTCTGTTTTCCCCACTCTACAGAGCACATTTACAATCTTACTAGCGTTATAATTATAAATTTAACAGATAGGAAAACTAGTAAGAGGTGACATGAAAAGTGGCCTCAATGACAGTCGGAACAGCACCCAGAAGTCAACATTCAAATTGTGGAAGCAACTCTGCTTTGCTGAGCAACCAATATGCTATACAAACATACTTGCTGCCTCCTCACCTCCAGTAACACAAAAAAGTCCATTAAACAGGAACAAGCAAGGACTGCATACAGCGCCATGGGAGCAGAAAAACAGCAGAAGACAGTACCCACATGTAGTGGCCTTTGGGATAAATCAGCAAGTGCTGTGCTCCATGGCAGGAATCTTAACAACCCTTTTGCCATTACAAAGGATTGATAACACTGCACTGATTCTCTCCCTGTATCATTTGCAGGTGCTTGTGAAACACAACAGAATTGCAAGAGATGCCAGAAGAGACTAACCATATCAAAAACACATCCACAAAGCCAGATCATCTAGAAACTCTATCATGCAACAAATCTAATTCTAACAGAATATAGTAAGGTGGTGTTCCCCATAGAGGAGTCCTACTGATTGCTCAGGAACTAAATTAGAGAAGGTCTAACCAAAGGTGTTCCAAAATCCATAGCTTAAATACAGAATAAGATCCTTCTGCTCTTTAAAAAAAATTAAAAGGTATACAATTCTGTTGAACTGATAAACAAGGACATAATTATCTTCTGAGTGGTAAGCACTGTTGCAAATATTATGTAGAAGAGTTGTTATTGTATTTGGCAAAGTTTCTGTACAATACAAAACAAGCATTACTTTGCCAGCCTCTGGTATTTCATCACTCAGGAACCATTCACAGCTATCACTTCTGGCATATTCTTCCTGGTGTCTATCCTACTGTTATGTAATGCATCTTAAAATCAGCTAGCTTTCTTCCTACGTGCAATAGATCAGCTGCAGAGAAATATGTCAAGTAAGAAAATAAAACAAATATGCATCTTCCATACAACAATTTCTGTAATGACTATGTCTCATTATGGAATTGGTCCACAGTCCACAGGTTTGGGCTATTTTTTTCTAGAGAGAATGAGACCAGAGGAGCAAACAGAACACCACTAGTTCTGCCTTTGAGTCTTTATGTGTGCTGAGTATTCGCTGAAATCACACCTGGCATTTTGCACGCAAAGACAACACGGTTGACACCTGGTAACAAATAAACATTGGGTGCTATGCTGTCTCTACCTGACTAATAAAATTTCATAGCTTTACATATATTCTACTTAAAATCAGCTCCAAGTGCTGTCAACCGAAACCTTTGCTTGCGCGGTTTCACCCTGAATGAAACAGTAATACCTGACAGCATCTACTTTTTTCTCTTGTAAATGTAGGTGAACTATGAAGACCTTGTAAGATATTAATATATGTAATTCAGGTTATGTGGTTTAAAAAGGAAAAGAAAAAAAAAAAGGTAAAAAGATACTGACACTGTGCATAGTTCAAGATATGAGAAAATCCACCCTGGAATTAATTTATTGCTTCACCACCCTTCAGGTGCATGTTTCAATAAAACATACTCATCCTGCTATGAGCTTGACTTTAAGCAATGGCATGGACTTACTACTGCACATATAAGTCACAGGGAACTACGCACACTTTACACCTCTTGTTTGCAAAACAATATATAAAGTGCATAGACTCAAAGAAGTGTCACCTGTGAAACTTTAAAGTGGTTTTCTTTCTAGCACTGGCTTATCACTGAGGAATTCAATTACCTTGTGCCTAGAGCTAAAATCCCTATAAAATTTTAGAGATCATTTGGTTATAGCATGGTCAAAGAATTCATTACAAAACAATACAATTCTTTGCAATTTCCAAGACAAAATAAAATATTAAACAGAACAGATTTCCACTGTAGGATTGCTAGTTCATTTAAGAACTTTATTGAATTATTCTTGACTTCCGATCAGCTATTCTTGATTCCTATTCAAAGAAAAGATTTTTACAAAAGTGAGATTTGCATGTTTTATTATCAGAGCTGGGATAATCAAATATTATTGCTCCAAACAAAGGGCAGAGGAGCACTCAAATCCTGGACTGAAGGTTCAGGGCAAATGATAACAAACTGCTACCCTATCATCTGTGGCTGCAGTCTGTGGGTAGATACTTAACTATCCTTGTGACATTTATGCGGGCACAATATCAGAGCCTTTCTGCATTGCTGAGCTGGGGGAAGAGCTACTACCTCTCACAGTGAAGAGACAAGACCAGAGGGGGAAAAATGAACCAGCCAGTTGCTCCAACTGCAAAGTTTTATAGCACACAGAGTATACATGCTACACTTCTTGCAAGCGTATGGGATAGCCAAGCTATAACAAAACCCACCTTCTTTAAAAGCACAGACCCTCTTTACTGTGGTGACAATTTCCATCTGCAACACACAGCTAAGTAGTCCATATTGTCTCCAGCAGATGGCAAAGGTAGGCATTTGTTATCATAGTTAAAAGTGATCCTTCCCTTCCCTTCAAGGCTCCTTACATTTGGCACTTGCCTGTCCTCCTGGTGAGTTCTGCCTGCCCACAGATCCAAGCTAGAGCTTCTCCATGCCGCAGAGCAAAACATTTTACACACAGCAGTACTCCCTGCAAGTGCCAAGGAACAGCGGCATTGCCAATGCAGGAGGCACTTTGCACAAAGCATGTTTATTAGCTGTGACATAGAGCACAGCATTTGCAAAGAGCTAAGGAAGAAGACAGCTGCTGCGGCTCCCCTAATTACCTTTCCCCAGACATCAACAGTAATTTACAATTTGGATGATGTTGTTGGAACCAAATATGAGCTAGATCCACACACAAGCTCTCCTCCTCACTTTTATAGGCCATGTGTTATATGGGAATTACAACTATTGAAACAGTTTCCATGAGTTAGGTTATCTCCTGTAAGGTTCTTTATTGCGCATTCTCCTTTTGCTACTGGAAAACACAGAATTTGCTGTAGACAGTAATCAGATAATCACATCTTGTTACAAGCACAAGCCAGCAGGACTTGCTATTAGAAACTCTCTATCACATCAAAACAAAGAACATCTGAGATGCTTAGTAAAAATTATGCTGCTTAACACACATTTCACAGCAGAAGTAAAAAATAAAAAAAAATCAGTATCTAGAACAGGTAGAACATTAGCCTCATGTATATCCAAATTCAATTCTAAGTTACTCCACTACTACAGCATTTTGAAATATTTACTGTGTTCAGCTCCTGCTGTTTTGCTGCTAACCAAAATTTAAAAGAATGCACAGGAAGTCTGACAAATTAAGACATCATCAACAATTAAGATTAATTGCACAAAGAGGATAAAACATTTCAAACAGTTGCACCCTTGAAAGATCAAAAGCTTTCCTCCTCTGGCAGTAGCTCTGAACTGCTTTATTGACAAGAGACAGCATTTAAAAAAAAAATACAAATGCAAGACAAAACTTAAAATGTATGCAGAGACATGAAACTGCAAAGACTCAGTAGATATTCTAAGCCCAACAGTATACTTGGGTAAAGAAGTAGTAAAAAGAAATCAGATAGAACGAATTAGACAGAAAAGCTTTAAACTTAGGACGAGTACCCACACTATGTCTGTACTTGCAAGCACTGAGAATAAAGATGATGTTGACTTAGACGCTCACTGTTACATGGATCCAGTAGTTTGCTGATGCTTTGTATAATAAAATAGCACCAATCTCCAGCTTCTACAATAATTTAGACCCATGCAAGACAAACATCTACTCAGTGTGGTGTCCTGCTCCCCTTACTAGACATGCAGCACACATTTTGTGGCTGTACTGCTGCAGAATCACGTGATTTTTCTCAACTCAAGCTGTGAGTCAAATGAGAGGATGAGACTTACCCATGTTTCTCTGGACTTTCCACTGATAAGATTTCACTTCTGCTTTCGTCAATAGGAAGGACACGAGCAATATATTCTCCACTCTGCTGGTAAAACTTATAAACAGCCACTTGAACTATGCATTGGTCACTGCTGCTTCTCAGCCAAGGGCTCAGGATGATGGGGCTTGGCCTCTCTGATGCATTGAGAAACAGAAGTGAACCTAGAACAGATGAGGCAACAAGAAAGCATTAAGAACAACAAAAAAAAAAAACCAAAAAGCCTCACAAAGTGCAGATGAATACTTGTAATTTTTATGCCACAGCAAACTCTGCAGCCCTTCCATACCTGCCAGTCAAAAATTATCTTTGCCAACTTGTTTGGAAAGTTTGCCCATTTTGTATTAAACCCATTAAGATCTTCCTGGGCAGGCAATATTTCAACTCACCTTTGGATAGTCCAAAACAAAGCTTACATTTAGATTTAACCCCCAGAAGAAAAGGCATAAAGTAGAAAAAGCCATAAATATTAAGGGCAGGGAAAAAATAACAAACAGTAACAATAAACTCAATCAACCAAGAGACTTCCAAAATTAAGCTCAGGCAGGCGATTAAGGAGTTTTAGGTTTAGAATCTTGCTTTCATGTACCTATTCTTGCAAGACTTCATCCTCATCTCTGTAACCTCTCAGGTATGGTCCAGACCCAAACATTATGGCCTTGGTTCAGTGGGATCCTGATTTGACAGCTCTGATATATATATATTTTATTTTAAATAATACTTTATTTTTCTCACCCAGATGAAGAACACAAATTCGATAGCTTTAATTTTGCTCTTCTATAAACAGAAGAGTGCATCATTTTGAAGTCATTAGAGTCAGGATAAAGGCCTGACATAATTTTATTTCTTCCACAATTCATTCTAATGTATTAATTTTATATGCAGCTAATCCACATTAAACATTTCATTATTATCCAGTACATTGACTCCCTTGTCCTAATTCTAATTCAATACAATCTGAGGCTTATCCAATGGGACTGAGGCAATGTATTTTCATCACACTGTTGCTCATTTCAGGTAAGTCAAATTACTCCCTTTTGGCAGCTGACCAATTTACCAATTTGTCCACAGAGCAAGCACACTGGGGTGCACAGCTGGCAAATGAAAGGTGCAGTAAAGTAAATGAAAAGGACCAACACTTGAAGCAAGAAAAATCGTGATATTCCACAGATTCTAGCAAGACTGGTCAGATAATCAAGACAATGAGATTTCATTTCCTGGAGCATCCAGTAATAAGGCCTGTCCGTTAATACTTAAAACATGCAGATCTGATGAACAGTTTAGTTTCATAGAAGGAAAAACTAAGGCTCAACAGGGCTGTAATTTAAACCTCTTTTTAAGCATGCATGAATTTTAGCAGGAGCAGCAGCTTGTTTTAGAAAATACCAAGGTTGACTCTTCAGAGGAATGACCTTCCACATCACTAAGCATAGCTCAGCTGAGTTTCAGGGTATCCAAGAAATCCTGTGGAGGGGCAATGTGCGGATCCTGCTCGCCTTCACCTCAGTGTCTGAGCTGTGGACCACAAGGTGCAAACCAGCCATTCTGAGTTCCTGTGGTAGTTCACCTCATCCTAAAATGGATCTGGTGAATTGTCCCTTGGTAGTTCCCATTTCTCTCCACTGAACCAAGGGTCAAGAGCTCAGATTTGAATGTCTCACTGTCAGATGCCAGTTTAGAACACGGGAATTGCACTCATGCTCACAGATGTCCCCTTTGAAAAAGTCTGATTTGGCAATTCATCTCAGGTCGCACACAGGGTAATAATGGAAGGGCTAAAAATGAAACCTGGATTCCTGTCAACCACCACGTTTCCCTCCCATACACACAGTTATCACAAGCAGCATTTTTTACATACTTGTCAAAAACAGTGTTCTTGACACTGGCATCACATTAATGACATATCTAAAACTAGAAAGCATTTGTACTGAAAGAAACACACAGAAATACATAAGGTACAGCCTGCTCTGATGTTGAGGTTTGTAAACAGAGAGGAGTGAAATGTAGTCGCAGCATTTTTTTTTTTAATAACAAGATTCCTTTATGTGAAATACTAGCCTTTAATCCAGTTACTAACAGAATGGTTTGATGAGTTTAAACAAACTCTGTTGTTGTCACAGTTATATATACACAGTATTTTTGCTGGTCAGTAAAACAGAAGGGAAAACCCAGCCACATGTATCATCCTTCCCTGTCTCTCCCTTTTGTTGCAAACAAAAGAGAATTAGAGCACTAAATCTTGTAGCTTTAATTGTACCATCCCCATAAGAACACTGAAATCTGTGACATGAAAGGGAGCAAAGAGACTTCCGCTGGTGGCAGAAAGACACTAAGCGTTGCAGTAATTGCTGATGGTAACTTGCCAGGTGCAAAAGCCATTTGCTCATCTTACTGCCTTGCAACAGGGAGCCAGATTTTAAAAATAACAAACAAACAAAGGCAGCTCTCATTCCTTCTTTCCTTGCAGTGGTTCTAAATAAAGGGAGCTTCCAAGGATAGTCCCTCTCATGCCCTGACTTGGGGCCAGGTTTGAAACATCAGTGAAGTCTAGTAATAGACAAGGTTAGCTGTTACAGCAAATTTGTGAGATAGTCACTAACCTCCTTTGTTTTGGCTTTTATATTTCTACTCTATTTACAGGGCTCACACGTTGCAGTTATGGCTTATTACTCATCACGTGGTCAGTTCTACCTACTAAATTATATTACTAAAAGGAATACATTTTTGTCATTGTGTGGGCTACCCCAGCAAACTCTCCCAGGATGCTAGGAGGAACAGCCCTGCACTACGCTGCTGTGAAGCGGTGCCTAGAAAATCACTCCGAAGGACACGGCCATTACATGACCATTATACTGTGTTGGCCTCACCACCGGTACCAGTCTTGTCAGAAATGTCCTCCTAGTACGTACTTTTGGGGAGATCCCCTACCTGGGCAAATACTAGGGCTATGACAGATTACCTTTTTAAAAATCTTTTAATTTATTTTATTTTATTTTATTTTAAAAAAAGGGGGGAGAATAAAAGTAACTTTGTTCTTGCTTTTGAAAGCTCAACCATCTCATGGGTGACTTCCCTGTCTGCTGCAGTGTTCTCTTTTTGTTCTTACTGCCTGTCTAGTCCGTAAGTGCTAAGGAAAGAACTATCAGAGCCGCATTTGGCTCTGGTGTTATTGGAACCATTTCCAAAGTTGAAATGAGTGGTACTTGCTATGAAACCACACAGAAAGCACAGAGGCTTTGTTACAGAGCAGAATTTGAAGATTCCTGTTCACGCACTAGAAGTTAGATCTGCTGATTACACAGCAGACCTGTGAGTTCCTATAGTAACCGGGCCTCACACCTATAGTGTACATTAACATCGTACATACTCTTTTCCACATAAGCAATAGACTCGAAACACCAATTCAGACAAACCCAATTTCATGAATTTGCTGTCTCCAAAGCATACACGACATATCTGCCAGTCAACTACATACATACGCACACATACACAAAGACAACAACCCGCTGACAGTGGCCCAAATCCTCTTTCATTAAAGTTGACAGGACTTACGCTACTGAAATCAATAGCGTCAGACCCCACAAAGGAATAATTAACATGTCTGAACTGAGAAATGATACATTTTGAACACAAATCCCTATACTTCTCCCTTCCCTCAAAGGCACAGTCTCTCAGTCACTGCTTGCCGCTGTTTCATGCGATGGCCTCCCATGGAATCAACATGAGCACCATTTCCAGGATCAGACTACAGACCGCTACTTAGAAAGAGTTAAAAGATCACATGGTGATCGATTTCCTATCCATGCCAACGGACAGAACAATATTCTGTTTCACACCAATGGATCTTATGGGCAAAATTAGAAGCTATATATTCACTTGTACTTCCCTCCAGTGGGAGGGAATCCCTGTGGCACGCTCTGAGATCATTGTGTAGACCAGTAAGACTCTAAGGTTCCAGCCATTATTTCCTTGCTCTTATTTTCTCCTATTAGCTCACAGCTCTAATCAGGCTCTTGGGATCTTTCCGGGTGAATAGCTAGAAAAAGGACTGCGGCTTCAAACAAACTTCTGCTGCTATTTAGATATCAAAGCATATAAGCTGAGATGAAAGGCCCCTTCACGGTACATGCTGCCAGTGTCATGTTCTACTGCTCAGGACTCTGAAGGGTCTATTCGCTTTTCAGAAAGATGTTCACCAATGAGTCATTTCAGGAGACTTCCACTACAGGTTTTAAATTAGACTCTGGCTGCACAGCTCAATGCTGATGTTAAAGAGATGCAGTTAAAATAATCACATTGTAACCAGATATACAGCCACAGACCCAAGCACTTAGCACTTCCTGGGTCCTGAGCTCATTCATCATCATTATGCAGAACCATGTGGCTGCAGAGGGAACAGCATCCAATATTTTGCACTAAATACTCCTGTGTTTGCATTATATCACAGAAACCCTACTAGCTGATATTGCTCTGTGGTGTTTCAGAAACTCCTGGTCTAAATGCAAATACTTTATTTTCCACATTCCCCCTAAACACTCACAAACTGTGGGAGAAACCTACCAATACTACTCAGCTTCTAATCATATTTTTCCCTACTTTTTTAACACCTGCAGTCATAAGGCAATGGTTTTACTCACCCTCAAGTGTTGTGTCTGATAACGTCTCTGGCAACTTGCTGTCACTTCAGAAAAACACACATGAAAAGATACTTATGCTTAAGCACAGGGAATTATTGCAGTTGACATAAAAGGAATATTACAAGACAAATTAATATATCCTGAATGAAAAATTGCTGTTGATCCTTTGGAAGCTTGTTTACAACATTTTAACATTCATGTCACAAAAAGGGAAGGATGGCTTATCAGCTTAGTAACAAGATGTTTTTGAGATGATGAAGACAGCTTGAAGTTGCACTGTTCAGGACTAATGAAGTAACAGAGATATTTGTAAACAAGAAAACTGATGCTAATATACTATGCTTGTGCAGATACATTATGAATAAAGCACCTGCCCAAAAAAGTTTTCAAATTAAGAGGTATAGACTGGGAAGACTACAACTCAAAACCACACCAGCAACGAAGCTCATTCCTACAATGTCTGGTCCGACATCCTTGTCTGATACGGATGCACAAAATGTCTGAAACTCATACCAGTGAATGCTGAGGCAACGCTGAGAGATGGTCAAAAGACAGAGCCATCACTTGGCCCTAGGAACTGGGCAAACTTAGTATCCTACTGCTAACCTCTTTAAAAACTGGTCACCTGATAGCTACCCAATAGCTTTAAATGCACCCTGCTAACTGCTCATACCCTAAATCCTTCCTAGTCAGTCTCAGGTTAAATGCAGTACAGAGCCAGGTCAGATTCTTCTACTAAACAACCTCATGATGCTCAGTGAGGTCAGTGCACGCTATTGCATCCTTTGACCTTTCTGAAGCAGCAGTCTAGGAAAGATGGCTGCAGCCCAAAAAGATGGCAGCCCAAGAAGTTACAATGGAAAACAAGGTTCTCCAGGAAAGTGTTCACTGCAGAAAATAGCAACCAGCTGTTCTGGAACAAACACATAGAGGCAACTCTTCAGCTTACACCTGAGGTCTAGGATTTCCAGCATGAGATGTTCTTGTATACCTGATACCACACAAACAAATAAGATCCTAAAGACATGACATCAAACAGGGCAATGGGACATCAAAATCAGCTACAAAAGTGGTATGCATTAGAATTCATGAAGAGGGAAGTTCACATTATTTGAAAATAATATTTAGCAACACACCCAAGCCAATAATACACACAGAGCAGGCATCCAGACACCTGATACAAATTAAAGTGTCCCCATGCCAATTCAAGCAGATTTCTTCTCTATTAATTAAACGCCATAGTTTTGTTATTTTAACTTACTTTCTTGAAAAGCAAGGCTCAAAACACAGCTAGGCTGACTTAATCTGATCACAGTTATAAAGTAGCAATTTAACAATCCTTTGCAAAACTGATAGATTGTTATTCTGAACATAAACTCCATCTTCCTACTAAAAGGATTTTATTACTTTTCACGTACAAGTTCAATACTCTACCAGATTAAATTAGAGCTGTAAAAACTATTAACAGTCAATGTCTGTTGGGGACTGTACAGTAGAAAAAAAATTTAAATCAAGTTTTATGGTCTTTGGAGATGCTGACTGGAGAGAATGTTTCCACTGGTATCGCAAAACATCCCACAGAGCTGGCCTTTGGATTCTCCATTTTACACTTAACTTCCAAATTAACTATTCAAACAAAACTCTCATAGCAGGAGCTCAGTAGTTGGTAAAAGCCATGGAGGAACTGGGCACTACCTGAGTGACAACATTAAGAAAAGATAGTTATACTTTTTCTAGGCTTATTTCTATGGATTTTTCTAATTGCCTCATCAAGGCTCAAAAATGTGCTGAATGCTAAAAATGTGAATAGTCTCCAGTGCTGAGTGCAATGTGACTGCATAAGCACCAGAAGATTTGCAACATACTATACTCGCATCTGACTTAAAATTCATGAAGGTAACAGCCTTTGAATTATTACAGAATTTGAGGCTGAACAATTCTTAATATTCAAATTACAGTAATTGGATGGTATCTTACCTGTTTTGAAGTCGATAAGAGTTCTTACTATTAGCTTAAAAAGAACCAGGATTTCTCTTCTAATACCTAGCAGGTATGTGAGCACGTTTCTCTAGATGATGCAAGAGCAATTCAGAAATGCTAATGAATTCATACTAACTCTCGTGGGCATGTAATACATTTCACAAATGGACAAGTTAAGGCAGACGTTAAACAACTGCAAACTGACCACAACTAGCATGTGGCCAAGCTTGGTGTCAGAGCAGAGATCTGCAAGTCAAAGGTCTTTAAAATTACCTCCTATTCAAGTATTTTTCATTTCCTAAATATAGAGGAAGGCCAATAATCCATCAAAGCAAAATAAAGTCAAATTTTGTCCTCTCACTGAGGCATCAGGCAAATTTGATTTGCCCCATATGATTTCTCTTAAATGCAAAGATTTCACTCATATAAAACCTTCTCCCTCAAACAACCAGTATTCACTGTGATCCTTGGGAACTGCAGCAGTGCTATAGAAACATACCTTGAAGTTAGGAAAGACAGGAGTCCTCCCTTTTCTCACACTCCAGCCCCAGAAATTTTCCTTATTAATTTACCTATTCTCTTAAAGGCAACACTGAAGCCTTAAACACAGAGGGAGCAATCTCCTAGCAGTGACCTTCACACAGCTCTTTTACAGGTTTCCCCTGTTGCTTCCCTAAACTCAGGTGTAGTGTGTGAGCTGAAGTCCAAAAGAACGCTATTATAAAACTTTATTATTATTTATCAGTTTAAACTCCAACAATCCCTAGCATATCCATATGAAAAGCTGAATCCCATCACAGTACTTACACTTTAGATAGGCAACAATAAAAGATGTTTTTCTCACAAAGCATTTTACATCCAGTTTTTCATAAGGAAAGTCAGAAGGAAGAAGAAAACAAAAGCTCCAGGTATTGCCTTCCGTAATGGGAGCTAGAGCCAGATGCTCTTACAGCCCAATTCCTAAATGACTCAGCAGTGTTTGCTCCCAGCTGAAAAGCACTGAACTGAAAAAAGTAGTTAGTTAATTAAAAACTTAAAATTCAATGCTGAAATTAAAATCTTTCCTAGAGAATCACAAAAGAGTGTTTAAATAATTCAGCCTTCCACAGCTGATTAACCAATACGCATCTTCTCTTTTGCTGCTGACAGAGGCGAATGGCAAGTTACTTTTGAGATCTCTGTTCTGAGAATAGAGGATGGGAAAATTTTCTGTCATTGTGAGCAAAACAGACAGACAGACCTAAAGGGACACCTAAGAGGAAGCTGGTTCTGTCAATAAAAACAGAGAGGCAGAACGCCTGTTCAGTACTTCACAGTGTGAGCAGTAGTTAAGGGGAGGATGTGAAAGGAAGCCTAATGCTGTGCCTCTAGTTGCTACTTTGCTCTCGAGTGTCCTTATTCGATTACACTCAGGAGGCTAGAAGCTTAAAAATTAAGAAGTTTGACAATACTCTGACGCACAAGTGCCTGAATAGAAGCGTGCCTGGAACAGAACTGGTACTGCAACAACTCACAGTTCAGTAATGTCAGAGACCACATTAAACAAGTAGCAACTACTTTGAGTTATTCCCCTGAAGAACTAGAAAAGCCACAAGAGAAGGTGCATAATTAAATCTATTTGGTGTAGTCCTCCTCCATTTTCATTCTGTGCCAGGATTAAATTCGTCACATAGAGGCTGCCATTATGTCAGCTTTAAGTGCACAAGCGTCGTAACTCAGACCATCAGAGAATCATGAAATTGGTCCACAGATAACATAAATAAGATAAATCTTGAGGAGATGGTGTATTTTAATGTCTCATACATTTTAGTCTGTCCTTGTCAGCCTCTCATCTACATACATACATGTACATCCATGCACACAGTACCAGGAGACAATTAGTTGGCCAACTTTCCCCAAAAGTATTGGGAAAGGTGATGATCCTATCAAGAGCTTGATGAATGCCTGACAGCAATAAAGCATGTCGCCAAATCCCTGCCCATTCTGAGGCTCTGCCATCCTTCCTCCATCTCTAGCCTCCACTCCACTTTCATCCCAAACCTGCCTTTCAGTAACTCAGTTATCAGTTCTGCACTGTCAATTCTGCACGCCAGTTTTGTCTGGCAGACCCCTTTCCGCTCATCTTTTAGCTCCAGAGCTTCCTCATATTTTCTGTGCTTTCCTAAGTTATTGCTGCAGGGACGAAAAGGGAGAAGAGTGCCTTGGCACACCAATTATAGGATGGAAGGAAATGCAGGTGGAAGAAATCTTCTGAGGACCACTCTGCTTTCCTGTGAAAACTACACTGGCTGCTGGTTTTCCTTCTGCTGATTCAAAAGCCCCACTTGACATTCATGTATAGGAAAAAAGCAACCTTCACCCACACACCACTTGTAAAAGAGCAGCCAAGTGAGGGGACAACAGCCCTTTCCCCTGGGTCTGACAATGGGTTTGAGCTTCTCTGAACATTGACAGACATGCTGAAAAATGACATGGCAATCAATGAAAGAGGACAGAAGTCCAGGAGCTTACACATAACGACTTTTCCCTGGGCCTTCAGATCACTTACAAAAAGTGTTCTCCAACAACACAGTTAAACTTCACATTTAGATAGCCTTTTATAAATTCAAAACGTTGCACAGACATGAAGTGATTAAACCTCGGGACTCTCAAAATCCATTTTTCAAATTGGAAAAGATAGCACAAAAGTGAGGGGCTTGCCTCCTTAATGCAGTAAAATCAGCCATCACACAGAATTAGTAGTTTGAACTGCTCAACTGCCAACAATATTATTTATTATGGCAACATTCATTTGAAAGAACTGGTTTCATCTGCTTCTTGCAGTTAGCTCTTTAATTAAAACTCTACCTAATCTACCTTGTTCATGAAATAAAACAGATTCTCCTTTCTATTCTAGAGATAGTGGCACAGGTGAAGGAAGGAGTGTGGTTCAGATGAAGGCTACGTGTTGTGGTGAGATCAGATCTCAACAGACTGGACGCCAGCTATCTGGTCTCGGTTCTGGCCTCTGGAGGGCCTTCCACCAGAAGGAAGGAAATGGCCTGCCCACTGCTGTCACTGTTTTAAAATGGGATCACTGAACCACATGATGCGGAAGATCCCTCCACAGGTCTCCATCCCATGTCCTGCTCCGAGCAGGACCATCACCAACACTAGACAAGGGCAGCTGCAGCTTTGTCTGGCCAAGTCTCAAAAGCCTCCGGGCATGGAGATTTGACAGCCTCTCTGGGTAACCTGTTCCAGTACTGCACCCCCCTCCTGGTGAAAGTCTTTATCCTAAAGTCCGACCTGGACGTCCCAAACAGCAAACTGTTACCACCGCCTCTTGTATCATGTGCTACAGTTGAGAAGTATTTGGCTCTGCCTTCTTTGTACCTCTCCATGGGGTGGTTGTAGGCCACCACTAGCTCACTTCTCAGACACTTCTTTCCAGCCTAACCAAGCCCAGCTCCCTCCAGTTCTCTGAGGGGGTACGTGCTGTGGGCCCCTGAACACACGGGCAGCCCGCAATGGGCCCTGCTGGTTTCCCAGACCTCCTCAGCTCCCACATGAGAATGCTGGGGATGACGGTGCCTAAAGCTTTACTAAGTCAAGGTGAATACATCCGTGATTTCTCCTTTGCTCACACATTTGACACAGAAGGACATCAAGCTGGTGAATTATGATTTGTCATGGGTAAATCCATGCTACGTGTTCCCAATTATTTTCTTATCCTCCACATGTTTGGGAATAGAGTCCAAGAGGACATGCTCCATGTTCTTTCTAAGGACTGATATGAGGCAGACCAGCCTATAGTTCTCCAAGTTCTCCAACATGCCCTTCTTAGAAATGAACATACTACTAATCTTTTTCAGTTGTCAAGGACCTCCTTCAACTGCAATGATTTCTCATGGATTTTAGATACAGCACCTTTGGGTGTACCCAGTCCCTGGGATCTGAATGTATTCAGGTTCTCTAAGTAGTCCCTAACTTTGTGCTCTCCCAATCCTGGCTGCCCCTTTCTTGAAACCATACTATTACATGCCAAGGTCTGGGGCTGTCTTGGCCTGTAAATGCAAAAGAAAGTCACTGAGTACTTCCACTTTCCCAGTATCATCTGTCACTAGGTTGTGTTGTCATCTCCTTCTAAAAATGCTTTAATGTGTAACAAGGAAGACCAAAGGATCATTTTGAATACTTTTTTTGTTTTACAGGGCCTAGGAGTCTCACTGAAGGCTAGACCTCTTTACAGAGAATACCTTTGAAAGTCACTGCACCAAAGAGTCCAAGAGAATGAGGGAAAAGACAGCTGGCAGCTCTGAATGGACAGACAGCGACAACAGCACACAAGGAAACAAAGAGGAGCTTCAGTTCTGTCAACAGTGACCATTAAAGCACACGTATCTTAAAATATTTTTGCTACAACACGAAACCATAATTCCTGTGCCTTGTCTCTTCTCTTCAGTTTGCTATTCCTACTGTGATTGCACTGCGATTCACTTAGAAATTACATTTCTGCTGAGGAAGAGCCATTTCTTCTTTACTTATTCTGCAAGCTGCCTATCACTTTTGGGCTCTGAATAGAATTAACTGACTGAAATAATAAGGACACTGCTTTTTCCAGCGCAAGCAACCAAGCCCTCCAGTCTTCTTGCAGGCAAATACTCATGGGGCTTCAATGTGGGTTTCACATGAGTACAAATTGTAGAAGTTCAAGCTCTCAGTGAACATTATGGATGAACAACTGTACAGCTCTTTTGCTCTAAAAAAAAAACGCCCACAGCCACAGGGGATCTGCCCACTGAACAGGGCATGCCAATCATCTCACATGTTGTAATCCTACCTTCAGTATGACTTTTAAATCAATTCTACTTCTCAAGAGATAAATGTTTATCTTAAAAAATAACAAATTTGGACAGCACAAAACCTAGCTCTAATGGAGAAATTTTACATGAAATTAAATAAAACAGCACTAACTGTTATACATCATAGGAGTCGTCATCTTCATGGAACACTCAGAAAAGAGTACTTAAACATCTCTGAAATGTCATCACAGCCCTACCAAGCATTTCTGCCTCAAAATCAAACTGAGGAAATCATATTATTGTTGGGGGAGAGATGGGTGGAGGTGTATCTGTAAAATGGTACAAGGCTCTTCTGACCATCTACATTCACTTATCAGTCTTACTGGAACTACCTAATGAGAGAAAAAAATAGTCAGACTTATTATTCTGTTGGCATCCTGAACAAATTACCTTTAGCTCACTGACATTCTAATTTTCTAGAAACAGGCATAGTTATGCTAAGAAGGTTATGACTTGTGTATCTATCTTGGTTACAATTATTCCATCCTCTTTTCACTTCCCTAAGATATAGCATAAACGAGAAATTCCATTCTATTTGTTTTCTGTTGGCTGTAGACTGAGAGAACTACTGTCTTATTAAAAGACTATCTCCCTACTCTAGTTTTAGCCTGGAGATAACAGAACAAGGACTGGATGGCAGGGTGAATTGGAAATGGATTGTGGCTCACAACATGGATTTTACACAGCCCAGGACAGCACTCAAGAGTTTAGAAGCTGGCTCTGCCTGACACAGTGATTCCAGCTGATGGTTTCAGTGAGTCCTCATCACATAGCCATTACTATTATCAGTACTGAAGCAAGACATTTTGGTGACGTGGTGTAAACGTAACTTGTGTGGTTCCTGTACTGCAGATACACAGTGGATTTTGACCTCAGTGCTGTCTCATTATATGTGCACTAAGCCCTAAATGCCTCCCAGTGCTTATCCCTATAGAGCAAAAACACAGTGAATGTTACTTTTGAAACAAACAGGTACATCAGACAGCATGTGCAAGAGGTAGAGAAGTGATTTAAGAGCCCAAAGAGATCTGGCCCATGAGTGAGGACAGCTTACCTTAACACAACTGTCCTTGAGCTCAGCTTTTCACTCTGACAATAGATGACTTACCTCCTAGTGAAGCACTAGTAGAAACACCTCATTTCAGAAACTGATGCATTATGGTAAATTGGTGCAGTGTTTCATGCAATATGGGTATAGATGAAAGTCAAAAGTAAGCAGAGTGAATTTAAGGTACTTCTGGGAAACCACCCATGCCATCTTTAAATTCACAAAGGTCACTGGTGTTCTACAGAGCAACAAGGAAAGATGCTTAGGAATTAGTTTTAATAAGGCTGCTTCTAAAAGCCTGCACTGTAAATCACCATATTATTAAGAGAGGAAAGATCTTACCTGTTAATTCACTTTTACACCATTCACGTAATTTGCCTACATTTTGCGTTTCACCTGCAGGTCAGTTTTCTTCGCATGGCTATGATGCCTTCCTTTCCTAATTGGAGGCATTAGCACAAGGCTGCCAAAACTTGTGGCAAGGGATAAGTTATTTAAACGCAGACAAGATTCTGCCTTCTTTGACTTCAAACAAAACCTTATGACCACCTGTCAAATGATCCAAGGTTCAATAAACCCATGTTTTTTTGAAAGCATCACTGCTGGCCTTAAATCAGTCTGGCAGCCTTCTTTTACGAATCGAAAATAAACTCCCCTAGGAATAAGCTAGTGGAGGCAGCAGACATGTAAGCTGTAATACAACAATGAAGAGCAAACAAAGAGTTCTCCTATTTCTTGTGACATCCAGCTGCATAGGATTTACCGCTATGGCTTTTCAATAACCTGAGTCCTACACAGAGCAAATGTGCTATAGGCTGTTATGAAGTCGTTGGCAGAGACTCCATAAAGGTTACAGGAGATACCCAAGCTTCACTAAATAATTCTCCATCTCCCTTTTCCTTTTAGATAAAAGTAAATATTGCAAGGTCATACGCAGTAGAAATACACTGCTGACAGCACATCACTATGGAGGCACTAAGAAGCCCATAGGTATTTGTGCATATATGTCGCATTTGACAGCATGCACTTTTACAGTTCCTGTAGGCAGTATTTTTCATCCTAACTGGCAAGGTTTTAATGTTTTTTTCATTAAACTGTTTTTTTTTAAAAAAGGGAATAACGTGGCTTTTTTGTTCATTACAAATGCAGAACTAATCCTGAAAGGAACACTGCAGAGACTTTCAGGCTGAGGAGGCTTTCAAACCATTTCCACCTTTGAAGATGAGCTATCAAGGTACTGTCGTGGTTTAACCCTAGCCAGCAACTAAACACAATGCAGCTGCTCACTCACTCCTCCTCCCAGCAGGATGGGGTAAAGAATCAGAAAAAAAAAGTAAAACTAGTGGGTTGAGATAAAGACAGTTCAACAGGACAGAAAAGAAGAATATAATAATGATAATACTACTAATAAAAGAATTGGAATATACAAAAGAAGTGATGCACAATGCAATTGCTCACCACTCACCGACCAATGCCCAGTTAGTTCTCAAGCAGCCATCAGCCCCTCCTGGCAATTCCCCCCAGTTTATATACCGGGCATGACATCACATGCTATGGAATACTCCTTTGCCAGTTCAGGTCAGCTGTCCTGGCTGTGTCCCCTCCAAACTTCTTGTGCTCCTCCAACCTTCCTGCTGGCTGGGCATGAGAAGCTGAAAAATCCTTGACTTGGTCTAAACACTACTTAGCAACAACTGAAAACATCAGTGTGTTATCAACATTCTTCTCATACTGAATCCAAAACACAACACTATACCAGCTACTAGAAGGAAAATTAACTCTATCCCAGCCAAAACCAGGACAGGTACGTAATTTAGTTAAGTCTCAGTATGGCTGTAGCCCTTGTTCTAGACACAGTTGATAAGTTTGTTTCCTTTAGGACAAATGTATAAAAGGAAACAAACAGAACTGTTGAAACAGAAAAAAGCTGCTTTCTTTTGGTGGCCTTCAACACTGAATAGCTACCACCCAACATGACTCTTCCATCAAGAGAAAAGGTACAGTAGTCACTTTCAGCTCTTGGCATTCTTGTGGGAAAATAACTGAGTGGGAACTCTGAACACAGGGAGATGGAGACAAGAAGAACGTTCGTGAGATGCATGACACCAGCATCCTCTCTTCAGGGCTATAATTCAGCATTCAGGCACAGACAGATGAGACGGGGAATCTTAGGACCTTTGTGGTTTTAGATACCTGATATTCAAAGCCTCTGCCAGAAACTAAGTACCCCTACATGACAGCCAAAAATGGCAGGCCTGGCTCACAGTGACCATCTCTTGCTATCCTATAGACATCAGCACCTTCCAGACCACAACCAAACTGAACACTAACAAATGTGTCAGTGAGTCTTCATCCATTTTAAAAATTTCCATAGAAAGTAGTATTAAGGCCAGTATGAGCACTGGACCTCATATTTAGGAAGTTTAAATAAAACGAGCTGATTCCAACAGGTTTTTTCGCAGTGGCTCTTACCTGGGATCCCTTTCTAGCTCTCTATTTCAAAGATAAAGGCCTTCACACACTGTAGATACTCTAAGGACAGTTTCTGAAATCAAGTTTGAAGCACAATGGTAAACTAAGTTTTCACTACCGCTTCATGTACACCACTTGTCTAGTGAATGCGAGAGGCATTATTTCCAAAAATATCAACATGGTACATTTGACTAATTTTACAAAGAAACTAATGAAAAATCCACAAACTCTTTCAGGGTGACCCTGAAACAAATTATCATAGAATCACAGAATGGTTTGGATTGGAAGGAACCTTAAAGATCATCTAGTTCCAACCCCCCTGCCATGGGCAGGGACACCTTCCACTAGACCAGGTTGCTCAAAGCCCCATCCAACCTGGCCTTGAACGCTGCCAGGGATGGGGCACCCACAGCCTCTCTGGGCAACCTGTTCCAGTGCCTCACCACCCTCACAGTATTTCTTCCTAACATCTCATCTAAATCTACCCTCTTTCAGTTTAAAACTGTTACCCCTCATCCTATTACTACCCTCCCTGATAAAGTCCCCCACCTTCTTTCCCATAGGCCCCCTTTAAGTACTGGAAGGCTGCTATAAAGGTCTCCCCAGAGCCTAATTATTAATTACGTTGTACATACTCTTCTCTTCCTTAAAATACTGTACAAGCTTTACCACTTTTGAAGGTTTCAAATACAAATTGCAGAATGCCTTTAAATGGAGGAATGTCTTCCTTTATTTGGAAACAGCAGACAACTAGAACTTGGTAGCCATTTTATATCACCACACAGCCCACAAAGCCAAGAAAATGCTCTCTTGAGAAAATACTAACCTGGTACAGCTAGATGGAAATCAGATGACACCTTGTATTACAGTAAGTGCATCAACTTTGTAACAAACGAAGCATGCAAGACCCAAACCATACCAAATAGGGTGATGAGGAATGATATACAAAGCCATAAAAGACAACCTTCATGGTCCTATATAGTTCAGTCTGCGGTCTTCAAATTAAGAGGGCAATATACAGCAAACTCAATTTGATGCTATTGCTGGAAATACTAAAGGGTGTTCAAGGGTTTGACATCAACCTGCTGTTTGCAGGTTGTAATACCTTGTGCGGGGGAGATGAAGGCTGATCAAGGATCACAGTTCATAAACACTTGGAACATAAACCATTCTGAAATATAACAGCACTCAAAAGAATCAAAATATTTCATATTTTCTAGGGAGCTTAAGTACTGGGTAAAGCAGCACCACCTACATTATAGCATACAGAATAATCTTGGCTTTATAGAAATAACAGTGACAATTTGTTCCTTGCTCTAGACTTCCAGCAGGGCTATCAATTTATGACGGAGGGTTTCTGTCATGTCGATGCTTACCCAGTCGGAAACCGAGTTGCAGCTGCTATTTATTTCATGTAGATCATCCTAAAACCTTCACAGCTGGTAAATTTTGGCCTTTATAATTCAGATACATTTAATGTAGTACCCTTCCTCCCCAGCCAGCTGCTTCAGAAAATCAAATCATATCTGCCTTTCATGATGCACCCTCTCACAGGTGCTGACACTTTCTTCAACTTTGCAGTTATTATTTCAGATAGATTAGGAAGATCCCCCCACCTTAGCACGCAGCATATCAGGTGAGACTTAAGATGATCTCAATTATAAGAGAATTGTCAGGTTTAGGGGAAAAAGCACTTATGTCCTATCATAGTTCCTTAGTATCAGGGTCCACTTGAAACTAAAACCTTTATATAGCGAGAAAACAAAGACACATTTAGCCCAACCTTTATTCTTCTACAGGTAGCAAATTACCCTACTTCTGTCCTGAAAAAAATCAACCTGTATCTTCTATAAGCAAAGGAACTATTCCATGCTTTCCCTCTCCCTCTTTGAGCATGTACTTTCACACACAAAGTACCAAGCCTACTAACTATACCACTCCTCACATGCACATAGCACTTACTGCAAGAAGATAACAAGGAAGAAGGTCACATACAGAGAACATATGTGTACTGGTTTTGACTGGGACAGAGTTAAATTTCTTCATAGTACCCTGTATGGGGCTATGTTTTGGATTTGTGCTGAAAACAGTCTCCATAACACAGGGATGTTTTCGTTACTGCTGAGCAGTTCTAACACAGAGTCAAGGCCTTTTCTACTTCTCACCCCACCCCACCAGTGAGGAGGCTGGGGGTGCACAAGAAGTTGGGAGGGGACACAGCTGGGACAGCTGACCCCAACTGACTCGAGGGATATTCCAGACCATATGACATCATACTCAGCAATAAAAGCTGGGGGAAGAAGGAAAAGGGGGACATTCAGATTTATGGCATTTGTCTTCCCAAGTAACCATGACGGAGCCCTGCTTTCCTGGAGATGGCTGAACACCTGCCTGCTGATCAGAAGTGGTGAATGAATTCCTTGGTTTGGTTTGTTTGTGCGCACAGCTTTTACTTTATCTATTAAACTATCTTTATTTCAACCTGTGAGTTTTCTCACTTTTACCCTTCTGATTCACTCCCCCATCCCACTGGGAGTGGGAGGGAAGTGAGTGAGTGCTTATGTGGTGCTTAGCCACCCACTGGGTTTAAACCACAACAGTGTGTAACTGGACAAAAGGATGAATTTCCAGCAGCAGGCTGCTACTTGTCGATGGCGTAAAAATACTTAAAAGACAGAATTCTGATGTCCCACTACTTGCGTACATTTCAATCTATCTCCTGGATTTGTTTAAAAGGTTGAAATAAACACACTTGTGTACTGTATCAACCTATAACATAGTACTGCTTTTCCTGTTCCATGCAAAGGTAGCTTCTAAATATATATATATATATATATGTCTATAAATTTAATATTCCTAGTACATTGAGAGGATCACAGAATCATAGAATGGTTTGGGTTGGAAGGAACCTTAAAGATCATCTAGTTCCAACCCCCCTGCCATGGGCAGGGACACCTTCCTCTAGACCAGGTTGCTCAAAGCCCCATCCAACCTGGCCTTGAACACTTCCAGGGATGGGGCAGCCACAGCCTCTCTGGGCAACCTGTTCCAGTGTCTCACACTAAAGAGGCTCTTCCTTACATCTAATCTAAATCTACTCTCTTTCAGTTTAAAACCATCACCCCTTGTCATAAGAAATCTATCTCTGTTTTTTCATTAAAGCAAATCATTTTTTCCACTCAATTCTCCTTACCTCACCGTGCCTGGAACACTCAAGTTGACAGGTGATTGCTTTGTGCTACCTTGATAACAAGCCAATTATAAAGTATCTGAAAAAAAATGGCCTCCTATAAAATTACACTGTAGTTAATGAAGCATAGATACTGCCCCTAAAATGGAAAAGAAAACCAAAAAACAAAACCCAACAATCCGGAAACCTGACTATTACACGTACTAGTAATCTGGCCATAAAATGATAAAGGTTTGACATCCCATAAATTGCAAGCATCCAGTTTGGCTGTCGGGAAATTGCTTGCATACAAGTCACCTCAAATCCAATAAGCTTTCCTGAAAGTTTGATTATAAGTGAGATTATAACTCTATTATATTAATCACTGCAGAAGCAGCAGACAAAAAAACCCCCAAACCATACCAGACAACAACCTAATTGAGAACAATAAGAAAGATGAATAACATATGGTAGTTCACATAGGTGCCATGGCTTTATAATTGCTAAATTCAATTAAAGGAAAAAGAAGTTGGAGATTCTGCTACTGCTGTGATTTGCATATTACAGTTCAAAAAAGAAAGCCTTTTAAAAACTAGACTGTACTGAAATCAACCCTACAACACTAACAGCAAAAAAGTCTGAAAATTTTTGGATAATAAATGTCAATATGAATTTGTAGCGAATATGCATACATTACAGTGAATATGCATACATCACAAGAGAATTGTACATAAAAACTGTAATAAATATTTTGCATTTCTGTAGCACTTTTCATCTGAGTCTTAAAATGTGATTCATAATATATTAATTCTCAGTACCTAACTCATGTAAGCAAATGTCATATAGGGATTTAATCTGCTCGCCCAGAAAAGCATCACATTTTGAGAAAAGGCCAGCAAGCCTTTAATGGTGTCAAGTAACACTACGAAATAGGATAAGAAATGAAGAAGCTCGTATCCAACTAAGTAAGATCTAGAGGAACATACCCCCATGTCAAAACCTCAGCTATTATCCGCAACCGCCTCTTACCAAAATACAGTTGTCTGCTGCTTAGGCAAAAGAAATAAGACTTTCTTGCAATCTCTTAAGTGTTAGATTACAAATCCTCAAAAAGGAGGAATACCTTTACATTTTGCTGCTAAAGGCAGTCCACCTCATGTCCTCACTATGGCAAGTACATAATACACTAGCTTACAAACTGACACTGTTGCCCTGGGGAGAAAGATGGAAACAAAACAAAATGTTACTGATGTTACTGTGCTTAGTCATTCAGAGAGCATTACTCTGACTGCCAATGCACCTCACACAGATGTTCTTCAGAAATGTGCCCACCTACAAATTAATGGATTGGCTAAATAGACACGTTAACTATCATGGCACACAGACATGAACACGTAATCTGTCTGAGGACTTTCCACAGCTAAATTACAAAGGTAGCAAAGCAATGGCGATAGAGTGCAAGGCAAGTACCTACAGAACAAGACAGAACCAAGATCACAGAAACTTATTTTTATTCTAAGCAGAAGTACAAGACATTGAATGTTTGTCTGTTGGCGGGCTTGTCTCTCAAGATATTATTTGTATTTTCTTAATCCTAATTTTTAAAAGCCTAAACAAAAGAATGACTCAAAATGAATTAGCATTAAGCATACCAAGATTATTAACAGGCTAAACAGCAATATGCTTCCAGGGCACCATGCCACCTCCAGCCAAACCTCATTATCCTTCTGAACTCTAGTTAGAGAATAAATGGATTGACCTATTTATTTCATGTCTAAATTTTATTAGAGGATTAATTTATTTTTTAGCATTCAGCAATGGCAGCAGCAAAGGTATTTGTACTTTGTGAAGTGGTCTAAGAGAGGTAGAAGGGGTGACAGAATGAACTTTGTTGATGCAACTGGACTGGTTGCACAGTGCAAATTCCTGCAATCAGTATCACTTCTTGTATGTATCCCTCTCTCTGCTCTAGCTACTCGCACACAGCAGTGTTCTCGCTGGTCTCACACTTTCAGTCTTAAATCACTGATATTCTTTTTCTATTTTTCTTATCTCCAGTTTTGGTATTTTTTCCATCCTGTGCACACTGGTTTCTGTTTAGCTATTACCTTCTCTGCTGCAAGTAGTCTTGCTGATACTTCATCATCTCTACCAGCTTCTAAATCCTGCTTGCCACTATGATCCTCTACTGGTTTCCTTCTCTCTCCCTTCTTTGGGATTCAGCCATGAAATCAAAGATGAATCAGATACCAGACATACACATTATCATCAGATTAGATTCATCACAGCTGCATGTTCCATTGCCTGTAATGAGTGAAACTGAAGTAAAAAGGGACAAAACATCATGAAACATCTGACAACCACCCAAATTTATCTCTGTAACCAAGCTATGCTAGAAGGGGTACACAGCCTAATAAATGCATAATAACGCGTGTAGAAGCCAAGGCCGTAACTCAAACATGATCTGGCTTCCAGCACAGCAGACCCAGCAGCAAAGACTGCCTTTGAGGAGGTACAACTACCATTCAGTTCAAGTTTCAGTTCTGAAATATACTTTGTGGTCTTTGGTGAGACTTTTTTGTTTGCTTGTTTTTAAAGGCAACTGAAGCAGGAGTCCTAAAGGAAGTGATGAGAAACTTGACAGTAATAGAGTGAGAAAGTGAAAGACAACGCTGGGTCTTTGCGACACTTCATCAGGCTGCTAACGCCAGCTGACCACTCACGTGCCCCAAGCCCTTCGGAAGACCAGTTTCTTTTACAAGTTTTTCTAAATACTTTGGATCCCACAATATTGCCTCAGTCTTCCTTCTTCCCCTGGCAGAAAGGAGCGCTTATCCCCAGCTACGTTTGATCCATGCAGCTTGGCAGACAGATATTCATCATGTGCAAATCTACTGGCATGCCAGAACAAGCAGGTGTCTCTACTACAGAATCTGCTCAGGACCGTGGTGACATCACAGCAACAGTGGCAAAAGCATGAGCATTCAAAAAGCATTTTTTCCCCCATACTTAGTTTGTAAAAATTAGAACAAGACTTTCTTTTAAGAACTTTGTATGACAAGAAAACACTGAAAGGCAATCAGAAATATTTCCCAATAAATAAATGCAATCCTATAATTAAAAAAAAAATACTTGGCCTCATCCAAAGAGCACTGAAATTACTGGAAAAGTTTCCATTGAAACATCTGAGTTTTGTAGTCTTCTCATCAGTTGCAGGGAGCCTTGAAGTACTCTTTTTCATGTAATCTTCTTCTACAATAGGAGTGGGTTTTTTAATGAATTTGGTACTTCCCTTCCCCAGGAATATAGATCCTGGAAACCACTGTACTACAAATAATATCAATCATGAAAGGTACCTCTGGAGTATCACTGGATCTGGTCGGTCTTGTTTTGTTCTGTTTTAAATACAGCTGGCCTTTGTAACACACCTTATCAAGGCATTTCTAAGGTGCACATTGCCATAACTAAATAATGTAGGAATATTCTATTAATTTAGCCATGAATTATCTGCAAACAGATAGAAAGTTTTTACAAACATGTTCCGTACTGGAAATTATTTGATGGGTGTTTTCTGTGCAATATAGATTGCTCTTGAACTGCTTAGGAAGTATGTGTTTTAGAGAATTCAATATTCTTAATTCACTGTTTGAACTTTTATGTTTGCACTGTAATGCAAATGCACCCTCTGACTGGGTAAGTATTAACTCTTAGGAGGTAACGCTCCTTTCTAGGACTGACTGAATGCAACACTTCTAGGCAAAGCAAGGAAATATAAAAGATGCAGCTCACTCCTAAGAAGAGTCAGACAGGAGAAGATTAAGCCACAATACAAATAAGCTATTTCAAACAGAAATCTTTAGGTAAGCAAGCAGCAGGCTTAAGATAATGTTTGTAAAAGCATTCCATTCTACATTCTCCAGGTAAGAGACTGCTCGCTACATGATGGTCATCTTATTACTGGAGACGTCTCCTTTACTAGAGTCAGGGTGCAGAACATTCATCTGAACCTGGACAGCAAGCTTTACTTAAAAATCCTCCTTACCAGGATGCTATCCTATGAGGCACTCCATGATCTACTACTGATTTAGTCCCACTAGCCAGCTATGCAGCTACAAGTTTTTGTTACTCTCACAGTTGCTTGGGCATTGGGGTTGTGCATTTTTCAGTTGCGTCAAAGGAAAACACAAAGTTTTTGAAAACTGCTGTCCTGTATTTTTTGGAAAGAGATTGGAATAAATGTAGTGTTCACAGCCAATCTCCCAGCAAAAAGTATGAAAATCATTGCTTTTCTTAGAACAAGTATATAGGTCAAAATTTAAGAAAGCAACCCCATGTACCACCTTGCTACCATGATATGAATCCACTCTAAGGACTGACTGACAGGGTAGCTCAGAATCTTTGGCTTCACTGCTGAAGCTATCAACAGGGGTGGCCAATTAGTGAGAGCTCCTGTAGACAGTTCTTTGATGGAAAAGACAGAGTTCTTCAACACATTTCCCACTGACTATCAAATGCCCTGCCGATGGCGATGACTTCCAGCATCTGGTGACAGGCTGAATTTGAACGGGTGACCCAGGTTTGAAAAGGTCTCAAACCCATTACCAATCTCCTGTCTTACCGATATTTTTATTGCTGTGAAGACAGAAAGCTGATCCTACCAGTTTGCCATTCTGCACCCAAGCACACACCTATACCGCCAAGGAAGCAAAGTGCACTTCTCCAAGCACTTCGTTTTGTTTCGAGTTCCCCACTTGGGAAGTGATAGAGGTGTCGAATAGAAGCCTTGGCCAATTGCATAAATCAGATTTCACTTAAGTAGCTAATGTCAACCTTGAGGGGAGGTGGGGGAAGGAGATTAAGTGTTCATTTCCAGAGACCAGCACATCTTTTGTGCCTCAAAAGCATCTGAAAGAATATAAATCAAAGCAGAATATGAACCAGCAAAGCTAATTCACTGCCTAGCTGTTTCATTTCAGTTGCATCTTTCTCAATCTCCTCAGCCAGGTAACATGGCCTTTCCTTGAAAGTTACACAACAAATCAAATAAGTGGGTGCTGGGAAGAAAAGAAGAGAGGAGGAGAGGTAAAATTTATTACTGCCTAAAAGGGAAGGTGACTCATAAGAGAGTGGTATTAACAAAGTGACAGTATGAGACGAAGAGGGAGCGCTTTGAACTCATTCTAATGATCTAATGACTAATATAATCCATTAAGAAAAGCAAGGGCAAGATCTTTTTCACTGATTAACGTACCTTATCCATGTTTTTAATAAAAAATTTAATATATACTGCTCCTCAGCTATCTGCATGTTTAATTAAAATGCTGAAAGCTTCCAGAAAGTGTTCATTTCACTCCATCAGATGAAATAGTGAATTATCCAGCCCCTTCACCATGGATCTGGAAGCAGTAGGAGAAAGTGAGAAGGAAAGGAAAAAAAAAAAGGAAGAATTGTATCATAATAAATACAAGAACACCCACTGGCTTAGCAATGTACCTGCTAAGTATGGTGTGTGAAACCCCTAGACAAATACTACAAGAATTTAACACTAATATTTTATGAAGCAGATTTTTTATCGAAGCTAGAAACAGCATAAAATATCTGAAAAATATTAAAGTTCTGCTCTTATGCTTCAGTGATGTATAAATGAATGTAATCTACTTTTAGGGACATACATGAAATTCATACAAACGTAATCACAATATTTAAAAAAACTCCACACTCACCAATTACTCTACAACTGTGTATAAATCTCTAAAGCCCTCAAATTGAAATTAAAGAGAAGACCCACCTTCTTGATGTCTATCCAAGCATTATGCAATCACTTAAAACAGAGTTTCTGCTATGAGAAAAGATGCATCAGCGTGTGTGTCACTAAGGTTCTGCTGAGCACTGTATAAATACCTTTCCTGTTCAGACTGACCAACTGCCATAATGCATTTTAAAAGCAGACTACATTATTAAAATAAGTTCAACTCAAGTGAGCAGTTGAGCTATTTCTGGTTCAAAATAATGGACAGGGATCCAGATCCCATTTCACTTTGTCGCAGCTGGACTACTTGATCATAATCTTGAATACATTCAAAATGGAAGGCTCTTGCCAAGACAGTGTTCAGCCAACTGACTCGAATGGTGCTGAGCCAAAAGCTCTGTTCAGATACAGTCCATCCTTCTCAGAGCTTTGCTTCTGTTAAACCAACATATTCAGTACTGATTCAGAAGTAGTTTTTAGCAAGAGCAATTACAGCGCTTTTTTTTTTTTAAGGTGCCAAAGTAGATATGAAGTATATGAAAAGACTGCTTGCTAATTGTTTGCCACTGTTTAACATTTCAGCAGTGGCTTCTTATTATTAATAGGTATTTTAGTAGTAAATTCAGACAGCACTTGTGACTTTGTACAGTTTTGAGCAAATCACTGTTCATTCATGCTTCCCCCCCCCCCCTTTTTTTTGAACACAGTCAGTCTACTCTGGGATAACACTGGCATATTGTGAAAGACATGGCTAAAGGAGTTTTCTAAAATGTTAGGTTTTATGTTTAATAACTCCTAGAATAACAGGGAATTTCCAAGAGAAATTCAGCATTATGCCAGTATTTTTAAAAGTTTTGAAGAGGTGATCCTGACATTCTGAACACCAGAGAATCAACACGGGACAGGTTAAATGGCTTCAGAACTGATTGATGCATCTTACAACATGATAGACAAAAGACAATTACTAAGTAAACATATTTTTACAAGAAAGAGGGGAATGGGTCCTGCTCTATAATATATATCGAGAAGAATACAATAGGCAATAAAGTCTGCAACTGGAATAAAGGTAGGGTAATCATAAATAAAAGGTCAAATCATTGATTAAAAAGAAAGTCAGTACAAGCAACCTATACTTCAGTAAAGTTCAGTGCCAAATAACATGCAGGAAGAAAAACATGGCAATAGTGACTGTATGAAGATACTTGTTCTGGCAGTGACACTGAAAAGTATATGGTCATAACATCGGACGGTCAACTGAACTTGCAGTTGCAGTCAGGCACTGCCACCAGCTGTGGCGAGAGGCCCAACCTGCGTTGCTCTGACATGACCAAAGTGGGCTTCAAGCACAGTCATGTAGAAGTTTCGGGGAGCTGGTACCTGACTACAGCTCTCAGTATCAGCAACACTGTTTTGGGCCAGGCAGTGAGAGGAAGCAGAGCCTGGAAGAAGTTTGACTACAGCCAGCTAAACCCTTTTACACAGCGAGGTCCTGAACTTGGCATCTTTTAAAACTGTTCTTTTATAAAGGCAAAAATAAACACTTGTAGACAAGTAATGAATTACTTTTCAGGGTAACTGCTGTATAAAGGATAATCTGAACATGACCCTTCTACCCCCGAAACCCTCATCCTATCTTTCAGTCTGTTGAGATACCCATATAAATTACAAGTGCAATGTACTGCTATTATCAGAAACTTGGTATTTTCACCCTCTTTCTTCAAACAACTGAAATAACACAAGGCTTTGACAATGTTTAGTGTGCTTTGCACACTGCCACTCAACACAGCAAGCTAAGCAAATGCTAGCCATCTTTCACCAAGGTTTATTTTTAATAAATAACTTACTGGAATCAATACAGAGATTACTAGATCAATTTCTATACACTATGTACACAGGAGGTCAGATGATCTAATGGTCTCCTTTGGCCTTAAAATCTATTAACTAATTTGTTTTCCACAGATGACCAAACATGACTGCAAGAACAGTCTTCACAGTCTACCCTCCTGGAAAAGGAAAGGGCAGGGGGAAGCAACCTTGGCAGGGAAATGCTTTTTACTAGAGTGTGTTAATTTTCAACTGATACCATTTAGTTCAGGTATAAATTCAGATATAAATGTAGTATCTGCTGAGAAAACGAACAATGTTATAGATGTCTGCAAGGAACTCCCAGACAAGCATACTGTCAGTACTGATACTTGGCTTAAATGTTTTGTCTTTTCCAACATGAAAAGCTATGGCAAAAACAACTAGAAAAATGCAGAGTCTCTCAGTATATCCGTAGCAGAGGCTGTCCAAAGGAAAAAAAGATTAAAGATGCACTAAAAAAGGTGCAGAAGTTTAATCCCATGATTAATATGGGAACTTGGATTTAGAATGCATAATGTGATCACTGGTCTAGCTCCCTTGGAGCATCATCTGTGGCAGATCAAAAAAAAGCAAAGTGCTTGTCCTGCATGCAATTCAACAGTAGCTTATTGGCCATGAGAAATAATATCTTAACAATGTGACTTACCAGCTTTTCCCAGAAGGCTGAAGGCTGCTGTGTTATACTAACAGTACCTTATTGAGAAAAGGTTTAGAGAAGAGACTGTGAACTTTGATTAAGATATGCAAGGTCTAGCCCTTCATCTGAACTTATTCACCCATTTTAATGCTTTGTTACTATATAAACTACCCTGCTGCTGCTGTACATGATGGTATTCATTTAGTTTTATTGTATCTATCATCTTTTAACTACTTAAAACAGTTTTAAGAACCTCATACATTAAATCAAATGTCAAGACAATCACGTCACTCAAAAGCTTTTCCCAAGCTTAAAACAACAGTCTGCAAATGCAGTCTCTCTGGAGGCTGACTTGAACATACTGCAAGTACTCTTCCTAACAATGAGTAAGACTTCTACTACAATCCCCGGCTATATGAACCTCCTACCGTACTAAGACAGGAAATTGGTAGACTACAAAGGCAAGTGACTGCTAAACCTATATTCTGGGGAAGGAAAAAACCACCCAAACCCACCACAAAAAGCAATCTCCCCTAAAAGGAACTTTGAAGAACATCCTACTCGTTAAGAAAACCCTAACAATCATCCCAAAGGCTCTTAAACTACAGCGTTGGCTTGATTTCTTTATATGATCACATCTACAGCAGCACGGTATGAGTCCAGGATCTCAATCAATACTCAATCTTATTTAAAATGCTATGCAGTATCACCAACCCTGTGAAGCATGCCTGGCAACATCTTGGGAGTAAATCCCCACGTCTAGGACAAGAATATCTTGAAGCAGTACTGCCCACATTTACAAGAATGTAAAGACAGTGCAGGTATGCCACTTCCAGGCTGAAAAGAAATCATTAGAAAAGATGGAGAAAATTAAGGAATGATGCAATTATATTCAGGAAAAAAACCTGATATTACAGGAGCTATCTGCTACTTAAAGCAATGTCCATGAAAACATTTTTGCAGTTTTTCCAAGTTTAGTCCTGTAATATCCCAATCATGCCAATACATATATTCTTATTTTGAGGCCAGTGAGCTGAAATATGAAATTGCAAATGTTGACGCTGTGATTTGCTAGGCAGGACTATGATTAGAAGTGGGATTATATCCTTCTGAGTTATTAATAAAAACACGTCCAATCATTCCCTTTAATAGCAATTTCTCTGCAAAGTATACAGAATACTTTAAGAAAAGGCTACTTCTCTTTTGTAAAATGATACAATTTTTTAAGTATTTTAGTGTCCTTTCTCTCAGAAAACTATCAAGCTGTCTAAACTATCACAGACCATTATAAATTTTTATTAAGCTGCAAATACAGTTCAACTCAAGAACATTGCCATTATAAGCATAAAAAACCCAGCGATGATGAATGCATTACAGACAGAAGAGAACTGGTTGCAGAGACAGAGCAGGAGACTGCTTGGGAGTGCCCAGGATGCCCCAGGGCAGTCCAGATTAGGACTGATCCACACACCTTCAATGAAACAATTCAAAACGTGCAATCTTGCTGAAACCAGGATGCTTCCTAAGCTTATTTGACAAATGTTTCACTGGGAAGGCCTCCCTAGCAGGGATGGGATTGCTAGTCAAAAGCAGAAGGGGAGAAATGTTTTTTTCCCCCTCTGCTTTTGGGATAGTTTAATCACATATGTCTCTAGTCAAAAACAATTACGACTCAATCCAAGCCCTGCGATAAGAAGCAGAGAATGGTATTTCCACCAGCGATTGCTATAAAACCCAATGCAGTGGAAAGGGTTTCTTTCTGTGAAACCGTAAGGAATATTTCTGTAAGGAAAATACAAGAAAATTTTGTGGAATAATAAAAAAAACCCCTAGTCTGCGGGATGTAGATTGTGCTACCTAAACATGTTTCCCCTCCATCAAAAATAAATCAATGTGACTGACTGTACTCTTCTTGCATCTCCAAAGAATTTATTTTCTGCCATTTTTATATTGATTTCATATAAAGTCATTTAGAAACCTTCTCGTTCTGTAGCATATAAGATGATACATCATACACAGAAGTTATGTGGGGTTTTTGTTTTAAAGAGATGCCAGGGACATGAAAGCTATGAATAGTTACAGGCAGAGATTTTAAGCACCTCTGTTCTAACTTTAGACTCTAAGCACTTTCAGTCATTCATGCCAATTGTTGTTCATATTGGTTCCCTGAAAAGACAGTGATTCCAGAAAAGCTAATTTTCCTTCACATTTTAGAATCTAAGGTTTTCTGGGTCTCCTGACCCTAACTCCAAACCCTGGCATGTTGTTTCATTAAGAACAAACAAACAAACAAACAAAACCCCCTTATTTTCTAAGACATTTTAGGCATATAAAGGACTTTTGTCCGAAGTTGCGTGCCTAAAATGTGCGCACCTTTGTATGTGTCCTGAAGTATGCCAGTGAAGGAGCTGTTACAAGAGTTCATTTGCAGCCACTACCCTCATTTTATGCCACTGAAGGGAGAGGGCTTGCCCCCTTTTCCACTTGCAATGCCCTAACCTTTGCAAATCCACAGCTCTTATGCTAAAGGCTATTTCCTCTGTAATAAATCTCACTGTCATAACATCTGCTCAGCCCACTGACAACATTGCTCCATGCTGTGGCAGCAGATACAACAGTCTACAGTTTGTGATTCCAACCAACCTCTCTCTCCTCTGCCTCTCCAGGCTTCCTCCTTTCCTTGAACAGCTCTTGAGAAATACAGCTTGGTCTCACATTGGAGTGCAGAAATTGTTTCCACCTTCTCTGCTTTGTACTGTTTATGAAGGTTACTATTTAGGTACAAACCCACAGGCATTTATTTATGTTTTTAAATAGAATTTCAAGAAAAGAGAGAATACGCCTTCCAGTCAGTTAGCTACCATACTGATGGCACAATCTCTTTACAAATAAACTTTGGTCTTGTAGAATTTGGCTTTGTATCAACTTACACTGTAAATTGCAAACTAATGAATTTGTATTGGCAGAGGAAAATGTTTCTGCTTTTACAGACTACAGCATTTGCCAGTAAACAAGATTACTAGGAACAATTCCCAGTTTCCCCAGCAACTTAGTTACTTGTCTCTTACAAGGCTCATATGTTGATTCATTCCTCTCTGCGGTCCCAGTGTAATGAGTCTACTCTTAACCACCAGATAAAATTATAGCAACTGAATGCCAAGTTTTGTGAGTTCTGATATTCTGAAAAGTTAGAGAATACCTAAGTGCTGGGCACAGGACTTGCCTGTATCCTGATGTCACCAGAGCTCTAGGTTTCTGCTTTAGGACCATTCCTCCACAGTTTTGCATGTCCTTTCAATCATTAAGCTCAAAATAAGATACATGGACCAAAATCACTACTTATCTTCTCAGTCCTCTTCCTACCTCCCCATTTTGTAAAACCATGGAGAAACCCTTAAGATGTGAAACCAGAATTACTGCACAAGTGGGAGTCTACCCACAGCTATTTAACAGCAGCCCTTGTAATATAGTTCCTTGCCCCTCTCATCAGTGCCTTCCAAGTGCACTTTATTTAGAATAATGAGAAGACACTTGTTTAACTTTCTAGGAGCTCCAGCTCTCCAAGGCAATTTTGTAACTTGAAAACTCCTTACATTTGCCTCTGATTTTTATCAATTACAACTGAGTTTTGTGTAGTAGTTAGAAATATATTGTCAATTATAAAATGACATGCCAGTTACATAATCACTGTGACCAGCTAAAACCACATTGTTGATAAAAAGCAATCAACGGTCTTTATCCACATTCTTTTAAAGCTGGTTAATAAAGAGTGATCTAAGAGTAATGTTATTTTACCTGAGAAGTGAATTAAGCCACACTACTTCAATAGCAAGCTTCTGAAGTACTCATACACATTAAACTATTACAATAATGCATTTTAGCAGATTTGCTAAGCCTCGCTCAAAAGGGAAACACAAATCACTTTGCAAACTATGGAAGAAGTCCACGAAATCAGTGAAATGCTTTGTCCAGATAAAGAAACATTTGTATAAAACATTCTAATTATAGTCTGGCAAGGCTTAAAGAAAAAGCACAAATAAATAGCACACATCTGTTACAGACAGTTTTTTTTACAGGCTGTTAAGTACCTAACAGTGTTCAGGTATCTCAATCCCATGGAGATAAAGAAGAGTCAGATTCTGAAAGCTTTTTAAAAATAATTCAATAAATATAGTCTTCCTTTTTTTTTCTTTTTTAAATCAAGAACATAATTTCCTGTATGTTAAATAGATCCCTACTAACATTAGGATGAAGAAAAGTCTAGCCATTGAAATGTATCAGTTTGAAAACTGATAAAAGAAAAACCTTTTATAGAACACACTATTAGTTTCTGGTACTCACTGCAATAAAGTATTGAAGCCAAAAGCTTTAAAAAAAAAATAAAAGAAAAAAAATAAGAAAGAACTAGCTTTTTATAGGAAAAAAATATCCACAGCTCTCAGGAGATATGAATGCTTAGTTATGACAATGTAACTCATCCCTGCTGGACATGGCTGCAAGTTGGTTTTAGGTGCTTATTCCATACCTACACGTTAGAGTGCTTCTTGCACCAGTCCTTCAAAGAGTATGATACAGTACTAGTGTCTGCAACAGTATCTTAAACATGATGAAATGCTAGTTTCATGGCACGACAGCTCTCACCTTCACTCAAACAAAATTAGAAATATTATCCCTGTTGTTCCCAAATTAGGGCCTCCCCACGGGTTAGTTCACTGCAGGTCATCATTAACTCTCAGCCTCTTCAAAATTAGCACTTGTAGGAGACTCTGGTTTCATTCCTAACAATTTACAGGGGCAGACAAGTCATTTTATGAAGCTTCTCTAACAGTACCATCCACAGATACCTAAACATGTACGCTTACAACAACCAAAAGGAAAAAACAAGTCTAAGAGCCTATAGAGTTTTTGTGCTTTCATGAAATTCTGTAGGATGAGAGAAATTTCCTACAACTTAAGAAATGCTAATTTCTCCCACACATTTTCACACACCTCTAGAGAAAAGTCTGAATTCCTACCAAATTGAGCTAATACACTTCATATTCACATGTTTCTGTCCCAAGTTAAAGATAGGGAACGAAAATGAAATTGAACAAAAATGCATTATCACATTTCAGGACTTGCAGACAGATTTGATGGTGGAAATTTCTTGAGTACTCTTGTTTTTGAAAGTCCAGCCTAGTTTTAATGTCACGTATGATACGGATGGTTGACATACACAAACATCAAAGATATTAAGGGAAGTTACCTCTATTTGCTTTTGGTTAAAGGGAAGTTGAGCTTGCCAGTGTATCTGCTGTAGCAGTCGAAGTTCTCTATTGCTTTTGCTATTTCCACTAATTTTATCAAGGTGATGAACGATATAGTAAGACTTAACCTCAGAGAGATCAGATGCAAGTTTCTGTGCCTTTAAGGCCATTAAAAAAACATCAAAGCAGAAGCTGCTACATACGAGAACTCATAAAGTACTTGTTCTAAGGACAAATATTGCTCAAAAAACAAAGGAAGACACATTCCTTTTTTACAGAAGATGGTACTATGTTCAATCATGAGGACCATTTTCAGAATCTAAGCACAAAATTTAAAAAACATATAAAACCAATCAGATTTAATTTAGCTGATAATCTCAATGCCATAATAACCTGGTACCCACAGACCTCGTGCAATTACTGCATTATACTTTCTAAGTTTGACAACCCATTTTCAGGCACTAATTTACCAAATGATGATTGCTGTTTTTATGAACTACATTAGCTGGAACATAAAGCCCTTGATTTAACTTGTTCTTGTCTTCGAAAGATCTTTGCCAGAAGTTTCATTTTTAGACTGAAATGAAACTTTTCCTTACATTTTTTCTTTTAAGGAAAATGGCTTGTTCCATGTACAAAACTAATTTTTAGCAGACCAAAGGATGTTTATACAAAATTTGAACCTTAGAACAGCCCAAGTTGGAAGGGACCTCAAAAGATCATCTGGTCCAACCTTTCATGGGAAAGGGAGCCTAGATGAGATTGTCTAGCACCCTGTCCAACTGTGTTTTGAAAACCCCTAGTGATGGGGAAGTTCTTCCAGTGAATGACTGTTCTTACTGTAAAAAAATGTCTGTCTTATGTCGAGATGATACCTCTCCCAGTGTAACTTGTATGTGTTGCCCCTTGTCTTCTCCATGCGGCTCCTTGTGAAGGGAGAGCCTCTGTCCTCTTTGTAGCTGCCCTTTAAATACTGGAATACTGCAGTGAGATCCCCCTGAGCCTTCTCTTCTCCAGGGAGAAAAGACCTAACTCCTTCAGTCTTTCCTCATAGGGTAGGTTGTCCAGCCCTTTGATCAAAATTATGTTCTGTGTAGAGAAATCAGGTCCACATTTTTGCATATGGATACGCATTTTTAATTTCAGGGGAGGTCAGAGACAATTCTCGTCCCTGAGAACAGCACCATTAAAACCATATTACAGCACTGAAAACTCAATTCTGTTCTTTCTTTGACTTTGTTCACTACTCAGCAAAATGCCGTCTTGTTAATTATCGACTTCATCATCGAGGGACAGTTTAATCACAAGACTGTCTGCAGTTCAGGCTATCACAGCAGTACTAGCAGGGAATTTTGCACTGCACATAATTGGCCAGGTAATTAGAATACAACATCCTTAACTGCTCAGTTACCAAATGTAAATGGTGCAGCGCACAGTGCTTGACTGGTGGAAGACTTGGGGGAACCTATGCAGCTGCCAAGTGCCCACTTTTACTTCTTCACAGCGTAGCTAAGCAAACAGCACTGGTGGCTTATTGCCACCCTGTTTTCCTGTGGGGTGGTGGAAGCCCTTTCATTCTGTGATGTAAAAAGAAACGCAGCAAATTGACTGTATTTCACAACATCCAAATCCACACGAAAATAAAACCATAAAACCAGGATTTTTGAAAAGCATAGAAAACCCAGCATCCTGAGAACAATGGCAAGTCAGAGCAGATTACTTATATGAAACAGTATCACTGCCAAAATTGACAACACTACCATGTGGGACAGTGTGCAGTTGCAGGCTGGGAACTTATTACAGGATCTGCATAGTCTGAGCTACAGATGTTTTCACACTCCACAGTTCTGTACAAATAGACTGGTCCAGTACACAGCTGGGAAGAGCAACCCTGATCTAATAATTGCCTTATGGACAATTCAGAAGTTATCACAGTATGTACTTTAGAGCAAGAAGTACACATAATAATACCCGGAAAGGCAGTTCTTTCATCTGTTGATGGACAATATGAAGTACTGTGTTAAAACTGGCTAGATTACCAGCTCCCTTCACTGGAATGCTAATTCACAGCTCTGATAGTTTGTAATCTTTTTCTCATTTTCGTGCTAAATGAATTTGTAGCTTGTATTTGTTCACATGTTCCTTGGTCAACACTTCCTTCTCCTTCAGCTAGCTCTCTTCTGTAATTCAACACTTGCCTTTCTTTCTTCAAACATATTTGTAAACATCAATGTCTACTCTTCAGGTCAGTAGGCTAAAAAGGGCCATTTTTTAACCTCACCTGGTGTGGCAAGATCTCTGCTCCCTAAGCACCATTCTAGGAACCCTTTTCTACACCTATTCCCATTTTAGATTTCCTTTCTCAAACATTGCTGACCAGACTGGTATGCAGTACTCTGCCTTAGGTACTGTTACTGTTTTATGCAATGGCAATAGCATATTCTCTCTTTCAGAAAATCTTCACCAGTCTCACAGCTGACTGCTGTGCAGTTAACAGAAACTCTGAAGTCTCTCCTAGCAATTCCACTTCCAGCCAATAAAACCCCTGCTTGGAACAGAAGTTTTTACTATGCTCCATGTACAAGATTTTTAATTTCTGCCACAGTTTTTACCTCCAGGAGTCCAGTCCTAAAGGCATCACATTCTTTCTTACTTTATTCCACTATTATATTAGCAATGCCTCTCAATCCTATGTGACCACATTTATCCTACTGCTTCTGTGTTCTCTACACTGTCTAGAGGCAATGACTCATAAATTCTTGTGTCAGTTGGTCCAACAATCCTGTGCCTTTCTCAATGCTCCTCCCTCAGGAGTTTCTCTCTTCAGCTTGTGAAGAATCCGCAGTTGCCCACACAGGCTTTCCAAATGCAACTAGAATGCTTTGTTTGTATGGGAACAGGATAAGACATCTCCAGCCATAGAATAGAATGAACTGATGAAATTTGTTTAGTTTTTAAGAGAAGAAAGTGGTTAACTCAGGGCATTTGCTACTTGTCCATGTTCCCAAATTAAGCCTTCCTTTAAGGAATAAAAATAACAGCGTGAAATTCTTTAGCAGACAAGCCCTACAGAAAGCTGCTTTCTAGGCAAGAACAAAGGAAACTTCTGCAAGAAGCAGCTAATTCAATTGCATGTTCCCTTAGTGTCCTGGTTACGTTAAACCTGAACAATATGATTCTCACTGGAAGGAGAAATCATGAGCCAGACATAATCATTAGGCAAACTCAATCATGTTTATATTATTCAGATATAATCAGAACCTACTTGTCCTTATCGTTGTAAGGTGTTTGAAAAGCACAGTGTTTACAATGGGGTGCTTGCCACCCCCCTTCTTCTATTGTAAGGCTACAAAAGATAAAATACTGGACTCTCCATCTCTTTGTAGATTCGATTCAGCATAACAGAAATTATGTTGCTACAGTCTTAAAAAAAAAAAAAAAGTAAATGTATAGAATATTTATCATTGGGCAAAGACAAATTGCCTTTGAGAAAGTGAGTCAGGTCCAGAATTGTGATAATCTGTATGTACACTCTGAAACAGTAATACTTTCTACAAACCAGCGTCTTTAAAATGTATCGAAAATATAAACAATACATAAACAGAACTTATTTTCTCTTCCAGGTTCATATAAATTCACCATTGTTAATATAATTAGAAGCTTTATACCATAGTGTAAGATCAAATATTCTGCAGGTATTAAGCAAATAATTTCCCGAAATTAATTTTCTTCGTAAGCAGCTATACTAATCCAGGATCTGTCTCTTGAGAAACGGAAAAAACCACTGAATTTCAACAGGGCTATGTTACCTTACCTTAAGGTAGTTTAGGATGTTACCCAGAAGCTAATCTGACTTAGTATAAAGGATGGCCCAAACTTGTCCAAATATCTGGATGAAAACAGCCAAGCTTTCAGAGTTTATCACACACATCGCACATTTCACATGAACAGGACTTGCAGGATCTCAGAACTCTTAAACCAGCCAATTTTTTATATTTAGCCACATAATCATGTTCCAGAGCTTTGGATAAATAACCTCTACTTATCGGGGATGGATATCTTTTAAGCCACATTCATTTAACAGTAACATTTTCTTGCTAAAAATCTAGAAATTTTTTTGCTATCTGAATTAATGCAACAAAACCAGTTAAAGTGAGTACTTTACATCAACCTTACTTTATATCAACAACACTTCATAAAAGGTATATGTTTACAACAGGATCCTAGACATTAAATAATCAATCTAAAGGCCACACAAATCAAAGCTAGAAACTTAATGCATGCTTTACAAGTTCCACATCTTCTTCATATCATTATTTAACTATGTACAGTTTAAGAATGTTCTCATTGACCTGCAGGAGTTATGAAAATACACCACTCTATTCTAGGATTCTTAAGACACCTAGCTACAGTCTAGTCTTCATATTTAATGGAAAAAAAAAAAAAAAAAAATTTAGGACTTTAGATTAAAAAAAAAAAAAAAAATCTGTTCTCACTGGAATCTAACAGACTCTGGAAAGCCCTGATGATAATCTCAGACTCACAAAGCTCTCAATAATCCTTCTATTTCTTTTTCTAATTTCAGAAATAAACCACATGCTACTCCCAGTCTAAATACTTGTCCACCCATGCCTCAGGGACAAATGACTAAGACGCTCTTCCTATATTTGAAGTACTTGGCCTGCCTAAAGAACCTTGTGATGTGAAATGCCGTACCTATTTCACCAGGTACTTTGTACTTTGCAAAGTTACTGTCTCTTTCTTTTGCAAACCATAGCTATGCAGTCATACCAGCAGTATAAACTAACATAATTTATCATTAATCTCCAGCCCTCCGGCCTTTACTGACTCTGGCATGGTTCTATTAAACTTTGTGTTTCATTGTAATATGATTTCAGTTCAGTGACTAAACATACTTTCTGTGAATTAAGATTCACAACTACCCCAGACAAATGCTACTAAACCCATGGCCTGTATCATGATGTTGAGTCAAGAAAACAGGAAATAAGTAGAAGTTTAATCCAGAAGTGAGCTGGGATTTAACTCTTTTCTGAAATCACTGCAGCAAGACCACTTTTAATGCATTTAGCAACAATTAATTCTCAAAGCCAAAACAGCTGCACATTGCTGATGCTCTCCAGATGCAAGCTAAGGAATTAAATCATGGGATAATTCAATTGGAAAATTGCTTGTAATTATGGAGAATGCAGCGTCTGCTTGACTCCTCGTGGTGATTGGTAGTTGCTTTAAGAATAGTGAGGTAGTCTGCGCAATGCATAGTGAATACAAATAAGTAGCTGTGTTAGGAGAAATCTCATTTAGTTTCACAAAGTTATGGGTTTAACATTGTTAAAACTGTATTTGCTGACATTAATGATAATCCATTTTCACTGTCCCATTACTGCCAACAACCCACTATCACTTACACACAGAACAGTAATACTAACTTATAGCACCTTCCCTCTGAAGGAACTCAAAGTACTTTGCAAACATACAGAATGTGGTCGTACTCTGAACGACGATGATCCAAAAAGGGTTTGTTCTTTCTCACCTCATTTAATATATGTGCAAGCAAACAGGCTTGTTCTAACATTTCATTTAAATCTCTGATGCCACAAGGCTGACAACTTCTGGCAATGAAGCAGGGTGCTCCTCTACTTCAAATATTAGAAGTGAAATTCTCAGTTATGATTCAACAACAGAAGAGCAGGCTGCACAAAAGTCTAGTCAGAGACCCTCTAGTATTGTTGACAACAGGGAAAAATCCAGAAGAAACTGGTCTTTCAGATTTACAGTTACCAATGCAGAAAAAAGCCATCCTATCATCTGTAAACTGAGCACATGTATTCTTAAAATAACAGGATGATGCAGTTTTCTACTCTCCCCTTGTAAAATAGTCTTACCAGAACTGATTCTTATTAGCATTACAACATTTGACAGAGTCTGCTGACTATTTTAAAGAGTCTTGCTCATTGGCAAACTGAGGGACAAAATGGCTGCTGTATGTGATCATATTCCTACTGAGTCAGTGATGGAATGGGAAAAACACCTAGAAATACTGATTTCCAGTTTCCTGGTTTAACTATTAAAACACACAGCTCTTAGTTTATAGAAACCCAGTTATGGTAGCAGTGGTTACTATGACACATTATATTATCTGTGCTTTAGCTACTGAAATGTTTGCCTGATTTTTTTTTCTTTACTTTAAAAAGCATTAACAGAAAAACATTCAGGGAACAAAAGATCAATTATTTAAAAGTGGCTTCACAAATCAATCATCCAATATCAAAGTTGAAGTTGTTATTTTTAGCACTACTAACTACACAATAATTAAAATTGATTACAAAGTCACAACCCCTCATTAAGTTGCTGTCAGCTGGGAGAAAATTCCTCAAGAGCAATTTTTATTATTTTTTTTTAAGTGATTGTAAAAAGATTCCCATCAATTAAAAAGACATTTGGTAATATGGAAAAGATGATAAATCATCTCCTGTTCTCAGCGCTAGTACTTTATAGACCAAAGGTGGTGCATGGGAGAAATCCTTATGATCGTTATCTCTACCTGAAAGGGAGTAGAAATGCCATTGTGTTGGGACCAGTGACAAGTCATTCTCCTTCTATAAAAATGTTCTGTGGTGACAAAAGTGCAGATCTCAGTAGCAGAGATGAGAGGCTATCAAACAGGTAACATGTTCTGTGAACCCAATACTGCAAAAAGGCAAGCCTTGTATTTCAATCTAACAAAGTCCTTAAGCACATGCTGTAAGTATTTGAATAGTCCTAAGAAATACAGAGAAGTTCTTTGTATATTTTATTGTCACACAGCAGATACTGGTCCTTAGCAGGACTAAGCCCTATAGCAGAGTTTTTCCAGTAACCAGATATGCTACTGTTTCTACATGACACACCCCATTTGCTGCTCCCCTACTTTTCTCCTCCCTGAGCTACATGCCAGTGGTTTAGGTTTTACCTCTGAACAGAAATAAAATGGTCAGTCCCCCTCCCCTTTAATATAATTTTCCCAATTGTAAAAGAGTTAACAAAATGTAATGTTTCTTCCCTCCTGAACTTGTTTCACAAGCTTGCAGCACAGGCTGTCAAGCTGCTGTTGGTCTAAGCTGCCGGTCTAATACCAACTCTGTAAGGGATCACACATGATTAACTGGATGACACTCAGAAATGCCCTGTGCAGAGGCAAACCTCACTCTGGCCTTTCTGCTGTCCCCCACCCCATGCAGGAAGTGCAGAACATCCACATATATAACAGGCACTAATTTCCCTCAAGTATATGGAGGTGGGAAAAACTGGCACGACATTACTTCCTTACACTACCACCCCCGCTGGCACCTGTAAGGTAAGAAAGGCATTGCACCCACGTTAAAAAAGAGCTGTCACTATGTCTGCAGTCATACCCACAGCAAGGCTGCCAGTGACACAATGCACATCTGCATCACCTTGTGACAGTGTCAGGCTTTAAGGAACATCCCAGACTTCAGCTTAACATGCTCTCTCAGCCAGACGATGAGAAACTGGGAGCTACTTCAGCAATTTCACCAACAGGTCCATTGCAAATACACCTGGGCTAGCAAAATGCCACTTCCTGTGGTCTGTACTCCTTCATCCAGCAAGCCCAAGATGCTTTCAAAGGAGAACAAGAGGACAGTACCTGTTAAAAGATCAGCGGAGGAGGAGGGAACAGGAAGGTGCTTTTCAGAAAACATAACAAAAAAAACCCCAAGGCTTTGGTTACATTGCAGGAGTGAGAGTGATCTGTAGTTCACTGAAGTTTCTGCAGTCTGTATTATGAATAGTTGTTTTAGCAACAAAGAATTGTTCAGTAACTTAGTTTCATTTAAAAAAAGTTTGGTTTGCTGATTAAAGTAGTGTACCAAGTAACCAATCAAGTAACCAACAAGTTAGCTAATTTTTACAAGTCATTTAGGTCATTCTTGGTGCAATGGCCATTAACAGCTTCACACTCAGGGTCAGTCTTTGATGCCCCACCTTCTCCAAGAGTTAATGGATGTAACATTAAATAACACACGTCGCAATCAATCTGTAGCTCTAATGCAGTACATTTCACCTGCCCACTCACAAAGCACTCTGAAATGTATCATTTCATAGAGGCAAAAAAAACATAGTAGAAGAGTGTCTGTAATGTGCATTTTTAACATAGAGTTAATTCCTATCTCTTAATTCAGGGATATCCCAGCCAAATTCCTCCATGCAAAAAAGCTCTTCCCCCGAGTTAAGTGTTGCTTTACACCCAGGTGAGGTACCTCATCTGGCTAGAGCTCAGTTATTTCAATTACACCTTGTCACTCACTCTGTAATGAAAATACAAGACAACGATCACTCAAGCACTGCCCCTACTCCAGCACATTTTTACGGTTCCCCTTACCTGTCCAGAGAGACACCTTCTCACCATAAGTCAGTGGCAAGAAAGTGCTCAGCTTCACACAGCACTCATCCATGACATAAACACCCCACACATTTCAGCTAAGCACATAAGCAAACGCACAGTACCAATACTATTGAAAGCATATTAGTTCTCATATGACTTTGCAATGGGATTTCTCATCATTACAAGGAAAACCTGGACGCTTGATCCCCAAAGTTTCATCTGCAGTGAAATACCCCTTAGTCCTGTCACCAAGTCCTGGCAAATGCCTGCTGTACAACAGAACAGGAGGTTTAGTGTTAATGGAAGCCCAAATTCAATTTGTAAATAGTCAACATTTTAACTTGTAGTTCTTGAGTTTTCCTTGATTTTAAGGCAATTGGGAATAATACTGCTAAATCCAAGCACCCCAAATATTCCAGAAGTCCATATTCAGTTCAGCTTTACATATGACAAAAATCGCTTGAGTCCATTGGACAGCAAACACCTACCATTAACCATTCATTCTGCACACTGACCACAGAGAGAAATGCCTGCAGCACCAGTTGGTCAAACACCAACTTGAAAAGGCCTGGAGTACATTCTAGTCATCCCTTGCCTCAAAGCCATTACAATTATCACTAGTTTTTCAGGAGGTTTACAGGTAACTGGGATCCAGATTTTCTGTTTACTGATTAGGTATTCCTTCAGCAAAGCTAAAACTCCTTCTACACCTCTACTCACCTTTCTCCATGCATGGATAAGACAACCAGCTACCTATCCTATACTTGTATTCATACCTAAATAAATGTCCTTAAAGAAACCTGGTATTAAAAAAGTTAATTGTTGCTGTTCACTCAGCTGTTGCCACTAACTGTAAATGGCTTGGCATCTTTACTAAGTCATTTTTAGAATGCACTTTTGCTTAACAGATACCCCTTTGGCTTGGTTAGTCATTGGAAAGGTCATTACTTTAGGTGGAAGCCACATCTTCTGAATTAAGATATATAACATTTTATAGTATCTTATTCTAGGGCTCTTGCTTTTAACCCTTAATTGATGATAAAAGGGAGATTAATTAAATTATCTAAACCATTAATTCCTCAGGAATCTTGATTTGACAATGACATGATAACACTAAATGTATTGCCCTTAGCCAGCTGGATAGATAAACCAACAACTATAGATTAAAATGGTTTTGCACTACTGCGTAAGTAGTGAGGCTACCAGAACAATCTTTTATTTTCCCCGATCTAAGAAAGTGCAGAATGTAAAATTCCAAGCTCTGTATGTCACAGTAAACTTTCACCTGTAATGAAGTGACCTTGTTGACATGCAGGATCAATTCAGGCAGGCAGGCAGAGCCCACTATATCCACCGTCGGCAGCCTGAAAAGCTGTAATTTTTTAGGGCAGTTAAACATAAACTATCCTCTGCCTGCTCCCCAAATACTTCCACATCTTCAGGAAAAACACTTAGAGTGGAATTAAACCTGCATCATAACGTTGTTATAACAGGGCCTTTTTATTTCTTCAACGCTCTGAATAAACACCTTGAAACCAGAACATCCTTGAACCTTCAGCTGCTCAAAATCAATACTAGAGTTCTGCAGCTTGGGCTTTTCTCTGATAAACAAAGTTACTGTGACAGGTGAAAAGGAGTTGTGATCTAACCTTCATTATGCTGTTTATGTGCCTTGCAAGGCTTCAAATGACTGCCAGAGATGACTATCTGTGGTACGCAGTAAAATGCTTCCCTTCATTGCCTGACCTGTCCACTTCCACACTGGAAGCACACAAAAGCAGCAAGATGACCCACACTAAAAGCAACATACAAAGCGACTTACTGAAGTTCTGTCCTAAATCAGGTTTATTCTTTTAACACAGGCAATGGCAAGCAACAAACCTTCTGGTTCTGCTATTTGAACACCTCTTCAAATCTGGAGAAGTCTACTCATCGTCTTGTTTACTCGTGTTTACACCAGATAATTTAGAAGGACAGCCTCTCACACAAGAGTGGGAAGATCTGCTCACAGCGATAGAATAGATAGAAGGAAAAACGCAGAACAATGGCTAAGAGCCAACCATTACATTTATTGAATTCTTAAGGAAATGCAGTTTAGAATTAAGTGGTGCTTGCTTCTCTCACTTCTGTTGTGACACTGGAGCATTCAGCTAACAAAACTGACTTTCATCTGGGTTTGCAAATGATATGAACCGTTAGTATCAAGTCAAAATGATTTTTTTTAAAATAGACTTTTTTCATTTCAACAGTCACTCATGCTTATCTTCTTTTAAGTTCTGTTTATTTATGGAAGGCAAAAGACAAAGGTCAAGCATTTCTAGATTGCTTGCATTTGATAGACAAGAAAGACTGTGCCATTGAGACTAAAGGGACTTAAGGGGACTTAGAGAAAGCGATTTCTTTACAGAGAGGGATACACAATGTAATTCACTGCACAGAAAGGCAGTGTCGCTCAACATAGGAATGGGGTCTAGGATTGGAGATCCCAAATCAACAACATGATATTGTAGTATGTATCCCAGCAGACTTACAACATAACATGGGGGGCTACATTCTATTGCTCCCCTTAGCGCACAGTCCCTGACACAAGCATGTCTGAAGAGTGAGAGAATATTCTGAAAAGTCTGGCCATAAGTTTGCTTCCCTCTCCTGCTCTTCCAGTATGGCCATTCTCTCACCATCTGTTTAATCACTGTGCTCTCAAAACAAGCAAACAAAGAAAACAGATGAAATTTCAGGGATCATTTCTAACTCATAACTGAATGGATGATTATTTATTAGAATTTAGGCAAGTTGCTTGGGACCACCTAAACAGGCATTCAGTTGTATTAAGACTTTTTTTTTTTTTTAAGACACAAAACAGAATTCTCACTCAGTATTTTATCTTTAACACTGCAACCTTCTTTGGTTACTTTGAGTAGGATAAAATAACCATGCTGAGTTTCAGCATCTGTAAGAGAAAACGAGGATTATATAGCTAAGCTCATAGGTCTCCCTCCCCTTCAAGATAAACGAAACTACTTTTGTCAGCTCTAACATTAACAATTCCTGTGAGTAAGATTGAACCTCTGAAGGCATGTCTAGGGGCATACTCCTTGCAACACCTCTGAAGTAGTACATGCAATTGTGTCCTTCCAAAAATTAGATACTACGCAAGCAGTAGTACCAACATATCCTTTACAGATTTGCAACTAAACAACTCAAAATTAATCAGAAAACCAAGGACAGGAATATTAAAAATCAATTTTCTCTTTCTTTACCCAAATTTACCTCTCTAGATTAGGCAAAATGGTCAAACTGCACTTCGGTTTAGATTAGCCTGCCCTAAGATCCTGACTGAATCATGATATTTTATCAATCACAGTTCCAAATTAAAATTTTTTTACTTCTGTTCAATTAGTTGGGCTTTGTTCTCATAGCATAGCTTCCAGAGTTCTGTGGCTCTCTTAATGTATTCATTCAAGCATAGGTGTGTAAGATAGCTACTGCAACACAACAGATACATTATCACTGATGTGAAGAACTATAGTGAAAATATTCCAGTTGTTATCCATTTACTGATGCTTTTAACATAATCTCACAGAATACGTTTGTAGAAAATCCCACATGATGATGTCTATTTATTATAAGTGGACCAAGCCAACTTCATGACAAAAATCCTGTAGAGCAACAGGCATCTAGCTGTTAGTACTAGTTAAGGTGCAAGAGATACAAGTTTGCCACAGCTAGGAACACAACTCACCTTGGGCTATTGATTTAACCATACTGTGCTTTAGTTTCTCTTTGATGACATGGAGAAACACTTCTCCCAACTCTTCAAAACCATATGAAGTGTCTTATTTAGTAGAGCATTCTCAGAGCCTCATAGGTAAAGTGCTAAAGGAGCACAGGTTACTGTAGTAATTGGCAACAGATATAATTAGACTATGGGTGGTAAGGAGTGGCAATATGCAGCCAAGTGCCTGCAAGGCTTACAATGTCTTGCTGATACTCCTTTATCATACATTGTATTTTTATGTACAGAGCCGTATGCATGAGCTGTCACTGGCACGTTAAAAAATAAATATATAGAAAACAGAGGTAGCAGGCAGGCTAGAAAGAAATTAAAACTATAAAATAACAATTATATAATTCATTGAATATTCTTTGCACAAATATGAGTTTACTATACTTGAAAATTTCAATTAAAAAAATCCCAAACACAACATTTGCATGGACGTACACAAGCATTTGGGGATAAAGAACACTCCCCCTACGTCACAGAGGGAAAAAAATCACAAGTGTGTGTTAATCCAGTAGTCTTTTTCTATAAAAAGGTCAAACACAGCCAAGAGCAGGATACGCTTCCCTCCAGCTGTCCTTTTAATATGCCTCTCATTTTGCCAAGGAGAAAGTATCCCTAAGAGTGAGAAAGAGACCATTTTACAACCCATTTGTTCTTCATTGTCTATGCCTTTTCTGGATATACTTGCTGAAGTACATTAGTCACAGGTATGCAGCAAGCCATTAGAGCATACTAACATCTGATGCACACCAAAATTAATTTTTCTTTTTCAGCTTGGGGAACAGAACACTTCATATGGAGTTGCACGCAAGTCTTCACTGAATTAAGGAATGAACAAACAAGATTTCTAAAATCAACAAACCCACGTGCTTGTCCATATAAATACGTACCTACTCTATAAACAAACACACTGTCCTACAGTGAGACAATAATTTGACTCTTTAGAGCAGGCTCATTAAAGGGAAATAATTTTGCAATAACAAAGCACAAGTGTAGTACTAATGAGAAGAGCAAGCTGCAAAATGCTAAGAACACCTGGTCCATTTCTTGTACTGACAGAGCATGAGCTGGAATCTGACCATCATAAAAAGGCTGCATTTTTTTTTCTTCACAGCCCAATGGACTCTGGAAGCAAGCTTGGTTTGCATTAAGTGTATTAATATTGCATAAATTCCTACAGGGCTCTGTTGTAACACTTGATAGGTATATGTTGCCAAGTTGATTATCAAAATTTAAATTGCAACTAGAACAGCCAGAACTATTCACTGTGAATAATATTTTTTTATTTTAAAACCCTTTCTGTTTACAAAGAACTTGACAGTCATCCCTACAAATCCATAAATCTCTCATTCGCAGTAAGATTGATGAATAATTTTCAGTCCATGTGTTGCTTCCAGATCTCACTTACTTCTTCTACTATTTCACTTGTGGTATGTAGCTGATCCTTCAACTCACACACAACAATTATTTCCACTGACTCAATGACTAAATCTTAAAGAGGAAAATAACTAATAGAAAACTGAATCCCACTTTGACTACAAATCTTCATAGGATACCTGTATTTTATCTGAATGCTTACAAATAACAAAATTAGGGTGGCATCATACCACAGCAGTATCTTTTTAAGGACTATTCAACCCTCTGGACTGAATCTTTGCGGACTAGGATGATCCACATCCTTCTCCAGGATTAAAGAGGGGTGCAATAAACATTCAGCTCTGCAAGTTTTTTTGTCAAAATTTGCGATAGTTTCAAAGACATTTTTCTTCCAAAATAGAAATTCTCCTGAGAAGACAATTCTGGGTTTTTTTCAGACCCACCCTGTCAAAACCTCACACTTCATGTAATGATTTACTAAAGAAAAGAAGAAATACTCTGATATCTTGTTTAAAAGACACATAAGAGATCAATTCTATGAGATCAAGGCATATCCTCAAACCAGTCTTAAGGTTTAACGTAAAGGGAAGACTTTTGTCTGTCTAGCATAAGCCCAGCTACTCTCTTTACCCTTTATTCTTTCCCCTGGTAAACAGCTATCTTTTTCAGAGATAATTTTTTTCCCAACTTTTAGTGGGATTGTAGATGTTACAAGTCTTTTTTCTGCTTAAGATTCCTACATGAAAAATAACTTCTACTTACTTCTTGCAAGCCCACATTGATTTATACTCTACTGTTTTGTTAATAAAGTGATAATCTGAAACAAAATATTATTTATTATCTTTTATTATCTGCCTCATTCTTCTTTGTCTGAGGAATCATAAATTAAAGTCAACAGCCATTTTATAATCCTGCAGTTCATTATCTCCCATTTGCTAATATGCTCAGTGCCTTAGCCTTGCTCCATTTCTTTAGTAATAATTACAAAAATCAAAACCACATTAACACAATGTGCAGATACTTCTTGTTTCAGAACTTACGTAAGAGCTTTTCAACTAATCAGTGGCTGGTTAGGACACTGTCCTCATTCATCTCCCACTTCCCCTGCTATCCTTCATGAAAGTTTAAACTACATTTTCCATTAAGGAGTTGTCTCAATTGGTGTTCACATTTGCAGGGTGGCTTATTACTTTTTTGATTCTTATTTGAAATAGTGGCCATACCTCCCCAACTTTTCTCTTCATCTGAAATTTTTATCAGGTAGCTGCATATTTTCACGGTCCTGAAATCTTCAGATAACAGAAGTAGAAATTCACTTACTTTATCTAGCATCACAAGATTTAAAAGAGGAGCAGGCAACCTGCTTGCATCACCATAGTCAGGAGTGGTCAAGCCTCTAATCCTTCAAGTTTAAAACTGCATTTATGGTTGGAAACAGATCACTCTGACATTCGGTCAAGCGCAGATTTGGATCCAGTTTGTGTGTACTTGTTTTGGGTCCAGCTGCTGCTGGTCCTACCTCCTTAAATACACAAGACTAACTTTGTACTAGTGGTTTCTCTCTTCCTCTTCCTTGTAAAATTTGACTAAGAAGAAAGCCACAACTGTGCTCCCATATCAGGGACCACGATTACTGCCCTCCACGAGTCCATGGGCAACACAGCAATGCAATGTTGCTGACAGGAAGCTCAGCCAGTGCCTCTCTGGAGGAAGGAAAATACAAGCACTGCGATGAGGTAGCAGGAGAGATGAATTCTGGAAAGGCACACTTTCTGATGGATGTTAAACCACCTGCTCCTCAGAGCTCTATCCTAGAGGCCCCCATAATACAGAAAACCCTGGGTTTGAATCAAGAGTTGAAAGGCACAGAATTTATGGCTGGTTTGACCTATCTCAGGTTTATCAGAGAGGCAAATGACTCACTTGAGCATGACAAACACGTATGTCCACACAGCTGCAAAGTGCAACTTCCTCGGTCTACAAACTCTATCATTCTAACCACAAACTGGGTTGTCTAACCTGCCTCCTTAGGAAATACTGCCACAGTTGCAAGATCTCCAATTCCTCATATTTCATTACGATAGACTGCAGTACATTTGCTGGTATAATATATTATGAAGGATCATAAATAATTAAGAATTAATCACACTTGTCAAAATAAATAAATGCAGTCAGTGATGCAGAATGCTTGAATTTTTTATAGCATCTTTTTGCTTATTCATGAATTAAGAGAAAAGAAGTCTACTAATCCACAATGGATTGCCTACTCATTACAGCACATACAGGCCCGATTCAGATTCCAACAGTGGAGATTTTCCTGTCAATCTTTAGCACATCAATGGAATTTTAACCTTAAACCTCTGATCCTGCAGAAAGCTACATAAGTTTGACTTGGAAATATTAGTAGCTCCAGCAGATCTTCACATACCATGTCGGGCCTAGCTGGCAGATACACTAATGATTCTACCACCCACTGGTCCACTTACAAGATGGAGGGGAATGGAGGAGAGTGAAGCATTTTAGCACAAAATTCCCCCCACCTCCCCCCCAAAAAATAAAATACCTCGATAGCCTCCCTTCTATAGATTTCTATAGACAGACAGTCCTGCAGTTCTTCCTACCAAATACCCAATATTTTTGCATGGTTCGATACCATTCACAAGGCTTTAAGAGAATAGCAAATAATATTAAATGTTTAAATAGCACCTTTTCTCCGACTCTCCAAATTGGTCCAAAACCCTTAGTGCGTTTCTCTCCTTTTTCGAAGAGAAGAAAAAACTGGGCTGGGTGGTGAGGGAGGGACACACCACCACACCAGCCCTACCAGCACAGACCAAAGATCCATTACCTTCAGACATCTGGCTCTGAAAACAGACAGGTGTAGATACATAGGAAAGAATATATGATCAGGGAGAGCAAACAGTTGCACCTCCCCATCACTGGCCTTCAGGGATCTATTGTGCAAGGACTTTCTGAGCCAGAAAAGGTTGTCTTGAGAATTTAGTAGCTATAACTATTTTTCTTCCCTGCACATATTCTGTCAATTTGCGGACCCACCAACAATACCCTGTGGAAGAAGGTTCCACAGTTTTACTGTTTGTTACATACTGAAGGATCTCCTTTTGTTTTGAACATGACATCTACTAATTTCATCTGATGCTGTCCAATTCTGTACTAGAAGAAATAATGAATATTCCTTCTGTACTCATCCTTTCGGTGCTTTATACAGTCTTGGGAGTTTATAAACCATTATACATCTTTTATAAGGATTTTATAAAATTCTGTGATTTTTATAAAGCTCTGCCATGTATTCCTTTAGATGTCTCCTGCAGGCAGGGTAACCCTAGTTAATTTAAGTGTTCCTAAAAGACAGCCATTACATACTTTAGATCATCCTTGTTTCCATTCTTTTAATAACTTCCCCAGCTGTACTAAATGATTTTTGATGCCCAGAAACCAGAACAGAATGCTGCATTTTAGATACAGCTACCCCCACACCTATATTACAGCATATTGTTCCTATTTTGTACTCCCTTTCCAGGAAGTCCCAACATGACATTTACTTTGTGACTGCTACTGCGTTTATGTTTTCACAGCTCTATTCTTACCCCAAAATCAGCTTCAGTGATTATAGCCAGCTCAGAATCTGTGCTTATATATGCCAAACTCTGATTGTTTCTCCCACCACCTCAATTCAAATAAATTTCACCTGACACTACTATTCTGTTAAGCATCCTTTTTCAATTCCTTGCAAACCAGACCTCCAATCTTTTACCCTGAATAATTTAATAGCAAACTTTGCCGCCTCACCATCTATCCCTATTCAGAAGATCAATGATTTGTGTGACACCGCATGCTGAACATGCCAAGTGAGTGGAACAGTCAGATGTGACTGTAACCAAATGCTGAGACATCTGAAAGTAGTTCTTCCTCTAGGCAGCTTGATCCATGCTGATTTGTTCTGATTCCTTGAGACTGAGCTGCATCATGCTGCGGGGACAGGGGCAAAAAAACAGAAGTTCTTCCAATGTCTCTCTTTGGGAGATCTACCAATGATTTGCTACTGAACCTTATACAGAAACTTATACAAAGCATAATGAATTATACGCAAGGCATTTGTCTGTATCAATGTCTTGACATGACTTGATAGCCAAGTGACAAGGATGAGCTAAACCATCCCAAAATCTAGTTATGCTATCTGTTTATCTCTGTGCATTACTGTCTGCAAAGTAGATGAAATGAGATTGAGATAATTGGAAGTACAATTTGCAGGAAACACTGGGGGTTGGAATTACTGTGCTTAATTATTTCAAATTGAAACAGACCACACAACTATCTGTGCCAAGCAGCTGTAATTAAAGTGATTTAAAATAGAGAGATGCTAGCTCCAAGTGTTGATTTTCAAATGAGTCTTTATATGCACAAGAGTTAAAGTCATCTAGGAGTTGCAGACCTACAGATCTGCTGAGGGGCTTAAGAGAAAATTACCACTGACTATGTCCAACATGCCTGATAAAAAAAAAAACAAAAACAAAACCAACACAAAAAAACCCACAAAAACCAAACAAATAAAACACCTCAAACAACCCACCCTGGCACCCCACAAACCTAATCCACTCAATGTGACACTGAGTGCTTGCTCCTCAGAATAGGAGAAAACAGCAGAACACAAGCTTCAGCTTAAGTTGCCTATATTCCAGATGAAGAAAAAAACCCCAAAACTTTGGGCTTAGAAATGGAGTTTTATCCCAATAGGCAACTGGAAATCATCAACCAATACTACCCTTGGGTTTTGGGCTATGGGGCCAGCCAAGAGTCTCCCCTTCTTCTGCTTTGACAGACATATAAAACTGAATATAGACAAGGTATAACTTTACCGAAAAGAATCCAAAAGAAACATACATTGACAATATGCAGCACTGCAGCAACCCGGCCAGGCGCTACACCTGGAACAATACATTTATTTCCTCATTGGTTTTCCTCATTTTTTTCCCTAGTCCAGGAAAGTGACAGCTACTCTTATCAATTCAAAACAAGCAGGTTTTAATTCCTAAATTTCAACAGCATCTGGCTTGCACTAGAATTTAAGAAAAAGGAGAACAGCAGCAGACACTCTGATTTACCTCAAACTTCCGCTTAACTGTATCTTTGTAGCAAGAAATTTAGTGTGCGCATGTATGTTCTTTGATGTGAAAATTAGAAGATATTTGCATGCATGACAAATGTGGTCCATCTGCTTTACACATGACAGATCCCACCAAAATGACTCAGTTTGCTGATGAATCAGTGCTCAAGCAATGGGCCTTAAAAGTTAATTTATAATGGCTATCTGGGGAAAAGTACTATGCTATTGATACAGATGAGAAAACAGAATTAAAGAATATGAATGAGAGCTGCACTGAAACTTTTCCTCAGTATTTGCCTGAGCATAAGAACTGTTACAAGCAGTCAGACTGCAGGTCTGCAAAGTCAAATGCCATCTCTGACACTGGCTACCGAGAAAAGGATCCTTTCACTTGCAGCTTTCTGTATAAGGGGCTTCTTGAGTCAGCGACTGTAAAAAGACTATTGAATTAAATAACCAGTTATGAATGTATTCTGCAAGAATTCATCTGATATTTCTTTAAACTTATGCATACTTCTGGCCTCCATAACATTAATTCATGCATCTTATTACTACAGTTTATACAGGTACTACATGAAAAAACACCTCCTCTTGCTTGTTCTATACCCAGCACCCACTAATTTCACAGCTGCTTCCCATTGCTCTTCAATGTGCATTTTTATAGACCTCTAAGTCCTACCATTGCAGACAGAATAAAGAATCTTTGTCTGTTATTTTTTCCTAGTACGGAAACTGTTCCATATCCCTGATAATCTTTGTTGTCCTTCCCTATACCTCTTTCTTTGCCTGGATAAAGCTTGTAGCCCTAACTCGCCCATTTCCATTTTGTAACTCCATTCCCACCAACACCATCCAACCCTTATGGGGAGAGGTTTCAAGCAGGTGTCACTAACAGCAGGAAGGATGTTAAGAATTTTTCTGCTTTCCCAGGATTAGAAGAGCACAAACACGTCTAAAAATCTTTTTAGAGCTTACAGTCTTCATGAAATACGCTGCTGTTCACAGATATGATCATGAGCAGGAAAAATAACTCCAACAAACCAAATTTTCTTCCAAGGAAGAAGAAAAGTCTGTTGCACTCCCCTCTTTCAGGCTTCCTAGCTCTCCTTAGAGACAGTAACTTTTTTCTTATATTAAGGGAAAACCCCACCTTTTGTTTTCTTACCAAACAGAAAACCTAAGCCATGGACACAAGGATATTGCCTAAAATGGTCTGCAAATAAGCAAGCAGTAAACAGGACCTAGAGCAGCAGTAAAACCAGACCATTTTATTCATCTCTTGCAAACACTGAATGACCTTAAAACACAGGCACCATAGTTCTCATTCAAACACCATCCACAGAAAGGGTCAGCCTGATTCACATTTTACACAAGACTATATTTGATATTTTGCTTCCCTTATATATGATGCAGATTGCCTTTAGACAAAAACAGATCTTTCAAGTGCAAAATTACTTCCTTTGTTTGTCACATTGTTTGCATTCATTGCCTGCTGCAGTAAAAGGATTATAGCTGTCTTCAGTATTTTAGGAGGACACGTTTGTTTGGGTGGGGCTTTGGGGTTTTTTGTTAGGGATTTTTTGGGGGGTGGGAGTGAGGGTGTTTTGTTTTTAAAACTAACCACTACACTGAAGGCATTACATAGTTGTATTCATCTTACCTTTAGGTGTATTCTCAGAGTGATCTCTCTCTGGCCCATCTGGGATGTTTAGCTGTGAGATCTCCTCTGCACTCAGTCTGAGCCATGCGTTGTTGAGGGTTTCCTCATCTTTTGAGGTAAGGGAATATTCCAGCTCACAAGGAGATTCAAAATTGCAGTCAAATACTGGAAAAAGAAAACAGACATAGAACATTACCAAGTTAATTAAATCCAGCTTCCTCTGTGCTGGAAGGTGTGTATACATGTGTATAGACACTCATTTTATACTTTAGTAATTTAAGGCTTGCTTTTTTCCATAATGAGGTAGAAAGAAACAGAGGAAGTCCATAAACAGACAGGAAAAAATGTGTCCAAAATGGACCACACAGAGAGGCAGCAGCAAAGCAAAAGGAAAGCCCAAGAGCCAGTAATTCCCCTTTGGGACAGATAAAAGGGCAGCACAGGCTAAAGCAGGGAAAGGCATCATCTAGACTGAAAGGGAAATAGCTTAGTCAATTGATAAAATGGGACAGAAAGCCAATCTCTTCAGGGATGCTGGTTCAAATTCAACCAGGGCCTTTATAGTGCAAAGACTACTAACATGCTTCATAGTCACGTTCCATCCCAGTGAGCACAGGACTCTGCAAAGCAAATCATATATCCTGGGCATATGAGACGTGCTGGTAGCCATAGGGACTGTACTTTTCCAAGCAACCTTCTGACCTCCTGGGTTTTAAACGCTTCACTGAGGCAGCAGAAGCAGCAGAAGCTTGATCTGCTGCCATGAAATTTCAGTCTTCAGGCAGTACAACCAGCATCTGCCTGCAACACAGACATTTCTTTTTGAGATGTTTCTTTTTCAGAAACCAGTTACCCTACTGGTGCAACTATAATTCACTTCCCGGTGTCCAATTTACCATCACACCGTAATTCAAGTTGCTTAACGCAACATGCAGTGGCAACCTGCACAAATTTTACTTTTAATAGTCAACATTGCTAAATCTTCTGGAATGCCCTGTATACATTTGCTTTTGTCACCACAGTCAGCACTCAACACAATATTCAGTAACAGAAAGAAACTATTTCTGAACTAAATCCATGTTTCTGAAAAGGCTAGATCCATTTGAAAAAGCCCAACAAAAAAATCCAGCTCTTCTTTGGAGTTTTCTACACTGTCCACTGTCCTGCCATGGCTATGCAAGTAGAACAAATAATCTGAATTGACATTAGTCAAATTAACTAATTTTTTTTAAACTTCAATTACATTCTCTATTAAACATCTAATTTCTTCTTAGTGTGCACAGATTTATGTAGTTCAGCCTATTCTCCTGGTGATATAGCATTTTCTAATCTGCAGGTTAATGCTGTTGCCCTCTTGCTATACTTTTCCCAGCTAATTTGCCTTTTTAACAGCAAGCTCGAAGGAACAGAGTCTATTTTTCCAGTTTATATTTGATTTTCTTAATCAGGTGCTTTATCATTCACTCAGCATTTTGAACGCTTCACTACACCATGGAAACCATATAATGTAAGGAATCCATATGCACCACAAGCAGCAGTAACAAGGATTATACCTATTTCCTTAAATTTGAATGCACAAGTTGCTACCCTCTTCAGGTCTCTATGTTATCAATATAAATTTCATGATACATGAAGCACACTTCAATTTAGGCAGCAGGGAACAGAGGATATATTCATGCTATACAGTTTACTACTGCAATATCACACCCAAACCTCAGACCACTTATTTCTAGTCCCTGAGATGTTCTTTAAAAAAAAGAAAAATAAACCCAACTTTTTTTTAACCCTATAAAGTGTTAAGAGTCTATTAAACTTTGTATCAAAGCCCAAATGGACAAAAGGGCAAGTAAACACTCAGCTATGTGTTACAGAAGATATATCATCATTACTGTATAGTTTAGTTACAGAAAAGACCTTTAGTAGTACGTGCTTTAAGGTGCTGTCAAAAAAAAAAAAAAAGGCAGGGGGGAGAAACACAGCTCATACAACTTTTTTGACGGAACCCACACAATGACAGAGGGGAAAGCCCAGGCCAAGGACAACATGTGGCAAGAGCAATCATTTCAAATCAACTATTTCATTCTTTGTGGGCTTCTCTCCCCCATCAGTCTCTCATATTTTCATGAGCTTTCCAGCAGTCACTGTTGCTGCCACTCCCCTCCCATCCAGCTGCTGGGAACAGAAGCCTCTGTGCTCTCTTATCCTCTTGCCCCCAAGCAGAGAAACCTTTCATGGATATCCACAAGACACTCTCATTTTCCTCCTCCAGTCCTCACCCCCTGACACTCTGATTACAGTGCCTAGAAGCACTCGATAACCAGCTCAGCTCCCCCATTCAGTCTCACTTTCCAGAACCTCCTCCTCAAAAGAGAGCTATCAATCAGTTGTGGAGCCCTTAACACAGCAGGCCTCTGACTTACAACTGGGACAACTTAATTGGGGTATGTGATTAAATAACAGTCATCACATTTAGTGTTATGACCCCTGCAGACAACTAAAGCCTCTGGCTGAAGGGGGGAAAGTAAAGGAAGAAAGGCAAGTAACAATACCATTTCTTTCGCTCTCAATGAATAGCCTACAGAGAAGTGGACATAATCTGACATGCCTGTTGTGGTCAAGCTGAATGGTCTTTACAACAGGTTATTCCCTGAAAGAGGAGGAGACTATTTGGCTCATACATCTGAGAGCATCAGCGATTTAATGAGAACATACTTGCATCTTTTACAGAACTTTATACTCCCCCCACATTACCAGAATATCTGCACTCTTCATAGGCTCTTATTTAAATTAGTCTCGTATTAGACACAAATTTCAGTGCTATTATCCTATGCAGTACAAAGAAAGCATTTATTTGTCATCATATCTGACGCAACACAGCAAAGTCTATGCAAATAGCATCCAGTCTTCCAAGCCTAATGTTAACTTCCTACCCTTAGGCTTTCCTTTTTTGATGATGTCCTTCACTATTGACAATGCAATAAACTTCATAAAAAAGGTATTATATACAATACATTTTTTTTTTTTCACTGATAAGCTGCTCTTGGTGTGGTAGCTGCTACAAGACCATATAAACAACATTTGCAAATACAGAACCTTCACAATATTTGAATTGCTGCCACAAATCACCTGCTATTTTTTATGTCTCTGCATAAAAAAAGGTCTCCTTCCTTTTTTACTTTTGTCTTAACATGTTTAAATGTGACACCAAATTGTTTTTTTTTTTCTTGCCCAGCTAAGCACATAAAGAAGTATCCATTTGCCTTTGGAAGCTGAATAAAAGCCGTTCTGCCCTTTTCTGAAAAACAGCAAACACTGCAGGAAAGGTAATTACACCTAACACAACTTTTAGTGATTATTTTTTAAACCTACTACCAATATATATTGACTGGATACAGAGCTTTAGGAGTTGAATGGTGTGCCTAGTCAGTAAAGTGGAAATTTTTTTTGTGATTTTTGGTGGGTTTTTTTAAAGAGATGTCACAGAGATTTATATCTGGTGTATGCATTTATGTCACAGCTACATTAACTTTATAGATACTAAAGGCTCTATAGGAATTTAAGTTCCAGCAAATTGCAAAGTGTCTTTTTAGAGATATTGCAAAAAAACCCCAACCCCTTGTCCAACAATCTTTTGCATCTGCAACCACTGGATGCTAGAGAGACAGAACAGCTAATTTATTAGAAATCTATTTCAGCATCATTACACCTTTAAAAAGGAAACAAAAGTTATGCTTATAATCAAATTAAGGTAAACACCTATTTTAAAAAAGGCTGTAGATATCAACCATTTCAATTTCTAGTATGTAAGAAGATACAGGATACCAATGATAGACTGAAAAGTAAATTAAGCTACTATCCGATTGAAAAGACAATGGAATCTGTGTGTGTGTCTGATGACATTAGTGTCCTGCAAGTGCTTCAATTTATTTATTTTTAATCAACGTACCTAACAGCAATAATTTGTGCAAACAGCTAAAATATCTGGCAACTACATCTGTTTCAATTAAACTGATTAGGGTTTTCTAATAAACAAATGACTTTAAATAGTAGTATAAATAATACTCCAAAACACAGTAATCTGCAGGAAGTATCTTTTTACATTGCTGCAGGTCAGATTACAGATCATTCACTCTTTGGATGATCTTAGGTCATTTGTGTAACCACACATCACAGAAACATGCCTTACTTTGAACAAAAATAATCTAATTTAAAGAGAGATATAAAAAGCCTGTTCTTGTTAAGAAACTACTCTTATTATCCTTTCTTCAGTTGCCCAACAACAGACTACGTTTATTTGTTTTAAACCACATCTCCTTTCAACCACAAAAATCTTACCAGCAGGTAATTTCCTCTTAGACTTCTTCTTTCTAGTTCTACATGTGTCTGACTTAAAAGGGTCCTTTTCACTCCTGGTCTGCTGGCTCTTACAAACCACTCCTCCACCATTACTCTCAGCTGGTCACCCCTTTGAAAAGGTGTGGTTGCTTTCTTACCTCACTATAATAGACAAGGGAGCAGGTAGAGGTTCTCTGTTCTCAGAAGGACCAGCTTAGAGATGTACATCCTAAGTGGCATCTCATCAGCTTAAACATAACTAATTCGTACTACATCTACAGAAACAAATGCACAATGTAAAGGTCACTTACCCCGACCAAAACAGGACCACAACCTCCCTCAAGAACGCACCTCCTCCAGCGGCAACAATTGCAGCAGCAATGTAGAAACAGATAAAATATTCTTGCACAGGATGTCTTTTTTTATACAAATATTGACAGATATTCCTCGTGGAGGAGACATAATTTAAGTTGTATAGTAGAGATGTGCTCTGCTGAGTGAGCTTTGAGACCTCCATCAATACCCACTAACCTCTATTATACTCATGTTATAAGGCCTATAAGCTTTTAATTTATGACAGGGAAATGACAAATTGATTTTCCAGTTATTAATCCTAGGGACACAGCCAGTTCCTAAAGCCTTCCCTATTCCCTCTGGGCAAAAAAGGGCAAAGGGCATTCAATCTAAGGGTTTCGATTGCCTCATCAGGCCCTTCTGAATTTCTATCCACCAATATAGGGGTACACATATGGGGTGATACAAGGAAGCCTGCAGCAGTATTTCTCTCTGAAAATGGAGCATAAATAGGAGACTGTGCTCTCTGGCTGTCAGCTCACCAGCCTGCTGAACAACCAGAAGGACACCAAATACAGGGAAGGCCCTTCAAAGCCAGCACTGCCCTGCTGGCACAAAAAAGGGGTGAAACTTTGCAAATGGATTCCTAGTGCCACCTTTCCACGGTGCAACTGGAGGTACAGCAGTAATTTAAAATGGGCGAATCCACCACAGGATGGAAGGGAACAGAAAAAAGCACCAGGGGAAAGTGAGAAGGTGTCAGCGGTTGTACAGATTAAAGAGGACAAACAACTGCAGGGTTTAACTGCCTTATTCCTACCGAGAAAGCAAGCCTGAAGGAGACATTTTCACCTATTTCCTTCCATTGCTCAGCATTGAGAAAGGGCAAACTGACACATTTTAAGGGACAGTATGACACACGTACCCCTGCCAGGGGCCTTACTACCCCTAGCAAATGCCTGCACCAACAGTAACTGCCTGGTTTTTGGGCTGCCACTCCAGGAGCTGACAAACGTGAGAGCAGCAGCATGGCGTGACAGGGGAGGCACTCGAGGAGCCCCACAGCATCACTCTGTTCAGCACAGCTTTGGGGTCCATTCTGCCTGACACACTTCAGTCACCTGCAAGCGAAGCAGTGAGGAGAGCAGCTGGGCAGCACACCAATCCCTCTCCCTGCCCTGAGACGCTGCCTGTGTTCATCAGGGACCTCCTTTTAATTTAAAGCTACTTAGTGCAAGGTAGCTTATTGCTCTGCGTCCTTCCTCCGCACCAGCAGGCCTTCACGTACGCTCCTCCGACCTTGAGTTTACTGACAGGAACGCTGCCGTTCCCTCACGGCGCTGAAGTTCGCGATGAGCCTCTCCCTGCTCTCTCCCCAGCACGACGCCCAGCCCGCCTCACCCACGCACCACCCCAGCGGCCATTTTGTGACCCCGCGGGCCGGGCAAGGCACAGAGCCCCGGGCAAGGCAGGCAGGCCCCCACCTGGGGGATGAGGATGTGTCCTTTCGGCTAACCGGGGTATGGAGGAAGGGAGATGTCCCAGTGGGGCTCAGTGAAGGCAGACCCCCGGGGTCTCGCCCCGTTTGCCTAAAAGCCCCCCCCCCCCCCCCCCCGCTTTCAAGGCAGCGCCCTGTCCTGTCTCTGCTGCTGCCCAGGGCCTCTTCCTACCTCCTCGCTGCGTAGAAGCTTCCCAGCCCCTCCACCTCCAGCTCGCCGGCGGGTCTGCGGTTGCACCCCGTCCCTGCCGAGCCGGCCAGCAGGACGGGACCCGGAGGCGGCGGGCCGGCCCTCGCAGGTATGCGCCTCCGAGGCCTCGTCAAAGCTGCCTGCAAGGAAGATTTCAACGCGGCCGGTTTCTCCCCAGCGTCCCGGGCTTGTTTTCGGCGGGGGTATGGCAGGGGTGCGCTCCCTGCCGGGCAGGGTCAGAGCGGGCTGCGCCAGCGCTGCTCATCCATCCCTTCACTGCAAGCCTTGAAAGGAAAACCTCCTGAGGTCTTCCCTCAGGAAGAGCTACTAGAGTTTGATTGCGTTCTGAAGAAATACAGTTTTAGAGGAGCGGTACCCCACAGGAGGCATAATTTCACCTGCTCTGTGGAAGAAGGATTCACCCCGGGAAGAGCGCTCGGGCCTGGGGGCCAAGCGCAGGGCGAGCCGCCTGCCTCCCCGGGGAGCCCAGGGCTCTCCTCACACCAGAAGCGTTTACGTTAATCCTCCGGGGAGTGAGCCACAGCGGGATGGGCCACTGCTTAGAGAAAACAGCAATCAGGCAACCATTCATTTATTTGTTAAGACAATCTTTAAAATGACAGCATATACTTTATATCCAGCCAGCTCCTCAGTGTGCACCAGGGACCGAATCACCAAAATCTTTGACAGCTGCTTTGTTCAGTGAAAATCAAACTACAAAGAAGAGGGCCAGGACTCCTTTATCAATCAATTATAAGCACAGCCTTTCAAGACAGCTACAGAGAGAGGTGCAAGGAGGGGGTGTTGGGAGAACAACCTGCAATAGCTCTCATTTTCATTCCTCCTGCTCTAAGAAGTGACAGAGTTCATCCTCCACACAAGAAATATTTGTTCACCATGTCTCCCATGCATGCAGCAAAAACAATAAATGAAAATGCATTTCTAGCGCCAGTTCTAGCCAAAAGACTGAAGTACCGACTAACAGCGATTGTTAGAAAACACGCTCCAGTTGGTGCAAAACAGTGGTTGGATGAACTGTCATATTTTGACAATTCATACAAGGGACCTCTTGCATGAAGTCTGAGAGATCTCTAGAGAAAATGAATACTTGAGAGACAGGGAGAAAAGACATTTGTTGTCTTACTGTATGTTATTTTATTATTGAAAAAATGTTGAGCTGTCATTGGCATATTATCTGCAGATGAAAGAGGATATAAGGAAAAGAATAACTTGAAAGAAAGTAAAAATTTCTCCCTAATAAGATTTTTTTCTTCTTTCTTGCTTAGCACAGCCTTCGGTTTAGCCAGGCAGATACTGCTTTTCCTGTGATTTTCCTCCCCCTGGATATCAGCACCATTGCACATGGCAAAAATACCATCTAATTGTTAAAAAAGAATTCTTGCATATGTATATGGGGTCACAGCATCTGCTATTTTATATGGAGCAATTCTATTACTCTGGTGTGAATAACTGCTGTTAACTGAAGTCTTGCCCTATTATATTCATAACACTATTTCCAAAACTATGTTAGAGTACTTCTAAGATTGCAAAAAGGATGTGTTTGAATTAAGGTAGTACATCACTGTTGCAATATCTTTACTAAGAAAGCAGTGATTCATTTTTCCTCTGGGACAAAGTATTCTTCTCCTCATTCCTCTCCTGACTTTATCTCACCTTCCAAACAGGAATTTGTTGTAACAATTAGTTCATATCCATGCATCTTACTATGCCATGCTGAGCATAGCTATCATGATAGCTTTATCATTCTGAAGATGTCAGTATTAGTCTGATTTGTTGTAAATTTATAAAACAAGTAGTCATGGGAACCTAACTAACATGAATTCATCTGGCTGGTGCCCTCTTTCTCTCCATCTTCCCTTTTGTTTGATGTTCAGACTCACTGAGTTTCGTGTCAGCAGTATCTATCTGGTATCCAACTCATATGAATGAAATGGTATTTTGAATGCATGCACATGAGTACTTGAATTCAGCAAGTTGCACATGACCTACCAGAGAAAAAAAAGTAATAATCTGACACCTCGCTGAGCAACTGCCATGCCACTGAGCATCAAATACGCAGCGAGAATGACCCCAAATTATTCCACAATAAAATTAGTCCAATGCTAGTTTTTGGGTTTTTTTTTTTTAGCAAATCCAGTTCAGGAAATCATGAACTCATCACAGATGACATTCCATTAGAAAGTGAAAAGAAAAAAAAAAAAAACAAACCACCACGCAACCCTGTGAAATTAGTTTTCTGAAGACACAGAGCTGAGTGAAATTATTAATAAGTTGTTAATAGAGGCCATCCTTTGGATTATGCTTTTAGTACCTATTAAATCAAAGCTGTGAATAATTGTGCACTCTTGAAGGTACGTGCTCCCCCTCTGCTGAACTCACCTTTTGCAGAAATTTTTAAGCACACTAGTCGTTTGGTAGCCAAATCTGCTATTTTCCCCTGAGTTTTAGTCTCAGTTAACTCTGGAATCCAGAGCACCACTATTTCCTAAACTTAAGGGGGGGCAAAAAAAATCTGTAAGCTATATTGCAGAAGTCTGACACAGCCTGAGAGAGGCACTTCTGTATTTTGCACAAAGCTGGTTCAGAACAGCCAAGGAGTTCAGCTGCTACTGGGGGACCTGGCAAAGAGATGCACAAGACAGCACAGTGGTGTAAGAAGAGTTAAAAAGCAAAAGCCATCTCCTGTTTCCCAAACAGTCAAACACAGCAACCCTTATGTCTGTTATTCTCATGAAATGTGTTCTTCTTTCAAAACAGAATTTAGATGGGCTGAATTGCATTTGATTTTTTTTCCAATTGGTAGCACTTTCCACAGTTGCCACCGTACCCTGCCAGGATCATGCTCCAGATTCAGTGTTTTTAGCTGACCCAGGGGAATGCGGAGCATGGGGCAGAGAGGGATATATTAACTGCATGAAGGCTTCCAGGCCTTAAGGGGCACCCATCGTCTGGAACCCCCGTTACAGAAGCTTAATGGATTTTATGCAGTGGACAATTGATTTCTTATACAATACCTATACAGAAGAGAAAATTAATATTCAACCAACCAGGACAAGAAATGAAATATGTGGCTGGGTGCAGTTAATCATGTAAGCCTCAGGACAGAGTTCCATCAGTGCTGCAAATGGGAGATTAATACGCTACCGTAAGTCCACATATGCAGAATGCATTAAAAGTTTGTTCTAGCCACAGGAAATAGTCTGAGTGTATGTCAAAAAGAACAGAACAAAACACAAAAATATGGAGACTTAAAGACTCCTCCTGCCCTGCAGGCTGAATTCCCAGATAATTTTGACTTCATGTGCTTTTTTTAAGTCTTTATTTTCTGAAAGGCAGGTGGATTTTGCATCTCTGAGATGGTGGATGATTAATCAATGCTTAGATAGAGACAAATCTAGAAACGTCTAGACAAAATAGAAAAAAAAAAAATCTTGTGAATGCATCACTCTCAAGTATCCTGTTGTACCAGTGATTATCTTTTGGTATTGCTGCCTATAGTTTCAAGGATATCATCAAGCAGCATTCTTGCCAGAACTACTAGAGGTAGTCTGTCAGAATTTTTAATTCTGAGTGAAGGAGCTGAGAACTTAGTTTGGCAGCGGAAGAGGGACCCTACATTTCAATTTACGCAGCCTTTCAATCAAAGAGATTTCTCCAATAGTGGAACATGGGGAAAAAGTAATTAAGACAACTAATATTGCCCCACTCCAGCAATGTCAGCCAGTTAATTAGATGGGTCCCATCAGATGATTAGGCAAACAGAGTTTTGATAGAAGTTTTATTGAGTACTCTGTAATCACAGTCACACTGGGAGCAGCAAGGAAAGCTTCTGACAGAAGACGAAAACACTCTAGTAGTAAAGGACTGCTGGATTTTATTTCTGCTAATGATTCATCGTGTGATTTTGGATTAACCACTTAATCAGAAGGCAGGGGTGGTCCTGGGACAAGGTTACTCGCCTAGAGCGTGGATGGTCTAACTTTGTCTTCCGCCTTGCTCTGCTGAGTCCCTATATGACCTTCACAGAGCTGCTTAGATCCAGAGCCAATAATCAGCTGCTGAAAGGCCCTGTCCATCCCCGTCATGCTCATAGCAGTTCTGGACAGAAATCTGGATCCCTGGGAAGTTTCCTAATAAACATTCAGGTGCATATAAGCTACAGGTATGCAGAGCAATAGAGAGAAGTTTTAAGAATTGCCCTCTTAGGCTTGGGTTATGCTTACAGGCTCTACTCCATGTACCCACACCAGCCCTCTGCACACTGTGTATCTGAAGTGGCAGGAAGTATGTCTGCACAGCAATGCTAAGGGGTGTCCCAGTCTGACATGCATGAATTTGAGGGCTACTGCTGCCCCTTTAATTTAAAGGAAGTTCTGCCAACTTTTGGAAATGTTAAAGTGCAAAGCTAGAAAAAAACAAATTACTCCTGTCCCTCTTCAAGATTCTCCAGCAGTTTCAAGGTACATGTCCTGAATTACACCTACTGAGGGAGAAAACAGTTTAGACTTGTCCTGAGTGAAGATTGTGTTTTGTGTAACACCTCATCAAATTCCTGCCTTTCCTTGCAAAACAGATGGTTGGAATATGGTGGAATTTGGTCTTGTGCAACCAGCTAAAATCATAATAAATCATTTCTGCTTAGATGCAGTACATTTATCTCCATGTGATGCTGTCAGATGGAATCAATGGTTTTAGGTTTTAAGAACAAAGCCTTCCCTTAGAATAGTATTACTGAGAAACTGAAAGAGTTTAGGAAGAAGTAATAAAGGATAAATTAAAAATCATTCTTGCAACTTCTGAGAAAACCAAGTGAGGGGAAAAAGATTGTGCTACTGTCCCTTCCAAAATGAAATTGGTGTGTCCTCATCATTCAGCAGATACAACAGCTAGGAGCAGATATTGTATGCCAGTGGAAAGAATATATATTGCACACATAAAAGGCTGCAACATAAATTTGAAGAAATATGGGACTCCTTCATATAGGTAGGTCAAACTTTTCCCTCAAGCAGATAATTACAGGCTTGGGGTGAGTAAATCTTATTAGCCTTTCAGCACCTTATCTCCCCTCATAGAGACTGGTAGTAGATATATAGTAGATATATTCTACTTCAGTCACTTTCTGGATTGCATATTAGATATTGCCTTATGCAGTCCGGTCCTAACTACAACCATCATATTTCACAGTGGAACGGCTATGGATAGTCAGTAAATAGGTCACACCAGAGAACGAATGAAAACAGATTCCCAGATTTTGGAAGGGATGGGAGTTACGAAACAAGATGGCAAGAAAAAATAAGTTCGGTACACAGCTCCTCTCTTTATAATATTGCTGGATTCCAATGTACCACTCAAATATTACAGTTTGGGACCCTGTTTTTGAGGGACCAGGGCAAGCTGGAGCAGCCCAGGTCATCGGGTACCTCTGTAGAGATGGCGATGCCCAAGGCCACGTTGGGCTGGACTGAAATGGGACTCCTGGGCCCATGGGCAGAGTGGGGAAAGGCCCCAGGGGCAGCTGGTAAGGGGCAGTAAGGCTTATTAGTGCCCTCAGGGGCTGACAGTATGGATAATATCCATAAAATTTATCATGAATCATTTGACTTGTGTTGTTTTGCTCCAGTGTTATACCAATATCCTTAGGCAGTTGGTTACAGCCTCTTGAGGATAACATATAAATGCTACTCACTGTGTCGTCCTCTATGGGAGAAGAAAGGGGATGTATCTCTCATGACCCAGGTCAAGTTCCAAGCAGAGTAACCAGGAGGAAGAGGAGGGCTGCTTGCTGGGAGATCCGAAGTGGTCAGACCTTTCATTAAAAAAAAACAAAACAAAATAAAACAAAACAAAAACAAACAAAAAACAAAATACAAAGAAAGAAATACAAACATTATGTATGATGTAGCTGTTTGTGTGCTACACATCAAGTGCAAAGATCTTAAACAGCTTTATAGACCATATGCAATAAGCACCAATATTCAACTACTTCTTGGTCAGTTCTTCCTTCCTGATACGTGCGTGCACAGGGAGACAGGAGATTAATTGCTTTACATTGCAAAATTATCATCACCTAGAAAAGCTGTCAAGTTTAATCTCACACTGATTCTAAGTTCTTTTTGACCTTTCAGTCCCTCAGGTTTTTTTCTTTTTTTTTTTAAGTTTTGTTAGCATGACGAGATCCTGTACATGGAACAGGCAAACATGTACCCAGCTTCTGTTCAACAACCCAATGCATCTCAAAGATGCTTTTGGGGATTAGAATACTACAGTGACCCAGAACGGGTGAGGATCTGTACAAACCTGCACTAACTCTGCAAGACCATGATGATATTAGAGGTGCAAAGAGAAACAGTATCTGAAATAACACACAAGGTCAATGAGCAAAGCAGAACTCTATAAGCTTTGAAAGCACAGATTTTCCCTGTGAATGTTTAAGTTGGATTTTCTGAAGATAACAGAATCTTAAGTATTGTCATCTCATTTTTTTGAGGTCCTCAGGGAAAAGGTAGGATTTAACTTTGTAGAAATACAGGCAGGCAAAACTTGTGTTTGGGAGGTTTGTTTGATGGAACAAAATAAACCTCTGGATTGCTGATATGTTGTGATTTCTCACAGAAGCCATAAAGAATTTGTTGTTCAGCAAGAAAAAGTACATTTTTGATCTATCAAATAATATTTTTGCCAAGTAAGAATACTACAGTTGCTTGCTTGAATTTTTTTAGTTTAGGTGCAACGCTAAGCTTTGCTGTAACAGCAGAACAATTTGGTAATACCTCTCAATAAAAAGTTTGGTAAAACTTTCTGTAACAGTAGGAATTAACTAACTAAGGGTAATAATTACTTCAGAGAGCTGAAGAACTGTAATCTTGAATGGATAAATAGTAATGGATAATAAAAGACACATTTAAGAGCATAATAGTAAACAAGGTAAATTGCTGAAGCCTTGGGGAAAACACTGCTCTGATTCTGTTAAAGCTCTGATTAGCCCTGCTTCCCACTTCCACTGAAGAAAAACTTGAACATTTCAGAGGGACTTGTCAGAAGCTTAAATACTAAGTGTTAGTTGTGCCCCATCTCGTTCTCAGTGCAAGCTCATTTTTAGCCCACTCCTGTAACTGAGTAACAATAGCAAAACCAGGAGAAAATTAACCATTCTTATGTAAAAGCTGTAACTCTTGTTCATTGCTTAGAGCAATAATCTTCAAGACAAGAATGGACTTCACGCTGTATTGTAAGCCATTCTTGAGTGGAAAAAATTTAATATCCCTAATGGCTCAATTAAACTTGGTCTCTATGCTAAGTTATGGTACGGTAACTAAATATCCCCTATTGTTGTCTGGAATGTAGTGACACAGAAGATCAGGCCAGTGATTTATGAGGGTGGGTATCAAACCTAGTGTCCTGCCTTCAACTGTGAGTGATGAAGTGATAGGTAACTATGGAATAATCTTTATATTGGCTTTTCCTTCCTAACATCAAGACATAGCTGACATGTCTTTCAGTAGTCCCTGATACAGCTGGTTGTTGCAAATAATGTCAGGTTTCATTACAACACTTACAAGAGTTGCTAAAAGCAGATTTTTTTCTACAAATGTGCTTCACTTTGATGATAATATAAAATAATAAACAAAAGAATATTAATAAAAAATGAGCTCCTGAAATAAGCTGGTTTTAAAAGCAATGTGTGTTTTGCCTGATGTGACGTCTGACCAGTATCAATATTCCTGTAATATAACATCTGTATCCAGTGACTCTCCAAAATGGGGAATGATTTAATACCCTACACACAGATCACATGTTTCCACAGACAAGAACTCTGGGGCCTCTTTACCCCTAACAGACCCAAACAAATGCAGATGTTGTGCATTTAGTACTGATAGAGAGCCAAGCCTTGGGGTTGCAATCCCGTGAAAACTTGCACACAAACCTGAAAAACTGACCTGCTCCCCATCTCTATTCCCATGGCAAAATAATATGAGAGAAAACCACTGAGGTGCATTTCTCTCTGTAATGCTGCAGCCACAGAACTCAAATCACTGCTACGACCCTGACCACCCTTACCTGGGAATCAGTAACACGATGATCAGCTGTGGTACCCCAAATTCCCTGGCACTCCTCACCTTCAGAAAAATGCCTCTACACATTGCATTCTTCAGAAATCATGCCTACCTTCAGTCTCAGCTAAGTGGAAATGTTCCCTCTGTCACCAATATATGCAGTAAATTGAGATAAAAAATAAAGTTGAACATCTGAGCAGAAAAGACAGCACAGTCCAGGCACCTGAACCTCCCCTCTATCAGCAACAACAGATGCATAAGAGATTACATAAAAATTGAAAGTTTTCCTCTATTTTAAAAGAACAGAATAGATTCAGTTCAATTCATTTAACCTACTAACTCCTTTTTCTCATATTCTTTAGGATTAATTTTGGAACCTCATCTCAAATGATTTGCTTGGGCTATTGGTCTGAACTTGAAGACAAGAAGATTGTATCAGAAGTTATGAATCTTTCCCAATTAAGTTATCTTCAGCGAAAGATGCTGGGTAAAAGGTTTTTATATAGCCAAGAGGCTACTCTTCACAGTGAGGAATGATTTGATTTCAGAGTGAGCTATAGGTTAGGAAAAGGAGAGACCTTTCCTCTTCCACCTCCAGGGCATTTTACGTCCAGAAAGGTAATTACAGAAGACTGTATCAGCTAAATAAATGCTTCTTGTGCAGCAAGGGTAATGCAAATGTAGACCACGCTGTAGCCATTTTACAAAATAAAAGGGTTTTCCCCTCTCCAAAACAATTCATATTGAAGCCAAAAAGCACTAAGAAAATTTTGTCTCCTTTATAAATATGCTAACCTCCCATTCTGGTTGTTTGTACCAGGGTACTCTGTCACTTGTCAACAGTAACCCTAACCTTTAAAAAAAATTAATGGATTAGCAACTGGAAGCTGACAGCTCCATTTTTAGTAGCCAGAAGTATGGCAAGGTACAACAGAGGTTTCTTTGATATTCCTGCCTAAAGGAATATCTAGGGCCAAATCCTGACCCAAGGTACTTCATCACAGCTAGAAACATGCACCTGAAGAGAACATTTGACATTTCTGTTTTTAAACTTGTGCAAAGGAATCTCCTTAGGGGACGTGAAATTCGTTCAGCTCACCAAGAGTTTTGGTAAAAAAATAGAAAATAGCTCATGTGTACTGAAGTCAAGCCTCAAGGCCACAAATTCATTAAATAAAATATTTATGTATTATTTTAATGAAAAATACTCTTTAACAGAATAACCCTTCATGTTCACATAAAAATGGAACAACAAGAAAAGCTTTCTATTTGGGTCATTTTTAAACAAACAGGATTTCCTCTCTTTTTTCCCTTTCTGGAAGAAGGAAGAAATATCCCCAGCAATTAACATATGTAGTTTTCTAAAGTTCTGTGCAGTGCAGAAATGTAATTGAATTTTTATCAAAACACCCATGCCTTTTTTAACCAAAAAGTGCATCTACATGTAATGGGATATTGGTTACTACTACCTTTGGATATTGCTTCATTACTCAATGGATAAGCTTTCTCTCTTTGCTGAGCTGTATTATTCCCAGTTTCTCAGTGGTAAATCTGAGGTGACAAACCTGCATGTACCTGTCCTCTAGATTTTACAGTTGCAACAGATGTGTAAGTTAATAACTGAGATCAACGTGTACTTTCAGCTACATATACATCTGGAAAAATATCTCAGAATCATTCATATTTGTGTGGAAATCAGAAATCAACATTAGTAGTATTTGTGGCTCTGATTTGTAACAGCAATCAATAGCATAGTTACTAGCAAATATTACAATGATGTGTTTAGAAACAGCCTCCATTAAGATCTGGATTTTCCAATTTCTGGGAAAGCTTGACATTTCAGAAAAGGTTATTCCAGTTCTAAGTAAAAGGTAGCAATTTTCCACAGAAAGGATATTACACAGTAATCTTTTTCCCTGTTAAAAAAAAAAAAAAAAGGGCCAAATCTACTCGGGACCAAGGCAACTTCATTTCATTAAAACAAAACAAAAGAAGTCTTACAGGCAGCTGACTGCCCCAGGTATGGAAACCTCTGCAGACTTCTCCTATGAACCAGAGGCAGGCCAAGGACATCCTGGGAAGAGGCAGATCCAACACTGCGGGGCCCTGAAGCCCAACGTCTCCACCTTGCAAAAGAGCTCTCAGGACACTGGGATTTATGAAGCCCTGGCTGGCTATGGCCAGCAAGATGTTCAGGCTTGCCTCTATCTACCTGAGAGCATACACCCCAGAGGTAGGTCCTTGATAAAGGATTCCTGAGCTCCTGTCTCTACAAACGTTCTTGGTTTCAGTTTTTGAGGGGTAAAAGGATGCAACCAAGGGGAAAAAGATTGCCTGAGAATTCCCTATAAGCTGTCAAATTCACAACTGATCCTCACAATCACACTAATAGTACTCATACAGCCTCTTAGAAACTTTTATTTTTCCCTTCTTCCCATCTACAAATGTACTCAGTCATCCATGAAAGCGCAAACCCCACATTATATCAAGGTGACCAAGCAGCACGAAAACCAACAAACAGCCCAAGTAAACACTTTGTGAATAGCCCATAGACTCAGCTCTGCTTATACAAATTATTGTCTAAATGACATTCAGAAGCAAAATTCAAATTCTGGTTATAGTCAAGCTGGAGAACGAGGCAAAGGGCAAGCTCATTCCACGCAGTTTCTTGCTCTGAATAGTTGGTGAGCTTTACATACACTAATGGGTGGATGTACTCCAGGGTTTCTTTTACAAACCTTTTCTAAAGTATGAAAATGTTCGCTGACAGTCTGTCAAGTTTATCTTTTTCAGTTGGAAAATATATTTAATAATGCATTATGTTACAATGATTTTATGTCATATTGAAAGCAGATAAACAATAGTATGTGTGTCACCAAACCTGTGCTGGATTGCTGCGCAGAAGAAATTTGCATTTAGTGGGCTGTAGCAGACCTGTGGATAGTGGATTCAGTCAGACGTACTGCATGAGGCATGGAAGTGATCAACAATGCTGACTGGCATATGCTTGATGAGTAAATTTGGGAATAGCATACACTTCCTGTACATGAAGCATGTGTCACTAATAAAACTGTATTTAACTCAACAACTGTGTTATCCTTCTGGCCCCCACTACTTTTTTTTTTTTTTGGTCTTTGTAAGGCTTTTTTAAATTTCTCTGTTAACCCCTTTCTGTTAGCAATGTATTTTTTTCCCCATCTCCTTTTCACAGGGAATATTAACTTCTGATTGATAAAACCCACATGCCTCAAAACTAACTAATTCAATCACCAAATAGGTACTCCACAGGCCCATTCTTTTCTAACTACCACATCCCACAGACATTTATTGATGCAAAGAGAGTCTGTGCTAAGTCTGGGAGATGCAGTCTGATGAGCAGACCTTGGCTCTGGAAGAAGAGGAGCACCAAACACCCAAATTACAATTCCACCAAGGCATTGCAACAGGGAAATATTAACAAAGTATCATGTGTTGCTGCTCATTACAGGAGAAAAAAATAAAAATCCACTTTTTCCTATTAAAAATGCAGGGGAAAACAATAGTGTTTTCTTTGCTGCTTTCTGTGAATTCTTAGTATTTGCATGTATATAGTAAAATCTAAGAAGTTTTTTTAATTTCTACTTTGAAACCATGTGGCATGCAAAGTGCATTAAAAAAAAAATTAAAATTACCAAGCTGATATTCTACCCAGCTCAACTAATATAGTTTAAAAATATACTGCCATCTAGAGCATACTACTGCATCTCAGAAGCTCTGCAGCTGCTGAAGACCTGCCCCGTAAGACACCACAAAATGGCAATGAATCATTGATAAAGAGCTCAGGGTCTCAATTACAGACCAGACTAGGAATGGCTTAAAGTTGTTACTCATCTGCGTGCGTACAAGAAACCTTTAAAAAATCCAACAGTAGACTGATCTTTGCCGTAATAATCTTCTACAGCACAATTAAGCATCTCTGTGGGCAACACAGAGGAAACAAAGGACTGAGTGTTAGTAATTGAACTGCTCTCAGCTCTGGTTTGTCCCCTGAAAAGCTGAAGCTGCTGGGAGGACGGTGTCAAGGGATGCGCTTCTCCTGCTTGTCTAACCTGAAGCCTTGCTAAACAAAGGGGAAAAGCCCTTCAGCAGCAAAGCTCCATGTACAAACACGTATTCTGAATTTTGGATGCTTGTGCATTCTGTCAGGTTTTAGATATTTTAGGATCACAACTGGAAAAGAAGTGTTGGGGTGGTGACCTTGTGGGGCTGTGGTATTTCAACACAGTGCAATACTTGTCCTTGTCTTTGGACTGATAACCAATGCATCCGAATTACTGACCAGGTATGCAGTGAAAACCAGAAGCCATTACATCCAGCCATTTACTGCAGCACAGATGGACCTCCAGACACTGCAGGCAGCAGGAAAGCTCAAGATAAAGTCCATGGAATTGATAAAGCACACTAAAGTACTTCAGGTTGCAGAATTTCTGAATTTTTTCTGTATATGTAAAAACAAAGTGAACCTTCCACTGTTGTCTGGAGTATTTGTCTACTGTAGCTTAGAAAAACCTCCAACAAAACAACGGAGAGGCACTATTAACATTTGGTCCATGTGTGTCGACATTAGAGAGTTCCTCCATTTGCAGTCATAGGGAGCCCTTCCAGTGCCTGCTAGACTGGCCCCTAGAAGGACTCTCCGTTACAGTGTTCCTTGTCCAAAGCACTTCAGAGCAGTTGCTTACCACTATGATTGCTATACCAGTATATATACTATATATACATACCATATTATACCAGTACGATTGTTATACCAGTATATATGCTATACCAGTATGATTCTCATCCATCACAACTGGGGTCCCAATCCCACATATTCTCAGTGTCCACCTATTTGCATGTCTCAGATTACTCCTCTACATGTACTTTCTCTTAGTCTCTTCCCAGTTAACATAACCTCTAGGAGCATAGTGGCTAGGCTTCCAAACAAAAAAAAAAAAAAAAAAAAGCTGTTTTGACAGCATTTTAATAATTCATCACACATACTAACTTCAAACTATATAGTGCCTTTACCTTGGATTTCTGCATAGCTACTTCCATATTTAACACATACACCCAGTTGGAGTCTCTCATCAGATTTGCACACTTCCTGTATCATTTTAAGTAGTGGGATTAAGGAACAAGAAACAAACCCAGAAAAAACCTCCTGCTCTTTATACACTTAAAACCCTCTTTTGTACTACACTGACCGTGTACTAAATCAGAATGCATATACGAACTTACACTAGTAAGCAGTTAACACTTTAACACAGCTGCAGCTATTTAGATACTCAGTGGCGCACAGTCCCTGCAAATTTTAATACAAGCTCAGATTTTTCTCAACATCCGCCTTCTGATCTGTGTGTCATGTTTTCAAGGTGTGGCATTCAGTGCTTATTTATTTTTGTCTCCCTATTTCTTAAGTGGCAGTGGACAAAGACACAGGCAAAAATTCCCTGAACATTTAAAAGTCAGGGGAATGAGTATTTGAAGGTTTTGGTGCAGATCTGAATCTTTGTGGTCTGCAGGAGGCTTTTCACCCTTAGAGCAGGCAGCCTGCATCACATTTTAAAGAGTACTTCTTTGATGGGGATGAAAATGGTGGTAACTCACTTCTCCTCCTACACTTTCATGCCGTGTCAGTACCTCTAGCTCTAGAGACACTCGTAGCAAAGTTTAGGAAACATTTTTTTCTTTCATATATAGCAACTAAATGCCTGCCTCCCAACTCAAACCTGTCTACAGTCACACATGACCTGAGCATTTAAAACCCTCTCTTCCACTGCATTGCAGCATTAAGCTTGGATGAGGGGGTGGAGAGGAAACAAAGTTCATTTTCACACACATACTGCATATCAGAAGGAAGGACAAACTTTTTTCCTATGGTTCCTAATACAGACGCAAGAGGCAATTTAAAGGTCCCAGTTCAGCCTGAGTTCATTTGGGAAGTGCCTTTACTTCAGTCCAACTGATTTATCCAGGTTTCCCCTGGAACTCACATTCCCTGTATCCCATACTACTGCGACTTTTATCCCTTTCTTTGTGAAAAAAAGCTTTTTGGACATGTGCACCATCCTTCTTCCTTGAAGAGCATGGGGCAATGTCCAGAACAGTCACTCATCCACCACCTGGCATAAGCCCACCTCAGGCACAAGCCAGCCTTGTTTCACTGCCTGGAACCATTCGACAATGCCAGCTGCAAATGGTGGGCAGTAAATACTGGTTATTTGGAAGAAAGCAGCAGCAGTGGCATAAGTCAGCCTTATTTTTCCTCATTACTATCATTATTACTATTATTGCTTCTGTGAAAGGAGGGAAATTCTATGCTTATTGCACAAGCGCATGTGAAAGATAATCTTGGCAGAAGGCTCAATAATGGTCACACATATAGAAATACCAATCCAGGGGCTTTTTTTTAAATCAGACATCCCCACCTATTCACATTTAAAATAGGCCACAAGCAAAGGAAATAAAATACAGGAACTTCAGGTAAAAACTGGAGATTTCCCATACAAAAGAGACAGAAATCCTGAAGTGGTCTCCCATAGAAACTGTGCCTCGACTGTACCACGCAGACAGAGGGAACACCTTTAGAAAGGTCACTGCAGCTCCAGAGGCTTTGTCCAGCTTTAATACATGGAGTAATTCTGAAACCTTGCAATCCAAAGATGGCATTTTAGAGGAAAAAACTTTTAAAATATGCCTGCCATATCAAAACATGAAGTGAACACTCTGAGGAATTATACAAAGCCCTACATATGTACAAGAGACACAAACTGTGAAGCAGTGACAGTTACGAATTTCCTGCCATTTGTATGGCTAAAACCATTTATTTGCTGCATTAGGCATTTCTGTTAAGATATAGTGTTGCAGAATAGCAACAAATGTGCAGGGTGTTTTGGTACCAGAGAAAATACTAGACATTTGTTACTGGTAGGCAAGCCGCATTATTTCTAGAAATAGCAAAAGGGTGCGGTGACTATTTCAATCTAAAACACAGCTGTCTTGGCAGTAACAATAAAAACTACTTCATATTCCCTTTACTGGGAAAGATGCCAATGTGCTTATATTGTCTATTTTCACTGCAACATTTAATTTTGCTTAAGGTAAAGGACAGCATCTCTGACTACAACTGGGGGGTATTTAGATGTGAAAGTACTTCTCGAGGAAGTTCTGCAAGTGCTGCGAAAACGAAGGCCATAAAGCACCTGAGCGAGGCATGAGAAATTCCTGTCTTCACCAAGATAGACACCTCTGAGCTGACAATGAGTAGAGACTGTAACAGGGAAATTACTCATACTTCTGTTTTTCAGGTGCAAAAGAAAAATGAGAAGCAGTAACTCTGGAGATACCCTGATTTTTTTAGTTGTTGGGGGTTTTTTGGTGGTTTGTTTTTTTTTTTTTAACCACTGTGGCACAATTTGGCTCTGTATAGCTGCTTTCCAAAGATCTTAAATGTTAATTAATCCTCAGCATTCACATAAGAGAGATGAGTGATGTTGTAAAGCAGCTGATGTCACCAGGCACCACTATTCTCTGCTGGATAGCAGCAGAGCGGTTCAGTTATGTGATACAAAAGATGGTGCTCCAGCTCAAGACAGGGTGGCCCAGGCTATCTCTGCTGTTGCAAACCATGCTGCTGTGAAGTCCTACTTGGCCTTATATTTGGTTTCTGGTATAAAGACAACCGTCCAGATACTCAATGAGACATGGTCCAAGATGCGTAGGAAGAGGCAGGTTATTATCATCTGCCTATCACAGAAAAGCCGAGCTTTTTGTTTTCTCTGTTACATATTCCTACGTACTGCTACAGCCTTCCTCAGATGTGGCAAAACTGGTGAGAAGGGCTGGGCTGAAAAGCTGGCCCCTAAGGAGCTGAAGCATAAGGAGCTGTAAAACAACTAGTAGAAGACATGAACCACATGGAAAAAATTGGACATGATGGATTTGTTGCAGAATTATGCAACTCTTATGCGTAGGGGTACTAAGAAACCATGGGATTAAATGACCTGCTCAAATTCACATCACAAAATGGTAGCGAAGTTTTGAAAACAACCATTACTGTTTCCTTCTCCCCAACATAGTCCAGCCCTGTCTCTGCCAAATGACTTCAGTCTATCTTGTGAAATTCTGTGCATCTGGAACAGAGACAGTGTGTGGACGGGCCTTAATCTACACAAAAATAAAACAAAACAGCCTTGCAGGAATATCTAGAAGAACAGTAAAATATTTTATATCCATTTTTGTTTTTCATTTTCCCCCAACTTTATGTCTATCTAAATCCTTTCCTGCAAAAGAGAAATAACTTCTCTTCCCCCTAGAACCTGCACTGTTCAAAAAGAATTTCCCAAAGTGATTACTGAAAGGCCTGTAAGAGAAATTATTACAAATGGCTGAGTTAACTGCTCCGGATGGCCTCATCAGTCATCATAATGTGGTCTCAGCACCAGACTCATCAGGACAGGCAACTTGTCATGACAGATGACACCTCTTCAAGAAGACTTCCTCCCATGGCTTTTTCCCAAGTCCTCCTGGGATAAGGTGCTTGCAAATAGTGGTTCTTAAGCAATAATCAAGGAGGAATCATCACCAGTTGCCTTCAGTGAGCTGCTTCAGTGTTGGGGCTTTTTTTTTTTTTTTTTTTTTTTTTTTTTTTTTTTTTTTTTTTTTTTTTGGTAGTTTTACCTTTAGTCTCTGAGTGTGGAATGTTTTATCTGCGTGCATGTCTTGAAATCAAAGTAATTTTGGCAGTTGCTCTAAAGGTGAATATAGAGATGATGATAAGAGTGACAAATTAAGAGAGAGGAGGCCAGAAAAGGCTGAGACAGCACTGCTAGCCTCACACTACTTTTCCACTGCCAGCCCCAAATGCTGCAAAACAATTTGCAATATATGCCTCATTTTCTGCATCTAGAAAAGGAAGAGTATAGAGACCTCTATTGTAAGTCTGTTATGGAAACTGGTAAGTTGAATTTTTTTGAGTTATACAGCAACTCCTGTGATGAGCGCCACACTAATACCCATTATAAATAAAAGCCAACTTATCATGCCATAGATAGTGTTTTGTGAACTGGAACTCTAAAGAGCTAATTCCATTCCCAGGTCTTCTTATCTGCAATGGGATCTAAGATAAAATTGTGTAGTTTCTCCTTTTGCCTTGTTTTTTCGGCTACTAAAATGGAAGTAATGATGCTTACTGGGCTTGGGTATCCTTGGATAAAAAGCGGTAAATATTTTTATGAAGAAATGTCTAAGCAAGGTTTTCAAAATATAATTTCCCTTAAACTCTATTGTCCTGCTCCTCACATACCGTTTTTACTATGGCGAGGGTAAAAAGCTTGTTCAAGAACAGTTGGCTTCTTAGTAACACATATCTCAGTCACAGTGAAGAGGCAAACTATTTGCAATGAAGTTTGTTTGTGAAATTTGGCACTTTTTGGCTGTCTGCAAATTGTTCATGGACAGACCACAGTTGATGAATACTTTGAAATTACTCAAATATTTACTGGGAACAGATTTTAGCCCTTGGGGTTTTTTGTTTGTTTGCTTTGTGTGGTACTCCAGCTATGCACCAGTTGGTCTTTCAAATGCTCGTGGTACTGAATAGGTGCTGGATCTGAGCAGCAATCTGAATTTCTGCTTTGCAGGAAACTCCGTGAATTCTCTTTCTTTGCATTCCACATGTTGGAATGAACAAGAATAAATCTGAAGTTTCCTGGAAATACACTCTTATCTTGATAAACAGCTTGGGAGCAAATGCTTTTGTGTAAAGGAATTAAAATTTAAGTGTTTCATGTCAATTTTACAGTAAAGTATACTATAGTATAGTTGCAAATGAAGTAAATTATGCAAATGCTTCATTGTGGTAAGGTCAAAACATTTCATTTTTATTTTCTCCCAGATTGAAAAAGACCTCGGCATTTTGTGTAAATTGATATATTCCTATAGGAAGTCTAGTTTTCAAAATGATATTTCCTGATGGAAAACCTGCCATTAGAAAACAACTTAAGTAATTCTAATTCTTATGCATCTGACAAGATATGACTTTGCTATGCAGCTGCCAGAGCACCTCTCTGAGAATCCCCTGACAGGGACCTTGAACTCAAGAAGACACTCAACTTGGCCAGTCTGAAAAAAACTCATGGAGAGTCAACGAGGTCTTTTAGAAAATTCAATAGAGAGCAAAACAGAATGAGCACAGCTATGGTAAACTCATTAAAAATTCAAATGAAAGGAATTCTCTATTGGCTATAAACTTCAGATGGATATTTATTTTTACTGACAGTGAGGGAGCTGCGTGTCAGAGACAGCACAACACACGGTGGGAATTACAACAACAGACTGAATCCCCACCAGAATGATGCCACTGCTCCTTATATCCATACCCTTCCTTGATAGCACTGGTAGGCAGTTTCAGAATGAAAACCACACAGTTTCCTTTCCTTTGAAAAAAAAACCTGGCCTTTCTGTTTACAAGCTGCCCGCACCTGTAGTCCTAGCCACACACCTTTAACTGTCTTATAGTGCAAGCAGCTGATCCATCACTGAGCACAGTAAGCTGAACTGGCATGTGTGGAGCTGCAGAGATCCACTCTGTAAGTTTGCATCCCATCAGGGAGGCAAGAGCATTCAGCCTTTTCATAATTTCTGGTTTTGAACTGGGAGAAGTCTTTTGAAACAATCAGTTTTACAAACTTCTTCCAAGGCCTGCCTAATATCTCTCTGTCAATGACAGTATTAGCAATCACAGAAACTATCAGGTGAGGATTTGGGGTATTTTAAATGTTCTTTTCATACAGCTTAGCAAGTAGAAATAAATGGCAGCCAGTATCACCTTAGCAGTCAGCCCTCCAGAATTCATTAATGAACTGACTATGCATTACCCAGGACTACAGTCTGAGACATTCTGGGAAACTCCTTAAAATTACATGAAGAATAAGTATTTGTATTAAGTAACTTGTTATTCAAAACTGTTGTAGAGAGTTATCTTGCATTAAAATATTAGCTGCATGCCGCAATGCTGTCTTACATCAGCATCTTCCCCCCTCTAATCTGTGTGCTGTGGAGATGACTGTATAGGCTCTAGACACAAACTGAAACTGTCCCACTCTGCACATGACAAAAGTCGCCCCAGATTCAACCCACTCCGAAGATGTGTCATAGATCTCAGAGTCATGTATCTGTACTCCTCCCTAAGAAAAAAGTACTTTGTGAAGGTAAGCAGCCTTCTTTCCGTCCCATCTACTCAAAGAAATCCAGGCAAGAAGAAAAACAGGGAGCATGCTTTTCTCCCATGATAACTTCATCTCAGGAGAGACTCTGGTTCAGCAGGGTATCTTAAGTCTGTAAGGACAACTGGAGCAGGTAATAGAGAGAGAGGCCACCATCCTACAGACACATTGCAACTTGCAAAGAGAGGGTATGAATAATTTGATAAAGTTTCTGAATTATAGAGAAGTGACCAGATGATGTAAAAGAACAGAACATGGTAAGAGGATTTTTACTACCAGATCACTAACTTCACTACCTGGTCATCAAGGCAATTCCAATACAGTTTGGTGGTCAGGGTCCTGTTTTCTCTAGGACACTTATTCCACATCTTGATGATAACAAGGGCCCCCGTAGCATCCTCTCTTTCCCCCCAGGTTCTCCTCAGTGCTCATCTACCTCTGCCTCACGTGTCCCTAAGCCATTATGGCCTCCTGCTCATGGACGTCTTATAGTCATTCTTCTGGGCTGCTAGAAGCAGTCTTCAGGAATTGGCTCTGAGGGGAGGTCTCCCCTGGCATTTAGCAGCCAGGTGCATCTCACCAAGGCAAAGCTTGGTCAGGAGCACCTGAAGGACACTGAAGGGATGGGCAGGGTATAGGAGCAGACTGATTCTCACAGTGAGGGACTATGTTCTCCTGTGGATGAAACCTGCCTCTGTCCAGCTCACACAGAGTTTTCGATTAGTAGTTGCCACCTCAGATGCTTGTGCTCCCTGACCACCCACAATCTAACATTTATCAGAGAAATAGTGCTAACTTGTCCAGTCTGCCCTTACTGCATTGCTAAAAATAGCAATTAACCTGTTTTTCTGCTCCTTGCTATCTCTGGAGTACACCTGCTTGCACAAGGTTGATCAGAATCCAGCTCACTACTCACAGGAATTAACATCATTATCTCCTTGTACAGACTGCCTGAGCTGCAAATTCACTTCCCCCGCTCTTCAGTTTTAATCTGCCAGTAGTTCTGCTTTCTGACCATTGCATCTGGGCTGCTTGTGGGAACGTCAAGAACTTCCCTCCTTCCTCTCTGTTTCCTATTCCGAAATGCAGTCTGTCCCGCTTCTCAGGGCACTGGCCTCTGTGTCTCCAGCAGCACCTAACCCGCCATTTCAACAATGACCAGCTAGAGGTGGAAGCTTCCTACAGAGCATCCACTAAAAGTGAAACTAAGTCAAACCCCTCCAGTCAAACACTCCTAAATTTTGAGGTGTGCAAAATGAAAATCCAGACTGGAACCCTGGCTTGGAGGGGTCGGTATCATCTCACGTGCAGTAACTGCAGAGTATGATGCCACTTCTATTGTAGTCTAAAAAGGACTTATCACAGACCTGTCACCATCGACAGGTCAATCACAGCACTGTAATCAAAATCTAAACTGCTACTTTTAAGACTATTTTTGTGAAACCTTCACACCGGACAATCAGAATTGATATGGGATGAAATAAGCAAGATTGCTCAGAATTTCATCTAAACTTTTTAAGATAATCTGTTTGGCTTTTTTTTTCCTTTTTCTTTTTTCCCTTAATTGAGTTCCTCTCTCTCCTAGATAATGCTGCTTTTCCGGTAATATAGATTCAAGCTGTATCTTTACCACCCATGGAAACAGATCAGAATGCTGCAGGCACACGGGTTCTCTTCTCTTTTTCCATCCAGTTTTGCAGGTGTTGGACATCAGTATCCAAATGACTGCTTCCTTAAAAATTGAATGACATCTCCCAATTTTTAATATAACTCTACTGCACAGGAATCAGCTATGTAAAAATATTATAATGGGAATTTATATTAATGCAGCAACAGTACTCAGCTGGACAATGAAAAATGCAATAATTTACTAACGAGCAAACACAACCCAGCATCAGAGTTAAGCTGGGTTTCTTCTGTCCTTGTACAGTGTACATAGTAGCAAAACCGCTGTAAACTGAAATAATGGCCTCAGTAAAACCTGTGCAGTCCCTGTGCTTTCAGTGGTCAGGGTAGGTTACTCACCAGAACCTGGGTTAACAGCACCATTATTGATAGCACTCAGGTGCCTAAGAGCCTCTGTGCTGTGCCAGCTATTATTTTTGGTGGATATAACGTAGGAAGGTGGAGATTCCAGCTTGCTCAAAGCTGAATAGGTTCTGCAATGCTAATAGAAGTAAAAAGCAATAAAACCCATCATGTTGTCACTAACAGATTTTATATGTGGCTGAATGTACATGGGGAGTTACTCTATTGATTAAATAAGGACCTTTTTTGAATAGTCATTCTCTAGAGTTGAATAGCATTTTAAAATTGGCAGTGAATTACATTCATTTGGGGAGTTCATCAGGATGTTGTGGCATTCACGATTTTAGCATGCTCCAGTCTTGCAGCAAGAGCAAAACATCCTACAATACCTGCCTGCGAGGTTGGTTTGAAGTGGAAGCAAAAATCCAGCACAATCCATAGCTATTGTAGGGTCAAAAGCCAAAGATTTTGCTAATATATAAAGCTTCCATGTGCTGGCTAAACGTCAGGGATATAATTTACTGAAGAAACAAAAACAATCCTCTGTGTGGTTTAAGCATTATCTCTACCAGTATCTTACTAGTGGCTGAGCTCTAGGCAATACCGAACTAGCAAAAAACCTAAAACCAAGTGGGATACAACGTAATGCCTGCATCCTCTGGCAGAATCAGAGAAACAAAGTTTCCTCTGTCAATGTATTGATTTTCCCAGACTTGGCTCATTTTTTTTTTTTAGAACAAATATTCTTTGGAACTTCACTTCATCCTGAAATGGTGGTGGTAGGGAGGAATGTAATATTTGTTTGCTTTTCTGTTTTTAACTGAAGAAAGTTGTGATCCAGCAGGTATACATGATCTAAAGAAGCTAGAGGGGCAAGTTCACTCACTGCTGAAAACAAAGACAGGAAAGGTTTGTAGACCAGTGAATTTCCTTAAACTCAAGGAAAATTCTCCTTGTAAAACATTCCTAAAGAAATTTCTTGCTAAATTCAGAAAAATTAGTGGAATTGCATGGAGGATGAATAGAGGCCACTGGTGCTTAGATTTATTTTTCTACCTAGACTAAGTTTTGTTTTCAAATCAAGTATGTGGATGACAACGAACCAAGGGATGCAGCTGGTATGCCAGAGGGCAGGGCTGCCATCCAGAGGGACAAGGACAAGACAGGGAAATGGGCCAACGGGAACCTTGTGAAATCCAACAGGGACAAATGCAAAGCCCCACACCTGGGGAGGAGGAACCCCCTGCAGCGATACAGGCTGGGCACTGCCTGGCCAGGGAACAGCTCTGCTGAAAAGACCCAGGGGCACAGCAGGCTGGGCACGGGCCAGCCTGGCTGCAAAGACGGCAAACAGCATCCCGGGCTGTATCAAGTAGATTGAGGGAAGCAATTAGTCCTCTTTACTCAGCAATTGTTAGACCACTGGATCCAGTTTGGGACGCCCAGTACAAGAAAAACATCAGCTAATTGGAGGGAGCTCAGGGGTGGCCACCAAGCTGGTCGGGGCAGGAGCACTTGCCCTGTAAGAAGAGGCTGTGGGACTGGGGCTTCTTCAGTGCAGGGAAGGGACGGCTTGGGGGGGACCTAACAGCAGCCACCCAGTACCTAGGGGAAAGTGACTGAGAGGTAGAGCTGAGCTTGTTGTGGAGATGCGTGGTGGGAGAACACCAGACACGGGCATAAATTGGAGCTGGCAAGGTTCTGACTGGACATAAGGTGGGGGGGGGTGGGGTGGTGGAAATCCCTGGGAGAATGACACAACAGTGGGACAGGGGCCAAGACAGGATGTGCAGGTTTTCAAGCCCTGGCTGGACAAAGCGCTGAGCAACCTGGTCTGAATTAATCATTGGCCCTGCTTTGAGCAGGAGGCTGGACTAGAGACCTCTCATGTTCCCTCCCAACATGAATTGCTCTAAGATTGTATGAAAACAATTACTGTGAGCCATAGCACATTTTCAAGATGACTTAGAGGACTGATGAGTTTTCATTTAAGAAAATTATGACTTCTGATGGCTTGGTAGAAAACCTATTTTGAATGCTTTCCATCAGTGAAAGCACAAAAGCAAAATTCAGCTTGCATGAATCCCAGCAGGTCAGCACCAAAACACGTTGCCTACAGATACTTTTTCTGGCTTCCCCGGGTACTTTGAGGCACTCAATAGCTTCATTTTGCAGATGGAGCAGCAGATAGTCAGTTTAAGTGACCTGCTCATGTTTGTACTATTCCATATCACAGCCCAAAGCTAAAAGGCATTATTTGCTCTTATTTTGCACCAAAAACACACCTTCAAAGCACTTGGGGAACATTTTGAATGCTTTGTATATTACATAGAACCTTTGTATAATGATTATGTTTTTAAGACAGCTTCATGGTTCTTCTTTGCAGAATACAATACTGTATAATTCACTACTGAGAACAGCAGAGACTCAAACCTCAGCACTGAGCTTTAAAAACAAAAAAATAAACAGAATTTACTCTTTTTTATTTTTGTTTTTCATTCTATTTGTGTTCTAGGAAACTGGCCTAATAATGCCACAGTAATTCTATAAGTACAGCTTAATCTTAAACAATAACAACAAATGAGTTTCATTTGATCTGTTCAAACAGAGCGTGTTTGACAAAAGCGCCAAGGGCTGCTGGTGTTAGAGGGATATTGGCAGAAGCGGTTTCCTCAGTTATAGAAAGGAGGAAAGGAGACCATTTTTAGCATTTGCTGAGGCAGTTGCAGCAGATTAACTTTAGATCAATGAGTTGCTTGATTATTCTACTTCACTCTCAAGTCTCTTTCAAGGCTTCTCTTTACCGACCAGGAAAGTAAATACACAAATTTAAAACACTCTGCCAGTCTTTATCTTCATTCACAAAGAAAGGATTTTTCAAAAGTGACTGTATGTCATCTGCAGCAAGACAGAGGTGCCAAAGTGTCACTGGGTGTCACTAACTACCTAGTGATGCAGTGGGCACCCAGAGGCATTTTCAGAGGGGCTTTGACAACTCCAGCTCCCCCAGGTTGTGACTGTGTTCTAGTTGAGATACAGGAAATCAAACATGACTCCCATTTTTGCTTATATGAATCCCTCTCAATGCTAAACTACCCTTGTAACTTGTTTCCCTCTTTCTCCCCCAACCCCACTACACTGACCCTGGCTCATGAGTCGTTTGGAGGACTTGCAAAATATTATACCTGCATGCATATTCTCTAGTCCCACCTTGTGCTTAGCAGAGCTTGGAAAAAGTCAAGCTGGGGAACTCAGACCTTTAGCTGGCACAGTGAGAGCCACACACTTGCAACCAAGTTGGGAGGCATCAGCTTTGCTTACAGCAAACTGCCTGCCCAAAGATCCCTAAATCTGCCTTTCCAGAGCTCCTTACCTCTGCTCCAGCCCTCCTCACTTCATGTTGTTCACTCATGTTAATGTTTTAACGTGAAGACTACCATAGAAACTTCCAGGCCCCACTTGACTGTCTTAAAAAATAATTTATGGGAGTATATTGAAAGCTAATCTCCAATAAAACTATCTCTAGAACAACCTCCTGCAGCATATAAGACTTCAGCGAGTAGAAGAAGAATAGTCTGAGTTTCGTATCATTACTTTTCGAAGCTATGGCTGTTTCAGGGATGAGGTCTGCTTAGCACACAATTATTCCTCTACCTTTCTATGGCAACCTGCCTATGCCCTGAAGCAGAACTTAAACCATCTTGAGTTCGTTATTTTTCCCTTTGTTCAGCTTTGGTTTGTTGAATGTTTAAGACAAGATAATACCATCCCTTTCTGGACTGACATCAGGTTCTTAATAAGTGAGCTCTGGGATTTCTGCCTTATCTGGCAAAGTCCTCTGTCCTTTCAGTTGCATAAAGTAATGGAATTTGTAGTCATATAAATGCATTAGCATTGGGCAATGTGGTGAACAGACTTAGTTATTTGTACAACACTGCAAATGAGTATCATAATGCTTTAGTGCCTTGCAACTAAGAAGCCACTGCTACAATCACTTGTTCATCTCTGTACACAAAGTATCTGTTACTCCTAAGGGTGTGAATAAAAAGTTTACCAAACTGAGCGACACAGTAAAACAACTGTTAACAACCGCATTTTTAAAACAAAACAAAACAAACCAAATGTGATAGAAGCTTACTCCATCTTCCAATGTGTACCTAGAACATAGGGAAGATAAACTTATCCCTTCCCAGACAAACCTTTTTAAGGACTTGGGAACAAGACTCCTGGGCTTACTGTATTCCAAGTTCTGTCTTTCACTTCTGTTTCTGCCTGTGGTGACTTTCTACAAATCACGTAACCACGTAAGCCTTGTTTCTCTTTTGGCATGTATTTTGTGCCATCATTTAAGCTTGCAAAAACTAAAGAGGATATGCTAAAACTTTACATTTTTCTTACACTACTTAACAGGCATATGTCCAAAACGTATAGCCAAAAATTTGAAAACATGTAAGCATACAGAGAACAATCGGGTATGTACTATCATCAGATAAGAGGTATCTTATAACTCTATTAACAGACACAAGCCTATTAAGTAGAGATGGATGAACTGGAGCAGATATAGCAGTATACAGGTTGCTGATACTGCTTCTAACTAAACTCACAGCATTATTTGCATTGGAGCATTTTCTTGCTGTTTCTTCCTCCACCTTCTCTAGACCACCTCTCCTTGCACACGAAAACACAGACATTGCATGGACTCCAATGCACCCTGGGTCCAGATTAGCCAGGAATGTTACACAGAACTGGATGAGCCATGCTTTTTCTTCCAGCTGAAGTTTGGTTTTTCAGAGGAATCTAAACAGAGTGAGCTTTGTACATCCCACACAGATTCACTTGGAGCAGCCCAGTAGCTCATGTTTATTTCAGCACGTGACTAACATGGAGTTAGTTCACATATGCTTTACGTCCATTAGCCCATTCCCCTCCTCATTGCCATTATTTGGGTGGCACTCATACAGAAAGGGTCACAGCCAGCTGTTCACCAGATTTCCACAACCAGTTATACAGGATTCCTCATACAAAGATGGCGTAAGGGTAGCACTTGAACATTTGCTCCAGTCTTGCAATTACATTTATGCAGGCAAGCTCTTCTGGAAATCTCCAGGTTTCTTAGGATCTCACTTGTTTGGACAGGGACCCAGGCAGTAAGTTTTCCTTTAAGGAATACGCAACACAAACATTCCAGGGGTATGTTAGCACATGAGAACCAGAAAGCAACACAATTACACAGAGGCACTTTTTACTTTCCTAAATTTGGTTTAGCTTGCACAAATATCACAAAGAAGGAAAAGCAATAAAACTGAAACACTGCTCCATAATGCTCCACCTGAAGTGTGTAGGACAGGAAAAGAATGAAGACTAATGCAAAAATAAAAAGTATATGGATTGTTCCCTTTGCTGAGGCATATTAGGGAACTAATTCAGTCTCCTAATTCCCCACAGTGTAGTGATTAATTAGAAGAAAGGGATTTTCATGTGGTTTACCACCTCTTTGAACCCCTTAGGCAGTGAAAAATGGCTAGGAGCCTGGGAGCTCGTGCTCTCAAACTAGCAAGATCCATTCAAGGATCTGGTCATCTGGTGTTTTGCAGGCAGGTGTGAACTTGCTCTGCAACCCACCTTGCCTTGTCCGCCCTAAGTCAGGTGAGAAAGTGATGACACACAGCCTTTGCTACCAGTGCCAAACAGCTGAATATATTCCCCCTTTCAGCAGTGCACGCTGGCTCCGCATGAGTAGAGCTTTCCTGTGGTCATGTAACCACCAGCAGGTTAAGTACACCAGCACACGCACTCTCATCTGCCTGCAAAATATCACACAGATCTGCTTGAAGGAACCTTGTACTTCCTAATGCTAGATGCAGTCTTGCAGCCACTCCTCTGAAAGTTGTTCAAACCTCTGATGGACTTCCAACCCTGTCCACCATAGGAACAAGACCTGGTTTGTTTTTTTTTTCTAATATGCTTGCCAATTTTCCTCAGACCCCTTCAGCATCTTCCTTTCATATAGGTCCAGTTTTGTCTACAGCAGATATAGTAGCACACAGGCTCAATGCTCCCCAATGCCCCAAAAGACTACTCAAGGCTATTGCCATAATAACAAACCAAACTAGCATCCTTAGAATTGAGCTAATGGTGCTTGCATGCACCCAAGGAACGTCCTGGTGGCAGCTCTCCCTGAAAACCCTGTTAGGTCAACCCAGCCCTCTGACAAAACATACTAATAAGTGATGAAGAAGAAAGAGCTCTTGCAAAACAGGAGGGCTGAGACACATGGGAACTCCTACCAATGCTGCTTCACTGTGTCATTCTACATACACACAAAAAATAAAGAGATATTAAAAACAAAGACTAATTTCCATGTGTGAGTATGGCAGAGTGCTTTCCTCCCCCTTTCAAAGGCTCCCACTAGCTAGACAAGTAGGGAGGCTCAGCAAATGTAGATGCCAAAATCAGTACTTTCCAACATTTTGCTGGAAGCAGGACTGTGAGCTTTTTCTGGTGACTTCAGGTGGTAGAAAGAACACTCTCTGAATGCAACAAATGGATCAACATAGAAATCTTGCTGATTTTGACCAGAAATCTCATTGATGCTAAGCTTGATTTGAAAACAGAAAAGTAGTATGTACACAATCTAATATATACAATAGCCAACAGTTTGGTTCTCTGTAGTCTTACAGCTTTCGCATTAATTACGTGTACATGAGGTGGGCATAAATCAGTTAAGTAATTAGGTCTTCCTTTTTTTTTTTCTTTTTTAAAGCTACAATAAGCTCCATGGAAAAAAATAAGGTTTTGCTCTGAGCACAGCTGTTCCAGTCTGTTCCAGAGCCTGACCAGCAGTTTCCTGAGCCTCAGATTTGATGGTTATTCAGGACAGAGGCCTCAGGAATATGGGTAGTTTAACTTCTCTTCTGCTGACTAGCAATGTAGGATTTCCCCCCCCCCCCCAGTATTAACCCAGTCATGCTACTTCCCTCAGTCATGTTTCTATGTACTCCTACCATGTTATTTTCTCAAGCCTTGAGAAATTTGAAAAAACCCCATAAATATACATATATATGCACATAATATACATGCACTCACACTAGCAATTCAGCTGACTGGAGGTAAAAATCAATTATTTTGGCATGCAATCAAAGCATTGACTTCTGGCATTTTCCAGAGAATAATTTTTTCAAATCTTTCACATCCATTTCAATAAAAAAAAATGAAGCTGGGCTCTTTGTCCAAGAGCCTTCAGATTTCAAAAAGATATTTAAGCTTAACATTTAAATGTTAATTCTCCCTTGACAATGTTGAGAACTTCCATTAAAGCAAAAATTATTATTAGCATTCTGTAACCCTTTGTAAACGGGCCCATTGTTCAAATAAACTGACCTCTGCAGCAATTGACCTTAACATTGCTCAAAAGCTTGACAGTCAATTATCTTCTGATCTCCCTTCAATGGGCCTTGCGGCTGGAATAACCAATCCATCATCTGGAAGGTAAGTATAATAGTGTCTCACGGGCATTTCTTCACTACTTATGCCATAAACACACTTCCGTAGAATAAGTCTAGAAATTCTGTCTCAATCCCACTGAAGCGTACCTTAAAAGCAACGATGCACCAAGAAGCTATTCTCCCTTGCAAATATCTCTGAACACACAATGAGAACCACAATGAAAAAAAATATCTAACGGGTCAAACACAACATCATCTGCTTCTTGGCGATACCATCAAACTCACACACAGTACTGGACTGTGCCTCCACCAAATACCACAACTCCATTAAGTCTGTAGGACTGGGCTTCTGCAGGAAGATGCAATTCTCTTTCTCTCTTTCTTACTCTTTTGCTTCCAGTCAATCTGATCCCACTGGGGGTCTGGGACCAGCTGCCGGTAGGGGCTTGCAACACAGCTGAGACTACCCTTCCCTCTCTCTGGCTTCCAAAGCATGATCCTCCCTTCCCTACACACTGCTGCAACCCCCACGTTCCCTGTTCAGCTCATGAGGACAGGAGCTCTCTTCCATCACTCTGCCTGGGCGAGCAAGGAGAGCGCCCAGCACAGCACCACCACTTTCACCCTGGGGAGACGTGCACATGGCTGGATGAATACTGTCGATACCGGAATATTGCTGGTGCCTGAGATTCTCCCATTGTTTGCTACCCTCGTCATTTACAGTTGCAACACTGTGATGGCCTTAATACATCACCCTTCCCCACTGCCGACTCAAAGGTAAAAGTGCTATTTACCATTAGATCTAGAACAGTGAGGAGTTTCTTTTTAGCAAACAAAAAATCTTCTGCACTCAAACCTTTGAACTTAAGACTTAAAGGGTGATATAACTTCTAATATCACAGACCATACGATATGAAAACTACAGAAATATTGGTTTATTGCTAATAAAGTAAACCTCAACTGCGCTCAGCCTTGCTCACACAAGAGAAACTAATCACATCCCTAGCATACACATTTCTTCAATAGAGATTATGCATCTTTACAGCATAGGCTTTCACAAACAAGGCTCTGTAGAAACGTAAAACCCATTGCAGCCTGCGTCCAGGCCTCTTATGGGGGAAAACACACAGCATCTTGGGAGCTGGAGAGCAGCAAGGAAGAATAAAAACCCAGGTTTCTTGAAAAGATAGACAAGAAAGCATGGAGAAGGAAGCTGGAGAAGAACAGCAGGCCAAGAAGCAGTAAAGCACATTACACTGATACTTAGCTGGGTAGTAAATCCTGCACTGTGATTAGTAACTCTTCAGTGATTCCTTAGCCCAACTGAGGTTTAGGGAAGCCTTACAAGTAGCCCTGTATCAGCCAGTACAAACTGCTGCAACCTTCACTACAAGACTAACTTTGAGTTAACTCACATTTGAGTGTCTCCATGAGCTAGAGGAGCTGACACGTGCACACGCACAAGTGCACACACACTCAGTACTATGCCCACACAGGACAGCTCACAAACGATGCCAAGACCTGAAATTTCAAGTATATAAAAATAATCATTGCTAAGCAAAAGTGGTTCCCGATAGTCAGAAAAGCAGGATGAGGTAAAGAAAAGGATTATTATAGTAGGATGAAAGTACTTGAAATTAATAAAACAGTTAAGCTAGAGATGAACTGTCTTGGCGTTTCATGGTTTCATGGTTTCATGGTTTCTGACATTTAAAACATGCTTAAGATTATCCTGAATGTCAAAAGCAAATATATACCAAGGACAATGACCACAGGACTCATCAGCAGTTTGTCTGTTATTACTGTTATTACTGAACTTACTAACCATGTGCAACAGAACAACTGTGGCTAATAGCTATAAAAGAAACCATAGGTTTTTTGATTCTCAAAGGACCAGCCACCTCATTTTTTAGGTCTGTCAGGTCTACATAAGGTTCTAGCATTTCAGTACAAGCCACAGCCTCCTGGGTGTCCCCTGGTATGGGGGCAGAACTCAGCAGAGCCAGTACAGCTGCTCATTAGCTGTGGTGCTTTTCAGCAGTGCGAAACAGTTTAGGATTGAGTCTACAAGACCACGCTCCACATTCACCTGCTTGTTCTTTCACATGTAAGATGGAGGGTGCTGATCCGTCTTTTGACTTCTTTTACTTGTCAGGGTTGATATCCCTAACTGGTGATCAGATTTTATAATTCTGTGGATTCTCAACTCCAAGGAACTCAGACACCTTGGTGGCATTACATTTAGCAAAATTCTCCACTGTTCAGAGCAAATAATATTATGCCTCTCTGCAGAAGCTGAAGAAGTACTTGTCCTGGACCTCAAGTTAGGCAATGCCAATAAGGGACATGCAAATTATGAAAGACCCCATCAGCTACTCTGGGAAAATATTAATGGCTTTTATCACTCGCACACAGCAAACCCAAAGCAAAATGGCCACATTAGTGCGAGTGCAAACAGCAGATTGTAACAGGGACAGAATTCTGAAAATGTGCTGTATATATTTGTTATAATGAGTGATCAATTGTAAAACGTGGGAAAAGTGCATCTCCATTAAGCTAAGCTCTGTTTTCCAGCTGGAGACATAGCAGCAAGTTTAGATAACAGAAAGTAGGATCTGAGAAAAACAGTATAAAGTAGGATTACTTTACTTAATGCTTAGGTAGCCTACATCTACCAATTAGCTAGTTCCCACTTCACCTTGGCCATTTCTTCCATTACTAGAAGCTCCCAGAGGAAGTAATTTTCTAAGAGAGAGCACCAGAAGAGAAAGTATCAGATAGCCAACTCCAGCAAGTGTACATAATTTATCAGGATCCTAGAAGACGGAAAAACTTTGAAGCTTATATAAAGTCCAGCCACAGGGGAGGAGAATTATATTGGTTGCCACTATAAGCATTCCCTATTTCTGTTGTGACCTGACCTATCATCTCCAGCCAAGATCAGCTCTATTTTTCTATGTGCTGTCTGCGCACAGAGAGAAATACATTCCCTACCCCAAAAGCTTTCTTTGTGCTCCGAACAAAGCCACAGAAGATGCGTATTGGCAGGGAGGGGACTGGGTACCGCTGCACAGGTACTTTTGATGACATTTGCTAAGCTAATACCCTGGTTCAGCATAGGGGTAGGAGTGTGGTGCTACACATACCGGCACCAGCGGTATGAGAGCAAAGTTTTCATAACTTCTAATCAGTGAAAAACTCAGGATATTTTTAACAAAACTAGGATGTGAAGCACAGGCTGCCAGGTAAGTCCTGCTTGGGGGAATTGCCTGGGGCTACATATTCAAGTTTTACCTGTGATTTCATATGCATCATTAGACCTCGTCTTGCAATGGCTGGGTACGCTGTTCTCTTATACTGGGAAAGAGCTGCTACATTATGATCTGCAAGTGGTTGTTTCAATGGTGAAGGTGGGAAATGAATTGCTGGAAATGTGTGAGAAAGAAAAACAAAGCCACTTGGTTGACAAAAGTAGGAAAAATTTTTGCTTTAAAAAAGCTCAAAATGAGAAGATTCTATCTACATCACCTATGTGTTATAAAGTTATTGTCAAACGGGTAGCACATTGTGTTACTCGTTCTTCATTGCTTGGTTATGATCTGAACTTCCCTTACATCCTACCTTTGGATAAAGAAGGAAAATACATTGTGTAAGTGGTATGTGTTGGCAGGACTGGAGAAAGCAGACCTAGATCAGTTACAATTAAGTAGAAAAGTTTCTTTGTCATTCTTCATTCTTTTTAAGGATTAAAAACTTGATTTCTCAATTCCTCTCTAGAAACTAAATAGGCCTTCAAGGAGGACCACCGAACAGCTAAAAGGTGGTTTTTATTTGTGTGTTTTTAATAGCACAAATAAAGAATCTCTGGCAACCCATGACAGGGTGACAAATAGGCAACCCTTGTGATTATTATTAGCCCATCTGTGAATATCCACAGTGGAGTGCTCAGAAGAGAAAAAGCATGAGATAGAAGAGAAAGAAAGTACCCTGCCATAATTTAAATTCATAAATGCAGAAAATATGAACACATTTCATTGTAGTGTGTACCCTTTAGTGCCAGGGACCTTGGCTCATAATAATTTAAACAGCCAACAATGTAAGATTTATGGAAATAATTTAGCATCTCTTAAACAAAAAGTCTGGCTTACTCATCTCATATCTATGTAGAACTAACACTTGAAAAAACAAAGCAGATAACAAAAGCCACTAGTATATTTACCAGAGTCTTAAAATTATATTACTGGCTTAACTTAGGTCCCAGCCACGCTGACTTGCCAATCTTAGTATGAATATTTTATAGGCATACAACAGCATGTGTGTAGATGGTATTTTTCCAGGCCCAATTAGCATTAACACATGCAAAGACAAACAGATGGAGACATGAAGAAAATTGCAATGACCCCTGTGTTACCACAAACCCAGGGAACATTATATGCCAGCAAATGAGTGGACAGTAAAGGATGTGGCTGTACAGGTGCTAAAGCTGATGCACAGGAAGGGGGAAGCTTATGAGGGAACTTGCATCTGGAGGATCTTCGAGAGGGAAAGAACTTGGCCTAGCCACTGAGGTAGACCAGAGTCAGTTCTCCTGGTTTTGGGTGGGTTTGTTTGGGGTTTTTTTGTTTTTAATGGGAAAAGAAAAATAAAAAAAATTTTTGAAAACTATCAGGCTGTCCTGCTTGGGAAAATAGAAGACTTCCAGAACCTCAAATGCACACACTTGCCTGACATGAAATAATTCCTGCCATCACCTGGAAGCAAGCCTTGTCATAAATTCATTGACATAGCTTTAGATCTAATCTGAGCTCTTTCGCACCAATGGTCCTTACGTTTCACCCAGTTGCCCCTTTATTAAGCCCCATCCCTTCTGTTTAAAACACATCATCCAGACTTGACCTGAAGGTGTTGGCAGGGGGAGGACTTGCTGTTATGCTTTGGTTTAACACTTCATTATCCCCTCTCCCCTTGATAGAAATCTGTGCTCCAAGTTGGGATTTGTCACTTTGCACATACAGGTCCTTTCCCTACCTCGCTCTGTTGGATTAACATCCATAGCTACTGCCAAAAAGACAAAAACAGGACATGCAAGTCTCCCAAAGTGACCCCTTCATCTTTTCCTGATCACCTAAAGGGACCAAGCACTTCAATTCTCACACTAAAGCATTTCCTTTGGCTATTAAATAACTTTGCAGGCTTTTCTTCATTATGATACAGGTCAGGTGAAGGGAATGGATGACTAGATATGACCTTCAGGTGAGAGCATTCAACCAGGAAATGGGTTACCGAGGTTCTGCTTCAAAGAATATTCAATAGCTACACACAGAGCAAAATAGCTTCTAGAGAAGAAATTGAGAGAGACAGAGTGCTTGGCCAGCTGAGATTATCACAAAAAAGGTCTTAGAGGTCACCTGGACTTCTAAAGCCCAGTATTTTCACTTGCTGCCTCTCCAGTAAAAATGATTTGTTCATTTTTGCATAAGCACAAGTTTTTATTTATGTTCTCCATTTGCTTTCAGTCCTTTCACTCTTCTACCTCTCTGGAACCTCATTTTTGACCCGCCTGTGTGCATATAAAAAGCTTGTGTCTGCCGATCATTTGGATCCCTGCTATATTGTACGAGCTGAGGCCACACTTTTCAATAATGCATGAAGCTGCAGCACCCGCTCCTGTGCTCAGAAATGCAAAAAGGATGTCTTTTAAATGGCTTGCAATGTGCCAGAGACAAATGAAAAGCAAGTTCAGTAAATATCAACCTATCTCACAGCAGAAATTCACCTCTCTGTAAGGATTCAGATGCAAATAAAAAGTTACATCAAAGTCCCACTGCTGTAAATTTAGGTTAGGTATTATGCTCTGATTTCATGCAGGATTATTTAACACAGTCAAATGTCCTTATACATACTACAATAGCTCTTACCCAAAATTCACTTAATAAATTTAAGGGTCTGGCTAGACCGATGTATTATGGCAAGATAAACTAATGTCCTGGTTTTGGTTGGGATAGAGTTAATTTTCTTTCTAGTAGCTGGTATAGTGTTAAGTTTTGGATTCAGTATGATAAGAATGTTGATAACACACTGATGTTTTCAGTTGTTGCTAAGTAGTGTTTAGACCAAGTCAAGGATTCTTCAGCTTCTCATGCCCAGCCAGCAAGAAGGCTGGAGGGGCACAAGGAGTTGGGAGGGGACACAGCCAGGACAGCTGATCCAAACTGGCAAAGGGGCATTCCATAGCATGTGACATCGTGCCCAGTATATAAACTGGGGGGAGTTGGCTGGGGGGGAAATTGCTGCTCAGGAACTAACTAGGCATCGGTCGGCACGTGGCGAGCAATTGCATTGTGCATCACTTGTTTTGCATATTCCAATCCTTTTTTTAGTATTGCCATTTTATTATCATTATTTTTTTCTTCCTTTCTGTTCTATTAAACCATTCTTATCTCAACCCACAAGTTTTACCTTTTTCCTCCCGATTCTCTCCCCCATCCCACTGGGCGGGGGGGAAGTGAGTGAGTGGCTGCGTGATGCTTAGTTGCTGGCTGGGGTTAAACCAATACAACTAGCATGTGGATTTACAAGGCATTAGCCACTCCACAATAACTGTGCATGTCTGTGCTCTCCCCTAGCTGTACAGGAGGCAATAGCCTACTCTTTCTGAGGATGTCTTGTCCATGGGACACATCAGATTTGTCACATTGCTGCATAAAGACCATGCCAAATACAGGCAGAACAAGCTCCAGGATTTCTAAACCCATCCAGTAGATGCATCTGAAACTGATGTTTAGGGTGTAAGAGACAGAGTCTAGTGCACATGATTATGCCTCTCTAGAAGCTGGTCAGAGGAACCTGAAGAACCTGCTACTTCTCCATGCCAGAATGAGATCTGTAGCTAATGTAAAGGCCTGGCTCTGCAGTCCTGTTCTCCCTGGTTTAAGCCTCTTGGATGAACACTGTATCTCATGCAAATGGCGACATGGTACATTATAAACAAAGATCACTCCTAATAACATGTATGACGATAGCATAATGTTTGTAACAGAAAAATCGGATGGGCTGGGAAACATCTAGCTAAGCTAAACTGTCTTTTCTGATGGGGGAATTTCCTTGGAATTCTGTTCCGGATAATGAGAAACAACAAAAGTTGTGGGGGCCTTGGTTTCCTTAAGCTGGGGTATCGATCCCATAGGGCTGGCCCAGAATCTTAAAATAGGGATTAAATATCTCCAGTTAATTCAAAGATCAGGCCAGTTTTGCACATAAACCATTTCATTTTCCTGTGAAGAGGACCAATTTGCAAGTAAAATCAGCTGTCCATAGTTAATTGAATAGTTAATTTTGTGGTAACAGGGGGGAAAACAACAACCCCAAACTCATCCATGCCTTTTTTCCAGATAGCAAAAATACTCAGAAAACAAGAATTTGCGTGGATTTCAGCAACTCATTTTCACTGGTTTTGTGTAGCCCTCTACACACTGGGCACATACCTAACCTCAGCTGTCCTTCTAAAAGGTACTTCCACAGAAGCTTGAAGTACAGAAACTCAAATGCTACCTTGAACTGTCATGTTTCACTGAATCAAGGTCCCTGAGAGAAACACCAAGACTCTTACCGTAAGAAATTGCTAGTTGTCCTGTTGCTAAATGAGTTCAGTTCATATCCATCATAATAAAAGTAATTTGATCTAATGCAGCATTAATGCAGACACAAAGGGTACAGGAGAATCTATTGTCATTAAGTGATTCATTGATTTGCCATTAAGGTGTTAGCATTTTAATTTATTTAAATTATTTGTTGCATGTTAAATGAGCAAAATAAATATGCATGTTATGTTTTGCTCAACTCCTACTGTTCACAGAAGCCGTGTCAGCAATACGCCCTGCTTGCATTTGGCTCATCACAGCGACCTCGCTAGAGTAAAAAGTCAAACACAGCGTTCAAAGTCAAGGACTGAAAAGTCAGACGACTCAATCCACACCGAGGTCTTGACAAATGCTCTGAGGCTTAGCTGTGCTGAGCACCCACCAATAGTAAAAAGCCGAAGCGCTCTGAAGGATAGGATCCCGAAGGCGAAATCTCCTTTTCAATGCCATGGCTTTGCAAAACACTGCATCCTCATCCTACATGGGATGATGAGACATGGCCCCGCTTCTTTAGCAGACTTTATGCCTGGCTGTATTACAATGCACATTGCTTAACAGAGCTCACCTTGCTACTGCTTGAATCTAGTTCATGCATCAGGAGCATTAAGCTTGCTGTTTACCTTACCTTGCTCTTTGTCTCATTTGCAAATTTTCCAATTATTTTACAATTTCTACAGATCTCTGATACAACAATGTTAGGTAACAAGAAGTTTCTGGGGAATCCTGTGTAGAAACATTCCCTTTGTACAATAACTTGTTACCTCAAAGTGCTTAATTTACTTAATATGGCCTATATTGCTTTATCATATATACCATGTTGGATAAAATAAAATGCCTCGAACATGTCTTAAACTGTGCTGGGCCAATACAGTAACTTTGTGACATTATAGAATCCATTACTAAACCTTATACTGAGTTGATTTAAAAGCAATGTCATTTGAATCTGTTCAATCTGTATTTTCATAGTTTGGCAAGGAAAGAAAAAAAAAAAGAAAAAAGACAGATGGGCAAAGGGGGGGGAGAAGATCTGTTTGGGGTCAAATAATGGGTATACTATGAGAAAGAGTGCCCCAGTAAGTTTGACCTCTGTATAATTTATAGTCTGCTAGTGAGGGCTTTCAGACTTGGTGTGAAGATGGACTGCAGTCCCCGCTCTGCCTGGCTCAAAGCAGGGCTGGGAAGGCCCAGGGGCATGTCACAACCCAGCTACTGGGGCAGCTTTACATTTGCTCTCCATCTCAATCAATACAGAATTATTTTAGGTTAAATTCAACTGCTTTAGTGGGAGGGAGGGAGACAATGTTGAAATACACCCTGCAGCCTGGCAGGAAGGGTGTCTTAGAGGCGAAACACCCATCCTGAATTGAGCAGAGATCTGAACGTGGGTCTACTAGATGAATGTCTCAGCTGGTACTAGGGAGAAGTAAGGCTCCTTGGTTTCTACATCTTGTGAATCTAAACAGCAAGATGCAATGGGTCATCATTTTTAATTTTTCTTTCATTTTTCATTTTGATTAAACTGTTTACCAACATTCCCCCCCCTCCTTCCTGCCAACAATTTTAGTAATTGAGATCACATCTCTTGGCTAAGCAGCTATTCTCTTCAATCAAAATGAAGCAGAGCACACACGCTCCTGCAGCAATGGCCTATCTTAGGCCAGATTACCAATTTGTTCACAGGATCTAGTCTCCCCAGCAGCAAGCCAGCATGCAATCCCATGCTGCTTTGGTCCAGCCACCATTTTGTCCTTTTTCCTCAAGAACACCTCATTCCTCCCTTTTGTGTTTTCCCCATCCTCTCTGCTTACCTTCCTCACCTTGTATAGACGCAAACATGCACAGGGCTGCAGCCTGAACTGGATCATACCCAAAGAACAGCACACTGCATTAAGTAGTTTGAGGATTTCTTTTTAAAGCCCTACTCACTTCATTGATTTGTCTTCCAGTTAAGTCCCTCAAATAAGCGTGCTGATACAGCTATGGTGAGGGCCAGAAGGACAAAGGCAGGAATGAGTGGACATGGTGAAAAGACAAACTGTCTTTGCCACTAGAGACACCATGGAGTGAAGCCTTCACCCCTTAGCAGGCTTGTCAGAAGATCAGAAGTGACTTTTTAATGACACCTGATTGATTCAGGGCTTTCGTTTTCTACACTCGCTAAATTGCATATCTGCACTTAGCACAAAATTTGAGCAATGGTACCGGCGGGGGTAAAGGAAACAGAAGATTAACAAGGCAGATTTGCACTTGTGAATGAACCTTCAGACAAACGGGCAATTTTTATAATGATGAATGCTCAGTCTCCTCAGTTCGTTCTTAATAGGATCACGAAACAAATTTACCGTGATCTATTACAAAATGATCAGGCAAAGCTTAAAAAAAGCCACACACCCAAGGCCAATTTCAACATTGCTTTAGCAGGCAATTTCACCCAGAGATGAAAAATTCCTGGAACAGCTAAACCAATATTATGCAAAAAGTATGTTGTATTCACCAAGAGCCAATTTTGAGTCTATCACCATAGCATCTAAGCAAACAAGATCATAGCCTTGCAATTATAATAAGGATGAATTGATTTTGTCTCCCCTCCACAAGCCCCGGATTTTACAATGGCCTTCAACAAAATAATGTGTTAATTCAATGTCGTTTTCATTTTAACTATATAAAGTCCTTTTTTCTTTGCCATAAGAATGAAGTATTAGGAGTTATACTTTGCTTGTGCATTGATATAACACTATGTAAAAGACTATGTAATAAATCTTTATTTTCTGTCTCTGTAGCCATGTTCAGTTTTTCCACAGTTTGGTCAGGATGTACCAAAAGAAAGGAGTAAGACCGCCTATTGTTAATAGTAATATTACAAGGTATTGTGGAAGGAAGAATGATTCTCCTACTGTCAAAGAAGGAACAGGCTGTGATTTTGGCTGAGATTCTAGAGATGTGACTTTTATGAAATGATAGCTTCACCCTACCCGGTAGGTATATTCAGGCCCATGGAATTACTCGATTGAGTTACATTTTACAGGACTGACAGTCCTGAACAATTTAGTTGTACTAGGATTTTTCTATCACAATCAAGAAGGCAGTATCTCATACCTGTGGAGCAGCAGCTACACACAGGCTGCTGAAAGCAGTGGTGAAGACTCCATGCGTGGCTGAGCTGTGGTGGACTCCTGCCATAGCAGACACTCAAAGTGAAAGCTTTAGCCATTCATCTTCCTTAATCTTCCTGTATGCACTTTCCTATTTTGGATTCTACCGTTCATATTTATTCAGCATTTTGGATTGCTTTATTTCCATCCTCCCTATGCAGTTACTTGGAGGAAGTTATCATGCTGCTATCAAATTGCAAATAAAGTCAGGATATTGGATCACAGCCTTCATAATCCATCAGACATTGCAATTCAGAGGAAGCTCTGTAGGACCAGCTTGAAAGATGAGGCAGAATCCAAACTCTAATAAAATGTTTCCTAGAGAAGCCGGCTGGATTTGGAGGCATATAACCGACAACACTGCTCACCGCCTTTTCAAGCTGCTGTGCCTGCTGCTCAGTCAGAGAACAGCTGCAGCAGCCACTACTTAAGGTTAAAACGGCTCTTATGCCACGCTTAGGTGTGCACTGTGCTGTGCAAGTGCATGCTGACCGCAGAATCAGGCCCACTGCGTGCCACTGAGTAAATCTAATGTCTCACTTGCCTTATGCAGTTGTCTTGATAGGCTTGACAAATTACATCTTAATTTCTGCTTCAGATTAATAAAGCAAGACTGATCTCTCTGGAAATAAACATCTATGGAACTAAAGGAAACATGCAAGAAATAGCAATACAAGCTTTTCCTCCTCCATAAATCCTCTCCATTTTCCTGTTTAGCTCCTACAGCACTATGAATTAGTAAATCTCAACATGAGATAAGCAGCAAGTCATTGTCACCATTGCACGTGGAAAGAAAAACTGAGGTCCAGTTGATAAGAAGGCTCAGATCGGTAGCAGGTAAGAGACTAAATGGAAAACCCTTGTCAGAGTAATACATTCTCCTTAGAATTCATGGGATAACATCCTGTCAGCATGACTTAGTCTTGGCCATCTCAGCTTGGCTATTAAAGAACATCTCTTGGAGAACAAGTACCAGAACGGGCCTATATTCTCCTCTCATCCGTAACAGCAGGTCAGAGATGTATAAGTACTTCTTGAATGGGAACAAAATGGTCCAGACGGGGTTATTCCAGAAGTTCTGAACCAGAAAGTCACAATTCTTATTCCAGCCACTACTTAAGACAGTAAGGCCATCAAGTACACTCTAGAAGAGAGCTAAAGCACTGTATTGTCAGAACTAAATATTAGTCAACACAAGGATAACAGCAACGCCTGTAAAATGCAAGGGAGTAGGACCGGCTCACTCACACCAGATGCAGTAATAAAGCCAGAGAAGTCATGTATTTCTCTGAATTACAGTCAGATAGCCCACCAGATAATCTGTAATATTGTCAGTTCATAGAAAGATAGAATTTTTGGCCAAATAGTTCTGTTTGCTCATCACTTCCATGAGCTCATTGTTCATGCAAACCTCTCAGTTACTTTAAAAAATGAAAGCAAGCACAGGAGCGAGCTACTCAGATAGAGGAAAATATTCAAGTGGTTTAGAAGTGAGCAGAGAGTAGAATTTTAAAAAGGCTGATTATTGCTTCAGCAAGTTTTACGGAAGTGAAAATACATCACAAATGGGACAGATCAGCCTTTTTGAAGGAAATGGATATTGCTTTTAAAAAGCGTATCAAAGACCTCTTGCAGGCAGGCAGCATTTGTCTGAGATGCAAGATGTCTATCTGCAGGCACTCAGATCCCTACAAGAAACGTTTGCAGGTTTTGCAGTCACACTGAGGGGAAGAATTCAAGGCTTAAGAAGGGCAGAAGTGACTTTCTGGAAAAGGGACATGGGATACGTAGGCTGGGGTGTTGCAGGAGAACCAAATCTCAGAGCTTCCCTGCTGATTTTCTGGGTGGTTAGAAACAAAGCTGGTGGACTTTACAAAATGCCCACTGGTTTAAAAGAGCTGTTTGGGAAAGCATCCACTTACACCTACACAAAAGTCAGCGTCTGGAGAACCAGTATCTGAAGAGCATCATCTCCAAGGGCAGTGATACAGATAGAAAAAAGAGAGAGGTACTTGCATGGTGAACAGATCCCTATAACACCAACCTCCAGGCACAGGTTGACCAGCTGAGTTCCTTTTAGATGATCAGCACCCTGCTAACAAGGCCAGCCCTTGCTTCTTACCAGGCAATGGGGCTGGATATTGTCTTTGTTGCCTCCCACTTCCTAACAAATTTAAAAAAAAAAGTGTAGGAAATGTCCTGCCCATTCCCACCCTCAGAGTGGAGGAACAATACAGATCTCTCTCTCTCTCTAGAAATGGTTTCTAGCATTGATTCTTCCAAATCTTACTTTGAAATGGAAACATGAACCATCAAATATTTGTTTAAAAAATTCCTTCTTTTCCAGTGACAGATAAGGAGCTACACAGAAGAAGAGGAGACATTGAAATTTAACCTTTTTAGCATTTTACCTATCACTCTTCCCAACGAAAAGGAATAAAGCAATCAAATATTCTCTGCAGTACTTGTAAACTCAGCATCTAACCAAGGTACCAGTGCACAAACCAGGACTGACAAGAAAAAAAAGCAAAACTCACTTGTCTTATTTCACTGGGGAAATAAATGATGAAGTAATAAACAAAATAGAGGGTTAAAAGTAATTATACTTACATAGCACAATGCTTTAAGGCACCTTTTTTTTTTCCCCTGAAAAACAGAAACTAGATTTTCAAAGCACTTGTACAACTGATAATTTGCAATGTTGTTCTAGTGAGTCTGCAAGACCGCTTTTTTCATAAATATATTATTTTTACCTTGAGAGCATTCCATCAACAATGCAAATAAAATAGGCAGGCAAAGAAAGGCAGATGAATAGAAGGAGAGAAAAGGAGGGGGGAGAGAGGGAAAGGGGAGGAAGAGGGGGAAAGAAGGGGGACAGAAATAGGGCTAAGCTAGCTAGCTAGCTTCAGTAAAGTCAAATAATCCAGAGTTAAGTAGTAAGCAGTAATAGCAAGTGCATATGGGGATCAGGATGTGTAATATATGTTTGGAACAGAAATAGAAAGAACAAAATAGATCATATTTCAAGGAAAGAGAGAATTGGAGAATGAGGAGAGAAGAGCCAGGAAGTAATATAGTATTTTTTCCCATTACTATAGGACCAAATCTAGAGGCTGTATATCAGTGAAGGAGGCAGTTAGAATATTACAGAATGGATATAAAAACTGTAAAATATATGCAGCATTATTCAAAATGTATTTTCAAGCAGAATAGTAACTGCATATCTTCTGGCTCTGGCTATAATATTAGGGTTTAGACAAAGCATGCTGGGGAGCTAACCAAAAGGAAGGAAATGGAGAAATGCCCAGCATGTTTCAAGGACTAACAGGAATGTCATCAGCAAATAAGGATAATAAAGCCCAACAGATGATGCCACAGTAAGGCTATTTGCAACCACTGTCACATTCAAGAAATGCCCAAATATGATAGTCTCATGGCTTCCCAAATTTTCCAAATCTGTTCCATATAACGACGCTAACCCCCTCTCCTGCCTCCTTTCCTCCACACTGTCCTCTCTTCAGTTTTGCCCAAATTTTGTTTCATTAAAAAAAAACCACCCCAAAACCCACAACAACAACAAACCACCAAAAAACCCAAACTACTAATATGAGACTAGAGGAAGGTTTGGCCCAAACAATCTCCTCAGCTTTGGGTTCTCCCAGAGCTCCTGCCTCACCTCAGGACTTTATCAAGCGGAGCATTACGTCCTGCCCCCCTCAAATGAACAGTCTCTCTGGAGTGGCATTAATAAGTCACCTTCAGCACTCACTTAGCACTTCCTTGCAGGACCAACCCCAGCTAATAAATCTCGTCCACAGAAAAATGGAGAATTATTCATGGGGCTACAGGAGAAAATATCTTGCATGTCTTACTTTCTTCCTCAACTAAGAAGTTGCTTTACTTTGCAAGTAGCTGTTCTGTGATTAGCGTGCAATGTATTAATTTATCACCTTCACAAGAGCTGCCATCAGGCCCTGCAGGTAACCTTTCAGCAAGCAACCTTGTAAGCACAAACTCCCAAAGAGGAAATCCTCTGTCAGCCAAACACAAGTAATGCATCAGGGTATGAGCTGCACCTTTACCTTCTTTCAGCTACTAGGTTTTGCAATGAGGGCTCATACCATCTGCATACCACTGTGTCCTTCTGCCAGCCCACCCCAAAATAGCTAAGAAATTATTTAAAAGGAAATGTTATGGATCCACCCAGAGACAAAGCTGGATTTGATATTAAGATGCGGTGCTCAAGAACCTAGAGTTTCAACAGGAAAATGATAACCCCACTGTGAAATCAAACAGCTTTTACTTTCACACTGAAAGAGTGCAGTAAATATACAACCAAAGGGAAAACATTCATTCGAAAACAATGACATTAGTTTTTTGAAAGCCTCAGATGCACTTGCTAAAGTCACATAAAACGTGATTTCTAACCTAACAAAACTGTGCTTGTAGAATGGTACCACTGGGTTCCCTAGTCACTGCTCTTCACCAATTTCAAACCTACACATTTGATTCTCAGATAAATTGCTGTTTTCCCCTCCCAAACCCATGCGCAAACCCAGGGCTCTTTCCAATCACATGTCTTCAGTAACAGGAGGACTTGATAGCTTGTATTATCTACACCGGGCAACACAGTCATCAGAAAGCTCCCCAAGTGACAACCAGAGCTCTCTGGTAGCAGGACCAATGCAACCACCTTCAAATTACAATTTCTGCACTGCATCTATGCAGAATTGCCTGGCATTACCCTCCGTACTCGTTCACATGAGGGAAACAGGTATAAATGAGCTTCCAGAGGGACAGGCAGGCACCTCCAGCACTGGTGCCAAGCTATGCGGAGAAAAGCAAACCAAATGGGGCCGACTCGAGCAAAGGTAGAGCTGGCCAACAGCTTAGTGAAGAGGAGACAAGTTACAACAAAGATCAGCGAGATGTGATGTGCAGGGAACACTGCAGCACTATTTACACAGCAGAGCTGCACTCTTCAGTGACTTTTGACAAGCCACGTTACGTTGTGTAAACAGCCATTACACTGGCAGTACATTTACTTAAAGCCTGGTGATTCAAGGTGTGACAGCTACTGCAGGTATTAGTTATGCAGTCGCTATTCTGCTGCGCTGGGAGCACACAATCACGTTCCTCATGAAGAAAAAGAGGACCTGAGGCAAAGGCCACATGCAGTGTCTGTTCCGAGTGAAGTGCTGCTGAACTCCATGCTTCATCATGCTGCTGATCCAAAACAAAAATAATGAGCTAAAGAAATGTCTGCTTACTTGTTGCCTTTTGCCATTTACACACATGGTATATCTGTGAGGACTGTTCTCATACATCTGGCCCAGCTACAAGCAGAAAGGAAGAAGCCAACCACTTGACAATTTTAGCCCTGCCTGGCATTAACGAACTACCTTAATGAGCTTTGGGTAAATATTTCAGTACTTCAGCATTCATTAGTCAACTCCCAGTCACAGTGTGTGGAATCTGCAGTTACTGCAATGGCTGCAGGCTAATGCAGATATACTGTGCTGGCTTTAAAGTAGCACTTGGTATCCAACCACCACATGCTGTAAAGCCCGCCTAAAGGGCAAGGTGCGTAATCCAGCTCTGAGCTCCGTGATGCCACAGGTAAGCTAGCTGAAAAGCTGACTTTTGTAGTCCTGACGTGCATCACAATACAATCTCTTACATGACTTCAATTTGACAGCAGATCCACGTCCTTGCTGTGGTCTCTTCTTGTGAATAGGCTTCTGGGTCTACTAATACGGGGACTTCCCAAAGCAGCAATGCGAGGGGAATACTCTGACAACTGAAAGAAGTCTAACATTTGAAATCACAAGCATTTGCAGTGGAAGTCTGTACCATTACCCCTGAAAGCTGGAGTACGGCAAGTGACAGGAATATGACAGTGCTTTCATTCAATCTATGACAGTTTCAAATTACGACTGTCAACTAGATTCACTGAACAGCTTATGTGTAAACATAAGCTGGATGCATTGGCATAATAAACGGTCAATCAATAACAGTGAAAGGACAGATTAATAAAAGTTGCTTCTGTCAGAGGACAAATTGAGGACATCAGAAAAGATGAAATTCTATGAATACAATTGCTTCCTGTGAATAGTAACATTCAGCTCTTGTTCTGATTAGATGGAATTGGTTCAGATGAGCATCAAAAACTTCTGAATGCTTATCTAAAACTGCTGAGGCTTGTCAAAAACACACTGCACCAATGCCAGAAAAAGACAACAAAGCAAAACACCAAAAATTCTCAAACCAATTCTGAAAGAATCCATGGGATTTTGCAGCCGTCCTTATCTGCCCCATTTGTGCCTTCCAAGTTTTCTTATCTGCTCAGTAAATTTTTATCACAGGATACCTTCAAACTCTGAATAGGTTTGGATGAGTAAGCTGTGCACTGCTTTGCTTCATGTGACTCCAAGAAAAATAGCCAGTCAGTCAAGCCCAGATTCTAAACTCTTTACCATGGGCAGAGATGATGATATATGGGATGGAAAAAAAACACAACTTGATTTTTCTAAAAGCAGCCACATTGGCAGTTAGAAAAAATCTTGTTCTGACTTGTAGTGCTGAACAAATTTGATGGATTAGGCACTCGCTGAGAACTGATATAGAGTACCAAATTACTGTATTGGACATTTCTCTGAACACAATGCATTTTATTAAAATATATAAATGTCATCATTTAGAAGGTAGGTCTCCCGCAATGTTCTTAAAGAAACAAGACTCTGATGTGCCCAGCTGCCTCAGTATTTAGGCACATGCATGCACGTGAATAAAAATATCACCTGAGTCTTATCTGAAACGTTTTCTTTATCCTATTGCTCTAGCAATCCATGTACTCCTCATGAAAGCAAAAGAACATGCTAAGGGTTATCCTCTGCCTGCTCAAAATGAAAAAAAATCCCAGATTTGGAAAGGAATGGCAGAAGAGCTATGTTTTGTCTTTAGAGACAGAAGTTATATACATGGAGAGCTGGACATTAATAAGGGAATACTGCCTTAACAGTCAAGCTATCCCAAATGATAATCCGCTTCAACCAGGAGTTACAGAAATTATTAACTACTTGCCCCCTTATTCTTTCTGTCTTCTGTTCACAGGGAACAAAAGTGGGGTGCTGAGAGAGCTAAACAGTCACTAAAAGGAGTGCAATACCTGGGGAAACAGTCAAAACAGCTTCTGACACTTCCAACATCAGAATAGTTGCTGGTGGCCCAAATACTGAATCTCCCTCAATCCTGCCATAAAGGAAGAAGATTTGTTTCTTAGAGAGTGAAAACTCATCAAATTTACATTGAACAGCAATAGATGGAATACAAACCACCCTATTATATGCAGGATGTGGATTGCTATGCTGAAAACTTGATTTTTACACATCCTCTGAAGTCCGAGAGAGCTTCCACGTCCAGGATTTGAAGGCACCATTATACGTTATGTACAGGAGCACAGAGCCAGTACTGCAGGATTAAGGCCACAATGAGATAAGAAATAGCTCAGAAACAGCCAGGGATATACTCCTGCCCCTCTCCAACCCTGAGCCCATGCATCTTCCCACACTTTTCATTGCATCTTCAAGAGCCTGGTACAAGAAATGCATATTCCCCGCAGTGAGAAGAGTCATCAAACTTGAATTGAAGTCTTATGTATTTTTAATATTTATTACCTGTCATCAAAGGATTTTGAAGTACTTTAGTTAAAAAGGTAGGTTTTACCAGCAGTCTCAATTTACAGGCAAAGGAGGCAAAGGGGTTAGGCAAGTTGGTCCGCATATATCAGCCTGCAAATTGCAGACCTAGCAACAGAGTGCAGAGCCCTCATACCATCTAGGATCATCTTGAAAGACATTTCTCTCTCTGACTTTGCCTTCTTTCTTTAGTGTAATCTAGCTGCCCTCAAAACCCAGGATTACTCCTGCTGCCTACTTCATGAATATGGCAGAAATTGGGCAGAGCAAATAAAAACCACAAAGCTTTTAAAATTAAAATCAGAAGTAAAGTGCCAAGGTGTAGAGTTGTAGCCCAGTCTTTCCATCATCCCTTCCTAAGTCTACACCATCATTTGTTGCAAGCTTCTGGACAGAAAAATGAAAGCATTCTGTCTTTTCCTCTGAAAAAGCAAGGTTTCCACAGAATCAAAATTTTCAGTGCTATTTTGCTAATGAAAGAGAATTGTTTTTCTTCACTGAGATTTCCTATGAAAGACAGAATACAATTTCCCAAAACCTCTAAATTACGCCATTAGATATTATAGAGGCTGTTTCAGTCTTGGACTGGAAAAGAAACACAGAATTTTGTTTCTGTCCAGCAAGCTCTCTGTTGAGAATCTCCTCTATATTCACTACAGCCTGTTCCTATTTGTTCTCTGCCATAAGGCACATGTAATTGCAAGTCAGCAGCAAAGATTTTTTTTTAAATAAATCTATCAAGTCAGAGGTGGTACCATATGACCAGAGATATAGCATCTATATTTAGTAAAGAGGTGGGCAATCCAGACATACAGACCTCTTAGCCCGACCCTGGCAGAATTCAAGGCTGAAGAGGTTCTGAAGCGTAGAAGATTGGGGGGGAATGGAAAAAGGGTTGAAAGGTCTCTTGGGTTTAGCAAAAGCTGGTGGATCTAATATAGATATTTGCTAAGGTAATTGATTTTCTAAACATGGGCAGTGCCTTATATTCCACCTGCACAGACAAATTATTTGAGACAGCACCACAGAGAGAATCTATGAGACTGGGAAAGCTGAAGGTTAGTGGAGGAGCCGAGGGAAAAACAACGGAGTAGCTAAAAGCAAAGTAGTGATAACCGGCTGTCCTACAAGGGGAACTCACAAGAAGTCTTCAGACCATTCCTGCAAATATTGCTGGATACAAATTCTGCAGCTGATTTCCAGACTGAACTGAAACAAGCATGTATTACAGAGCTGTAAGGAGTGTTGGGGAAGTTACCTGCACACAGAAACAGGGACTATTTCAGTGTTATTCACAATGACGGTAGCTCACCCTTCTGGGAAGAGGAGGAGGAACATAAAGCCTGAAATGAAAAACTGGATGCCTGGATAGAAGTACCAGACTATGGAGAAAGTGCCTGTATTGTCATACATTTACTGATTAACAGTAATTATCAGCCAAAACGAGACATAAGACATGTCTGAGCCATCAGTCTGAGCACAGATCTGCTCTGTTGCATTCCAGCAGGATGAGTTTGAATTGGATCACACACATGGCTATTAGTGTGAACAGAAAAATGGAAGGGGACCAAATACCAAATAGAAATACAAGGTGAAAAGGTATTAAAGGTCCACTGTCTTTAATATGTTTGGAGGTAAATAGCAGGGGAAAACAGAGTCATTAAAGCCAAACAGTGTTATTGGCATGTGAGCAAACAAATATAAATTGATATTAAGAAAGTACACCTGGAAATGAAAACAAAGCTTCTGAACAGCAGAGTAACAAGGTTCAGCAATAACCTTTCTGCAGTAGTAATGGGAAGCAGGAAGGGAATCTCAGCTACTTTTAAAAGGGATTATTTAAATCTTAAATGGGATTATGACTGAGACTGTGGGGAAGCAAACATGATGACCCAGTATATACCATTCCTCCTACATTGGGTTTGTCTTAGTTCTGCAAACTAATGAATCCTTCCTATTCTTTGTACAAAGCATCTCTTATTTGTCATGAGAGACAAGAGGATTGTTAGTCCTGTGTTAATAATATTACCTTTGGCCACTGCAATGGTTAATTGAAATCCTATCACATGGGGTCTGATCTTGGATGGTTCTGAAGCCCTTCAATTTACATGAAAATCAATAGCATCTAGAGTAATTGATGCAAGAGACTTCTACTAAGAGGCCTCCTTTAACATAAGTACATCTTCCAGAGAAACACCATGTACATAACAAACACCTGAAAATTATTCAACTCTCACAGCCACTCTGTCACTGCACAACTTTTCCTTATTTTTGGCTTTTTATAAAGCATCTAGTTTTGCTGTAAATGTACTTGGACCCGCACAGAACAGCACACACATGCAACCAAACAGCAAGCCAAGAAAAAGGAAGACGCTACTGTTCAAGTGCTGCCATTCCTGCCTCATGTGAACAAGGTGGCAGTGTCTTTTGAGTTTTGTACTAGGTTGTGAAAGAGAAGGAGGGAAAGCTGGAGAAAATGCAGTCAAACATGTTATTCTCATCATTACATGAAGTTAACCCTGGGCATGTATTTAAATCATCATAAAACATCAACAATCAGATTTTTTTTTTTTTTTTTTTAGTTACCTTGACATAAATTGGGAGAAACTACTCTAAGATGGCACAGAGACTACCTCCACAGCAAGCAAAGGCTATGGAGAATTGCCTGCACAGCCAGAGAGCCCATGGCTCTTAGCCGTGGTAAGCAGCTCAGTAGTCCCCTGGTAAGAGAACTGCAAACCAGAAACCAAGTGCTTCTGCTGCCGTAAAGGTTAAGTCCTGTTTGCACTGAGAATCACAGCAGCAGCTGAAAACTGTTGTCACCCAAGATCTGTTCAGGCACTTAGTGAAGGAAGGAGATGTCCTAGACAAGTTGCTGCAAAGAGGCAAATTCAGTGTATGTATTAGAAAACACCAAGCAGTGAGAAAAGACAATACTCATGTCTACCTGAGCCACAGTCCAATGGACAGGATAGCACAGGGACAAACAGTCCACAGAGGGAGGTCTAGGACTGCTTAAATTCCTGCTGTCCCCAGAAGCCCATGTGAGGCTCTCTAACAAAGCTGGTGCACAGATCTGTGGATAGTAGGAGCCCTAGAGTGCCAGACAAACTTTTTTTTTTTTTTGTACTGTGGCTAAAAATCAGCCAGAGAAAGCACATGCTGTTCACTGGGAAAAGGGAAAATACGGTATTATCCTTGGGGACCAAGGTTCAATTCTCTGCCATAGGACTTGTTATGAATCACCTGCTGATCTGATGGGCCTCTGGTCTCTGCGAGTCTAGGCACCCACACAGTATGGGCTGGAGTTTTCTAAACATTATTTAAGGTTTTGAAGATAGGAATACCAACCATTAGTTCCCTATCTCCCCTATATGGTTACTGCAAAGATAAGTACCTGAAAAGATTGTGAGGTACCCAGATGCTAAGATATTAATAACTTTGACTGACAGAAGTTGGTCATCCTTTTTAACATGGCTTTGATAATTGGTAGATAACTGAAGGATCTACACAAAGCCCACTTAATTGCTGTTGAAAAGCGAGATGAAAAAGGTAAATCTTTGAGATAATTGAAGCACACTAATCTTCCCTAATTATCCATATTTTTCTTTAGTACCTTCCATCCTCCCACTACCAACTCCTGCTTGCTCAGGCAGTTATTGCAGGAAATAAACAAGATTTCACCCACAAAGTCCCTACTTGTATCCCCGTCACAGCTGCAATGAAGAACAAGCTGATGAATGAGGAGAAATACTGACAAGAAGCAGAGGATATCCACTAACCTCTTCAACAAAGAACATAGAACACTAGGTTTTATTAGGGAGAATAGGACAGCTTAAGAGTTAGCACTCCCTTCTGCAAAATTTAATTAGATTGTGATCAACAGCCCTAGTATATTTATCAAACAATGACTAAATTAGCCAGTGCTTCTCTGTAAAGAGTTCTTGGGCTTCTTGTTCATAGTTCCCTGAAAATATCACCTCAAGACTCAACAGAAGTCAAAAAGGCAACTTCAGAAAATATTAAAAAAGAAATCAAGAAAAAGCAGGAAGCCTCATTTCATTACAATTCTGGTCCCACTTTCCCCTCCGAGATGCCCACCTCTTCCCCTCATTCTCGACACAGACATGAAAGAGCTAGAAAAGTTTCAGGCAACAAAAGGCAACAAAACTGATCAGCCAAATGGCCGACCCGTAGAACTTAAATAGGCTAGAATTCTACAGCCTGGGAAAGAGAACTAAAGTGGTTTATAATAAGGGAATATGAGATGATGACTTGCAGGGGAAAGATGGTAATTATTTTTCATAAGTCAAAACCTAGAAGTTCACAGTAAAGTCATCTGACAACTTTTAAGACACAATTGTTTCTCAAATGATACAGTTATTAAATTGTGACACTCAGGTCCACAAAATGTCATGGAAGTACAAAGGTTTCCAAAAGCAATGAGAAAAATGCTTGGAAGAAAGGTCCATTAAAAGCTATTAAACAAGATGATACTGATGGAACTTCCATCTCAGGAAGCTCCTCTGCTACAAATTGCTGGAAATTGTGACATAATAATACCAAGGAATGCACTACTTTATACATGCTCTGTTCTTACACTTTTTTTTAAAATAACTTTTTTAAAAAGCTACGACCATTGGCAGACATCATAGGTTCCTGGTCTGATCCAGTATAATCATTCAATGTTTGAATGGTGTCAACTATTTTTGGAAGCCACCAAGGATGATCACACTCACTTATTGCACAAGACCAGTGAATATTATAGAGCTGCACCACCAAACTTCTGTCAAGAGTCTCAGACTCATGGTACAGCTACTACATGGAGCATGTCATTACAAGACTGCAAATGATAATGACTCACCAACTACTTTGTGGATTGTTGTCCTAGCCAGTTACTATTCAAAGTCTTTACATTATCTCATTTCTGAATTTGTATTACTTCGATTTTCAGTTCTTTTACTGCAGCTATATATCTTGTACCAGCAAGAACAATTGAAGAAATCTTCAGTGTTACTTGTGCAGTTAATAAGATCAGAAAGCGCAATAAGATTCATCCAGATGAAAGACACCATTCACGTACGAACTTTTAAGTCATAGTATATAACTATCTAAAGGTGTGTAACTTGTCTGCTAGCTGAGGTTAAATATTAAGGGAACGTTGAAAATAATAATAATGGGAGGCAGAGTATTTTTAAGGCTTGTGGCTGAATTATCCCAGGAGGGAAAACAAAACATAACAAGCCACCAAAGTGTGCTGGCTTATCTATCAGTTCATCCAGATGATAAGACTACACGATCTTTGCTGCTTGCTTTCATTTGTGCTTGTATGTCATGGTTTTAGCATTCATAAGATCATTCAGGCTTACAGAAGCCTCATGCAATATTAAAATGTTTATGAAACCCCTTTCTGCGCTTTAAGCAGCAACAACAAGTTCTGAGTGTGCAGAGAACAAGAAAAGATAGGTTCCACATCTCAGGAGAAAACCCTACTCCAGTCAAACAATGGTCTCTGAGCCATCTTATGATTAATCAGAGCAGTAATTTCTGCGCCAATTAGCGCCATTTGCATTCCACCACCCTTGCTCTCTTGGCACGTGTTTCAAATTTTCTTCCAGGCTCAGATACATCAATAAGCTAAAGAACATGCTTTTATTTCAAGAAATTGTCTTTTCAAAATAATTTTGTCCCTACAAGTAAAGCATTCAAGCAGTATATCACGAGACAAAGATTAAGATACCTAAAAAAGCATGCCACTTTGATCTCAAAAGTGGCGTTTTACAGAACCACTTGATGCTTAATGAGATCTAAGTGCTATAAGCAGCAAGCTTCAGAGGAGGATCTGGAGAACACCTCCACTTCCTTGTGCCTTGGCTTAGCAGCATGAATTGCTTTACGGCAGACTATCATGAACAGAGTAAAAAGAAAAAAAAAAAGGGGGGGAAAAAAAGGCAGAAGAGGGATCTGCTTAGTGTGAATGAACTGATGTTAAGAGGACCAGCTTGCTCAGGTACACAGCTGGAATGGGACAATTTCAGATGCACAAGAGGGCTGAAACAAGAGAAGACGGGATAAATAGAGCTCTACAGAAAAGTGGTACACTTGTACCCTCTGGAGGTTTCATGCCAACGTCTGTACTCCTCACATACCCACTTGCAGCCTTGGACCACAATTCAGATGGAAGCAGCAGACCTTCATCCCATGCAGTTTTCATCAGCGTATTACTTTTCTGGTCCTGTCTACTACAGAACTGCTCCATTTACGCTGCATGCAAAGCTCAAGCCTCTGTTCCCAGCTCACGTCTGGCTCTCGCAGTTAGCTGCAGTTTTGCCAGAGTAAAGAAGTCAAGCTTAGTCACAGGTTGGGGTTAGGTACACGAGGGACTGCATGATCCCATCTTCTCACTGTTGCATGCCACTTAGCAGCATACTTTATCTACATGGTGAAGCTAGGTCCCAATACCAGTCTAGATGATAACCAAGAAATTCTTTCTTCACCTTCATTTCCATTAGCTCTTTTTATGATGTTTCGTCATTAACTGTTAAGTTAAACATCCTACTATGTGCTGGCCATTAAAGATTTAGAACTCAGATAAAGCCAAGCTGAAAAATTCATGCTCTGCACTTGGTTTGACCATCCCTCACACAGCTGCTGACATGCTTGACTGGGGACCCTCTGATGAGCAAGATGAGCTGCATATGCACTAGTAAATGCCCTGCAGGCACCCCTGGGCTGAGCAGCAATGCTCAAAATGGCACTTTAACAAGGCACCAGAAGACTGTTTAATCCCACGCTGCAGCCTTCTGAGATGATCACAAGGAGGCTTCAATCACTTTTTTTTTTTTTAATTACCTTAGAAAGGTTTTATCCTTTAGAACAGCAGGGTTTGCATTCTTCAGTAACAGTTTGGAAAGCATGGGTTTGCAAACCTCCTAATGATGCGGTGCTTGTCACAAATACGCATTAAAACACGGTCTCCGAATCCCACCCAGTAGCATGTCTGCAGCCATGTATCCAGCACTGTGCTGCCTGCTCTGTGCCAGGCCATAATATTCTGAGGTTTTCACCCTTCACAGCTAAGCATGGACTCTAGTTGCTCATTTTAACCCAGCCGGATGCTTCCTAGCAATACAAAATCCAACATGCATTAGCACTGCTTGTTTGATCCAGTCATGAAGTCCATATATCTACCAGCCAAGATTATTGATTTTTTTTAACTTGTTTACTTTCAGAGATTCTCAAAAGTTATTCTTTTCTGAAAGAGTTTGAAGGCACTAGGCTTCACAAAAGGGGAGAAAGAATGAAAGGCTTGACAAGACTCTATGTAGCATTCACTCAGTCTAACAAAAGAGCTATAGAAAACCAACACCTATAAATATCCAACAGTGTCTTCCCCCTTGTTTCTAGGCATAGTACTGCCTCGTTTAGTATCACAGACAGCTAAAAATCAGTCTAAATACACTTGTTCTATTATCACCTCAGCTGTTTGCTCTTAAAAAAATCCCACAACACAAACCCCCCAAACTGCTCCTTCCAGAAAGATTTGCTGCCTTCTCATTCTTTTTTTTTCTGCTTCTCCATGTCCTAACTTGCACATCTCTTCTCTGTTCAGATTAGTGTTATGTGAATAATTGAATTCTCAGTTCTGCTGCAGAACTGGGAGAGCATGTGTGTGGCAGGGAGGGGAAGTCACTGTGGGAAAGAGGGTGCAATCTTTTTGCATCCAATATCCCTTGCTCTTATCCAGGTCTAGAGTTCATCTGAGACCTGCTTCCCAGGAAACTGCCCTATAACCTCTAAGTTACAAGACCTTATAAGGCGGGCTGCCTTCAGTTTCTCCTGCTGGAGTTGTCCCTTTTTGTACAAAATGCTTGAACATTCATGGCCAGTCCAATGGAGAAAAGATGATGCAGTGACCTTCGGGAGACATGTCTCACCTGGCAGGTGGGACACTGGAGCTCTAGCTCTCACTGAAACAAATATTCAAGAGCTCTGCACAAAATTGAGCAGCATCTGACAGGGATGCAGAAAGTCCTGCCCCCCCCCCGCCAAAACGCAGCACTGCTTGATGGCTGAGGTGCTTACTCACGATGTGGGAGTTGCAAGTCCAAACTCCTTCAGGCAGAGAAGGAAATTAACCCTGGAATTTCTGCACCCTGGGTGACCGCTCTAACCAGTTGGTTAGATACACAAAAGAAAACTACTGGCCATTTTTATAAATCTAACTCCTGATACTTTTTCCAGCTGCAACTATTAAGTTAATATATTCAGAATTTGTAAATAGTTCCAAGAAAGAATTGATTTCTTTCTTCATCGAAGAAATTATTCTGGAGAGGCACAGCCAAAGAAGAAGAGTGAGCTATAATTTAAAGTGTGACTTCTGCATGGCAAGGATGAATGAACTATTCTCTTTACCCAATGCTGAACACCAGTGGAGTCAGGATCTTGCATCATCCTCAGGCAACAGCCTCAAGGAAAGAATTAACAATATTTATTTTATCAGTTTGCACTCAAACAATTAGAGTGTTATCAGATAAAACTCCCAAACAATGCAAAAGGCACTAGGAAGTCTTGTTAACATGGACTGGCACACTGACACCCTCAGCTCCCCACAGCCCCTGTGAAGTGCCGTGATCACACCTGACGCGTGCAAGCCTCTGCGGCTGGGACCTCTGCAAGCATCTCTCCTGCGCTGCACCCACTTGTGCCGAACTACCTCATTTGGAGCTGCCTCAAAAAGCTTGAGATGACATGGCATGGTGCTGCACGGACAGTCCCCAATGTACCAGACAGCAGTTTTGGGGTTCTCGGTCTTCAACCGAATTGCCTCAGTGGAATTTATGTGGAGTGCAGGTGCACAGGAACCTTTGTGGATCTGAGCCCAGAAAATTTTAAAATGTATCAATACAAATTAGTAATAATATGTAAGAAAGTTCACATTTCTGGGGTGGAAGGTAATTAATTGCCCATTCAGCTACTTCTTTCCTTCCTGTCTCGTTAGAACTGCTCAAAGGATATCAAAGTTGCAGCATTTCAATTCAGGTGTTCAAAATACAGCCTTGTAAATTCAAACTCAACCTGAAAACCAGAGAGAAAGAAAAAAGCCCACAAGAACAGTTTGCCCAATCAAATATGACAAATTCAGCTCTAGAACATATTTTAGTCTTTTTAAGTTTAAAACAAAATACATCAGAATGGTATCTTGTCTGCTTTTTAAAAGCTAGACAATCAAATATCTTCCGCTAGTGAATTTGTCATATTTGATTTGAAAAGCACTGATTTTTCTCTTCTGTGTTTCATTTCTAAATGAATATATACAATGTAAATGAATTTATGTAATATATACAGCCTCCTTTCAAAGAGGGCCATTTGTCAATGGTACATTAGCTAAGCTCTAAGCTGCTAGCACAACTGACACAAAAATAGAACAACTGCAATATAAAACTATATGCAGCTCATTGCGGATACTGAAACCTGTTAATGACATACTAGCAAGTTACAGAGGATATACTGCAATATTTCCAGGCAGTGCGTGACCAAAGTATATAGGTGTGTACATGAGTGCAGCATCTTCTTCAAAATGGTATTTACTTCCTCTAACGCTTAAGAAAATTTTCTGAGTAGTGGCCAACTCCTCTCCCTATTTTCTTCCCTGCCTTTGACAGGAGCTTGCTGAAAAAAGCAGGCAGAGTGAAGAAATGGGGAAAATTTTCTACTCCCTTACACAAAAATGGAAATGAAAATTATTTTTAAAAGATCTGGCTAAACCAGGTATGATTCCAAACTGAAAATGTTGCTACAGTGGCTCACAGCCACCTCAACTGAAGCAAGTCGATCCACCGCTCATTACTGCAGTCCAGCCCCTGCAGTGCACTAAACCTCCCGGGTCAGGCCAACTCACGCATTGTTATCCCTGGCTGAGATGCACCACGGAGGGCATAGTAAAGTTGATGCCAACCCCACAGGCAAGCTCACTTCTCCAAACACTCACAGGCAAGCATTCAATCCACACATTTTTGAAAGCTCATGATTTTAAACCCAAATACTGAAGGCTGGTTTTGCTCTACTTTACTTTTCCCCCCTTTGCCACACGAAGAAGAGACTGTCTTTTCACAAAAAATCAATGGTTCCCTATCAATTCCAAGAGCGGAGGGTTGGTTGTGGTTTTTTTAAGAAAAGATATCAAATACTGTAAGGCTTGCAGTAAAATTGCAGGAGTTGGCAAAAGTGCAGCTGTAATTATAAAGAGCTATTATTCTCTGTGAAGTTGCAGAATATTTACATATGGGTGGCATCCATCAGCTTGAAGCCAACAGACCAGATGCCCCAGCACCCAGACCCCAGCATGCCGGAGCGGGGCCAGGGAGCACAGACAGCACACCAGCCTCACCAGCAGCACCAGTGCCTGCCAGTTCGGGTGCCTGAAACCAAGGCACCATCTAGAGCACTTACATGGCATCAGTAGAGCTTTGCTCATGATCCCTGGTGCTGCAACAGCCCAGAATACAACAAGTTTTAGCTGCATGGATTACAAGAGTGGAGAAGATCTAGTCTTCACATAAATGATATTTGTGATTTAATACTGTAATACTCTAAGGATTTTTTTTTTGCATGCCATCTATCCAAATTTTCAAGAGTGAAACACTTTCTCATGAAATAAAGGCAGTAATACTATGATTAGGTTGCTTCTCTATATGATAAAAGTGAGACAGCTATGGATCAAAGCTGAGATCAGTTTTAGCCAGTATTAACTTTTAAGAGAATGTATCATGTTTTAGCCATATATTTAGACATGTAGTTGGTTGACTCCTGGGGTTTTATGGCTTAGTCAGGGACAACTTCGATTCAATTTCAGCACACAAGAAGAGCAGGTACTAGAGCACATTCAGATTTCTAGAAAGTAGAATCTGAATTACAGTTAGATGCATCTATCTAATCAAGAGCATGTCTTAATATCCTAATTATACAGTCTCAGCAGCTGGATGAAATGTGAGATATTGAGAACCACTGACCAAGCAATTTTAAAGGTTGGCCTAACATTTTTTGTATTCCTCAGGGGGGGAGAGACCAAGTACTTTAACTTTCTGAGGAATAATAAAGTAGGGATGAAAATAGTGATCATGACTGACTAATCCCTAACTGCCAAATGATCTGTGTAGCTGCCTGATACCTGTATAAACAAATGCTTACTCCATTCCTATAAAGCCTTTTCATATACTGCACTGTTCCCATAATCTGGCTTCAGTTACCTTTGGATTAGAAATACCATTATGAAATATCCTATAGAAACAGATCTGCAGTCTGATCTTGGTTTTGATTCCCTGGAGGAAATCTGCCATGTTAATGTAGCAACCTATGCTGTATGTTCTGAAACTCTACCTGCTGGGCATTTCTGGTCAGGAGAAAGTGGGATTGGTTTAGCGGTGGCAGTCCTCAGGGCTGAACTTCTGCTTAAAGATAAGATTAGATGCCCCCTCTTAATATTTTTTTTTAAATTTAAATAATTTACATACTAGTGAGTATAGCTGAGAAAAGCCCATTAATAATCTGCACCTAGACAAAAATAGACACATAAACAGAAAAGCATCCTCTGAGCCAGTTTCCAATCACTCATACTTCAGTAAGAGACTGAACAGTTAAATCGTGGAGTGAGAGATCAGGGGAACAAGGAGACAGTGCTGAAGAATACCTTATGTTCAAGATGAGGGGACAGCTCATGGGAGAGAAGAGGGGACAATTTGCCCCCTCACTCCCCTTCTGTGCTCCTTCACAAATTTCTAGCCATGCATTTCCTATGTTAAAAAGAAAATCAGAGAAAAGAAAGGGAGAAAAAAAAAGTCAGTATTAGAGAGTACTGGGAAAATATAGTCCTCAGAGGAGACAGCAATAAATAATACCTGAAAATAATTGGGTTTTTTTATTAAAAAACAATTGGGACTGAGCGAACAGGAGATTCAGCTAAGGTGTGATTTAAACTCAGCACCTAAATAATGGGGGAAAAAATATATAGATGATAAAAATAAATACAGGTCTGGTGTCCAAACTACCTCATGTACATGGGTCCAGGCCTTGATCTGTCAGAGGACTAAATGTTCTTTGTTGCGTGAGCTCCTGGGGGATATCTGAAGGGCCTAATTTTTCACAACCCCACACTCTCCCTGTTCTTGGAGCACATCCCTTACTTGGTGTCTGCCCTGCTCCTGGTGACGCCTGTGTAAAAACCTGCCACAGTCTTCAGCATATGGGTCTGGGGTCTAATTTATGACATTCGAGACATTACTTGTAATAAAGAGTTTTTCATTCACTAAATATGCCAGCACTAAAGGACCAGTACTTTCCCAGTACTGGTCATTTTGCTGGCATGAACACGCTCATGTAAAGGTAGTTTAGTTCAGGAAAGAAAGCAAGCTCCGCGTCATGTACTGTATATCCGCCATATGCATAATGCTGTCTGCTGCAGTGTTTGGACTGCCATAACTGTGTGCCAGAGCAGCAATGTCCAACATCACCCCCAGTAATCTCCAGTTATTTTGGCGTCCTGTTGCCATACGGTTTGACTGTATGAACACTCACACAAAGCAATACGGTATCCAGGTTTAGGCCACGTGACAAAGCATTGATTTACACACTGATAAGCAATTGTGTACACAGTTGTACTAGATTTCATCTATTAGATCATGGATGGAGATCCATTTTAATGTGCTAATAGTCCCATTACCTACCCATTGCAACCATGAACATTATACACTTAGAGTATTTGGGGCTCTCGATTTCAGAAGAAATCCTTGATTAAGAGCCAACTCATAACCTTTAATTAATTAACAGACGTCCAAGCACAACATCCTTGAACTTTCAGGAGAATTAGCGTAAGAGATCTGAGCAATTAGTTAGTGCATTTCAGAATCAGACAAGACAAGAGTGCGTGAAGGGAGAAAAAACGTTCTTCCTGAAGAGATAACAAGATATAATCCATAGTCCATGAAAAAAAAAAAAAAAGGAGGAAAAAAAAAAAGAAAAAAAAAAAACAGATGGAAAAGTACTAGTTCTAATTACATCAACATTTTCTTCTTAACATCCAGGGCATCCTGTGCCTTTTGAATTTTTGCTAAATAATCAAAATGCTAGTGTTGTCTGAACTGCAGACGGCTTGGCACTTCAGGCCAGCTCCCAGAGACACTCATCCAGACCTCCCCACAGTCATCTCTCAGCAGAAGGTGCAGTAGGACCTCGCTGGTGAACTTCCTCCCCCAATTCTGGTAGGACCGGAGATCCCATGAGATCAGATGACAACATTGTTGTGCAATTAAGAGTATGGACAGGAAAGTCCGCTTTACAAAGCCACACTCGGCAATCCTAGGTAAGTCACTTAGCTGTAGTCTACACACTTATATAATCTACCTACCTAATAGAACTGTAATGAGGATTCATTAATTTTTCAAGTGTTTCGAGATCCTTGAATCAAAGCAGGAACTTTTCCTTGCTGCACTTTAACCCTGCTAATTCCAGACTGGCTCAAAAATGACGAAATATGGGACACAAACAAAACAAAAAGCCCAGTAAGTATTCAAATCTCAGAAGGAAACTGCATCAATTTAACCTGATTTCAGCCATATTTTACACCATTTGAAATAAGAGGGGAAAATGACATGGTCCGTTCCCATTCTAGGCCACTTCTAGTGAAATTTCGTAACATCTGCTGATGTTAAATACTTCAGACTAGAAGAATCCATTTAAGATTATTTTTTGCAAGACCATACTATTCTCAAGGGTTACCACTTGGATGCATTTAAGGAAACCACCCCTCAGAAGGTTATTTCATGCTCAGAATGGGAAGGAGGATGAACACCAAGACCTCACTGCTGATTTGAAATGTATAATGTCACTGGGCTACCAGATTCTGACACGTTCAAATCCCATTTGTTACCCATGGCCTGACGTTAGTTCAACAGATAACAGCGAGTCTGTTTGAACTAAAAATTGACTGAAGACAACTTCTGCACAGTTTACTTACTACCCACCATATTTTTGTGACACAGACGTGACTGTTAATTCTTTCCCTTCATGGTTCCTGGGACCCCTAATAATTTGCTTTTACCAAAATCTTTGTCAGCCTGGGCACAGAAAATGACCTCCTAATATTTTGTACATTCAGTCCCATCTTACTCAAATCCCAGGTTTTATATATTGCTTTTCAGAAGTAGCTTTTGATGTAAAACTGTAAAAGCATTGAAGCAAATTATGTGTTCAATTCCCACTATATATCAAACAGAACTTCAGTACATCCCTTTTTCTGGTAAGCTCCTAATCTAAATTTTGAGTCATATGCAAATAGTGAAAATCAAAAGAAACTTCGCTGTTCAGAAAAAGCCTAAGTTCCTCACATGATAGTCAAGCTTCCTAAAACAGGAGACTGGAAGGAAATAATGCATTCTGAGTAGCTTGCAAAAAGCAAAATCTGAAATGCTCACACAAGAGCACACATTCAAACACCTGCATATGTTGCTTATCTTTGCATGCACAGGTAGCCTGGGCTGCACTTAACATCTTTTGTTGACACAACTTCATTTGCCATTTTTCTAATAAATGCATACAGAACCAAGTTCTTCATGCCTCCTTAATCCCAATTTAGACTGGGTCCACAGTGTAGATACAGAAGCAGGAAGTCATTGCGGTTTTTTGACTTTCACAGAAATGTGGTTATGGCTTTTCAAATACTATGCAGAAGGATACATGGTCTGTAGAGCAGAGTGGGCGAAGCCAGTTTTCAGTCTAACTGCTTAGGGGTTCCAATTTTTTATTCAGGTTGAAATGTTACATAGAATATCTCTATGGACTTTTCCCCCATATGCGGGAATTTTCTCAGCCATCTTCTGGCTAGCCACACATAATCCTCAATACCTTTGACTGTGTACTGTACAGAGTCAATTTTTTCAATAATTCTGCTTAACTTGACAAAAATCTCAGAACACTTCAAAAAATTACGATGTTATAGCCACCAAGGACAATGGGACACAAGGCCTTTTGATGGCTTACTTAAGAGCATACCACAGAGCAATTGCAGACTCACAAGCCTCTCCTTAAGACAATAACACCAGACCTGACGAGATATTTTTTGTCTTAGCCTTACCTTCAAAAATGATCATCAAGTTGCCACAAGAGCAGTAAGACCTCAGTGTATGACTCAAGAATGCAACCACCCACCAGTAGGGTTAGGTCTCTTTCACATGCAGAATGAGGGGCCTCTGCAGAAGCTGTTTGAGTCATAAAGTAGGCAGCCTACATGTTCAAGGGGCTGCACTTGTTCATCTTTTTCCAGAGCTAAAGGTGGTATTTGACAGATGTTATTTCACCAAAGAAAGAGGAAAAAAAGAAGAGAGATCATACAGAATGATCCATCTTCATATAGAAGGTCACAGAACTTTCAGGATGTCCAAATATATATCAAATGAGGAAGATGTATCCCTTGTTCATGAATAAAGAAAATTTCAGAGAGTTCAAAAAAAAATTCAAAACCCAGCTATAGTTATGCAAGCCAGGCTAAATAAATAAATAAAAATAAAGAAAACAAGGACACCCTAAAGGAAGTGTCTCCTACTGGGAGACAGACTTAGCCTTAACTTCAAGAAGCTTAGTAAAAGTTTATCTTATACGGCTGATTATCCCAATCTCTAGAGACTTCAACCTATTTTAGGCCATGTATATGTACTTCAATAGGAAAAAAAAAAAAAAAGAAAAAAAAAGAAGGCAGCAGAGAGCAGAGGCGAATGTTCAGTTGCATTCTGTGCAGTATTTGTATCAAACACAAGTCACAATAGGATATTAGGATGATAATTTTATACATTATAATGTCCATATGCATATAAACACACATCCCTTAAGACCTTCTTTACTTCTGTTGATACTTTAGAAATTATTCATCTGATTAATGAATTATACACTGAATTTATACATTAATGCCTAATACTTAGGCCCAAATAATTCCTGGACTAATATATTATTTAAAAGCACGTAGGAAGATTAGAAACTGGGTTAATTTACTAGTATCTAGCTTAGGGCTCCAATTTTCTTAAAGACAAATTCAGTACATGAACAGGCAATTGGACATGTGAGGACATAAACTTTCAGATGTTTCAGTTATTAGAGCTGTTTAAATACATTATCTATATAAAATGGAGACTACCATATAAGTCGTACTTCAAAATGGTAAACTAAGAACTAAAAACTAAAAGCTCCTGAGAAGCATTTAATGAAGTCTTCAATACCCAAAATAGATTAATATTATCTGAAATAGGAAGAAGCAATGTCCATGCCTGCAGTGACCTTTTAGATCCTTTGCTCTTAGACACAGCAGAAGCCATCCAAATTCTCGTACTTTGTGGCAAATACAATGTCAGATCTAGCTCAACAAAAACGGAGAGGAAAAAAAAGCACTTTCTGCCACAGTTACATGCAAGGCACACTGACAGGTAGGCATACACACCACAAAAATCACTTCCCTTCTGAAGAAACTGTTTCTGTCTCTGCAGTTCAAGGGTGTAATTTTCATAAAATTGTATCAGATGGAAGCCCGATTTCTTTTTCTAAACCAGACCATTTGATTGATTTTAATCTCATTAGTATCTGCAGATGTCCTTAACAGAGATGTTTTTGCACTTTCACTTCATTCCAACCTTAAAAAAAAAACCAACCACATACACACACAAAACCAAGCAAACATTAGGGATTGATTAAATTGATGTTGTCAAATTCATTGGCTCCATCTCAATTATATTTTCCTAAAATAGATACAGAACAACTACGTTCAAAGATTTAACAATCACCAAGTGATGGGGAAATTTGGCATATAGTTTCTATGAGTTTTGCAGATTTTACTTATTGAACAAGCAATTCCTTTTAATCAATACATTGATTTAAAATCGCTGCCAACCTTTTGGAAGTCCAAAGGATGGCTTTGGCAAAATTTTCCTAGTGTTCTATTTATACTCTTGTAAGTAGTAAGACTTTGCTACTGCTGACGTTGCCCATGACTCCTTCCATCGCAACGCTAGCTCCATCTTCCCTAACTCAAAAAGAGTGCAGTGAGTTGGTTATCAATTTCTTTAGAATTCAAGATTTCCCATAATAAAATACCTTAATATGCTTATTTTTGAGAGAGGATAAGATGTCCTAGCTGAAACATTACTCAAAAAGAGTCTTTGGCAGATGATCAGCATGGAGAATTCTCTTTTCTTAAGCTTTAAAGGCTGAAAATTACAAGCAATCAAAGAACGTTGTAAGTGGAAAGTTTTGGGCAACGTTTTCTATAGGCACTGTGATCTGGGCTCCTATAATATTAGAGTGCTATAAGATGCTTGTTCAAAATACTGCATTTAAATTAATCCTTTCAGTAGCTTTTACACTATGTCTTTTATTACGTGATATGTTTTACACCATTTCATGTACTAAAACGTGATATTAGCAGTTCCATGCTCTGTATTCATTCAGGAGTTACTACTCCATATCCACAATATAGTGCACTTATACAGTGGCTCAATTATTTCAATATATTGCCAGCTTTCAAGGGAAAATGTTCTTCCCCGGACCCACTACTCAAAAACAGTTGCATGTACAGACCAACAATAACGGCTCCAAGGAGAGATAATCAACTTTAAAGTGAGGTCGATGAACCACTGAATAGATTTACTTGATAATTGCTGCATGAGAGGAACTCTTCCCACCTCGGAGTTTCACATGATTGCACCACATCTTATATCTTTCTCAAATACATTCTGAAGTTTCACAAGCTCTGCATTTTAGGACACTGCAACACAAAAAGAGCAGGGAAAGGCTTATTCCAGCATTTGCTGTACAGCCAACCATAAATATTTTGAATTCAGCTGTCCCTAAGTGAGAAAAGGGTAGAGACTATTAAATAGAAATCAATGGTCATGCTTCGTGTATTACTTGATGTTTTACTTTTTCCAGGGCTTTGATTATAAAATGTAGCACAGAATGAGCAGATGCGCATCTCCTGCTTTATGCTCTTTTTTTCTGCTTTGCTGCCTTCCTTGTTCCTTGCCCTGTTGCACTGCATCCTAGGGGAAAGAAAATTAATTTCTGCAGGGAGATGGTGCAGTCGCCATGTTTCACTTTTGTTGGACAGCAGCACTGCGTGCACACTTCTCACGTTCCAGGAAAGTACTTACAGACAGGGAACAAACTGCACAGTAGGAGCTTAAATCCAGACTAGATCAAGGATAATTACAATCAACTTTTGATAGTTGCCAGGTGGCGTATTCAATATTTAACCCTAGGTTGAGTGAAGAGCATAATGGGCAATTGTTCACTCCCCCCAGGACCATCACCACTACAGCCTGCACTCCCAGCAGAGTCCAAAGACTGTGTGAGTTAAGGGTGATTCAATTCCTTGTTGCTCCTAAAAATAGTCCTATGAAAGCAAGAATGAGGTCTCAGAGACAGGAGTTGGTCATATCACCATTTGTGTTACAGTTCCTCAAAAGGAGTCCAGGATTTAGGAACTTAAGGTGCATCAGAGCTTTTGAAAATTATATTCTGTGCTATGTGATCAACCATACACTGAGAAGAGTGAAAGGCCAACACCAACATTTTACAAACAACCAAGCGGTGACATTTGTCCACCAGCTTCTGGACTACTGTTTTTGAATTTGATGCATGCAGTCACCAGCGATCTGGAAATACAGTAATTTGTTAGAGCTATATACAGAGTTTTGTTCAATTGATAAAGAAAGGAGGATATGAGCAAAAGGGAGTGAAAGAATATTTTATTGAAAACAATACTCCAGATGCATCCAGAACAGTCATCCGGGAGACATATAAAACCATGACATACGGAATAGAGTTTTTGTGTTCCTCCCAAAGAAAGTAAAACTACAATATAACTTATAATTAGTACAAACAGAAACAAGGTTAAATTCACAGTTATATATTGCCAGAATGATTCTAACAGGCTGAATGAAAAAAGCTTATGTAGGCAGAATTTCAGCTAGCAGAAATATGAGATATTTATGTGAGTTACAAGACAGCGAGAATGACAGAATCACTAAATTCACATGCAGGTTTCTAAAATTAATTTTTGTTCCTATAACAAACTGCCAAATTGCCAACATTGACTCTATATACTTTGGAGCCACATACTTCTCTCATATTATGTTGTTCTTAAAGACAACTATTTTTTTTCTTGCTCCAAACATATCTACTCTTTCTCACTGATCAGGTGAATCTTTGACTAGGGGACCTTCCTGATGGAAACATTGGGGGGGGGGGAGCAGAGAAGAAGCACAAGATAATTTACATAAGTGCATTGCAATTATTTCTCCTTAATTATGCATGCAGCTGGCTCTATTTTAAGACATGTCATTGCACTGCACGCACAAGTACTAAGGGTATCTGTCACTCCATTTATGTCAGGCCTTTAACATTCTCACCCACCTGCCTGCGAATCACTAGCAGCAACCAAAAAGCAGCAGTCAGGCTTGTGGCCACCTGCCATCCATCAGCATTGTCAGAATACTGCTGGTGCCTCTTCATATTTCTCTCATGTCAAGCCTTTTTTGCACTGTATTCAAAATAACAGGTCAATCTGCTCTTTACTACTAAGTTACTCCGTGAGCTTCTCATTCACTATCAAACTAGGCAGCCTCATTTTTGAAAACAGTCACACAAATCTAAGCTGTCAGTTAAAAACAAGTTGAATTAGTGCAAAAAATATACATAGTTGTGTTTATATTAATTAACATTGGCTTAAGATGAAGCTATGTTAAACTCAGCTTTAATCTCCTCTCAAATTACAGTGCTGTACTTTTTTTTTTCCTGGCAAAGATTCTATTTGTTGTCCCAGATGTTTTGTCCAGGTATGTATCGAGGAAGTACTGTTTGTCCAGGCTTTCAGAGCATGGGGGAACCTTATCTTTGGTAGAAGATACTCATCCTGTTGCATCAGTGCTATATAGAGATGCTCAGGAGAATCAGGATCTTTCCTCAAATACAAGGCAGCACCTGCAAACCTCTGCCATCCACAGCACAAGAACATGTACCACAGCCGTAAAATACAAGCACAGTAAGTCTGAAGCTTACTAATGAGCCCTGGCTCTACTATCTCCCCAGAACAGAAAAGAAACAAAAACCAAGATAGAAACTCATTCCTACCTGGCAGCCCAGCAGGTCACTCTTGCACTATCACATTTGCTCACAAATCTCTTTACACAGATGCCTGCATTGTTCACTGCCCCCTGCCCAACTCCTGCAACTTCTTTGGGAAAAAATACCTCCTAAGGACATTGCTCTCCTGGCCTCAGTACTGAAGAGTGGTCATGATGACCCTACATGAAACTGTGGAGAACAGTTAATGGTCTAGTAAGAGTTAGATACACCTAATATAATTCAAATAAGGGGCTGTTTCCTAATCTGATACCCTATAAACAATTGAGCTAGAAGCCAGGGTCTTTTCATATTGCATTCCTATGCATGAACTTGGGTTTTGGCATTTGCAGTACTATCCATTCCCATTTTGCTAGAAATAACCCATGTCTGGGAAATGAGCTTGCATGACAGTCTAACACATATTAACAGCAAGGCCGCACCACTACCTTCTCTCCTCGTTTCCACTCTTCCTTTCCCCATCTGCTGGCAAAGCGAGAGTCAGACCTCACCAGAGCTAAGTATCTGTCTTGCAGCAATTGAAAAATGGTCCCCATCAGTGGTCATTTACTTAGTGGGACTAGTTTTCAAAGTACTGTGAAATCCCATTACAGTGAGTAGAAAAAGGCCACTGGGCTTCCATGAACTGTCCTTTCTTATCATTGAAGCTTATTTTCATCTCAAGTATCATTGTTATCTGTGTTTCATTTAAACTATGGCATATGAAGCCATGAACTCAACTTTTAATTTGTGCTAAAACTGACACATAGTCGATGCTGAAAATGATAAAACACAATAGGTCCTTAGATTGCACTAAATTATCAGTATAGGACCCAATCACGTGGTAGGCATTATACAGGATGCTAAAACCAGCGTTTTATTTGGTAACACATATAACAAAAATTATTTCACCTAGTTTCGAATTTTTACTTGCAATGCTGTTGTGAAAAGTGTTCCGCCTGCCTTTGGTATGATATCCTACAGAGAAACATGGGGAAGAGACTGATGGTGCATCCATCCAGTAAAAAATTAGGTTTGATTGCACGATAAATTGTTAAAACCATGTGTGTACCACATAGGTCAATAATTGCTACGGCATTCACCATTGAAAGTCATTCATTGACGTAAAAAAAAAAAATCTAAGGGGTTGCAGAAAAACAATACACAGACTCATCAACCACCTTGTTCTAACAGCTATTTTTGAAGCAAAGGATATAGGCTATTAGAGTTCAGTAGATTATGAAACGACGCAAAATCCACTCATTCATGGAGATAAGATTTATCGAATCGCTAGGACACATTCCCCCTGTTCTTTTAAGGTATTTCACAATGACACTGACAGATGAAAGGCTTGGATGCCTGGCTCCTTAACCCGTAACACTTGCCAATACTCCAAAATTTGTCAAAATGACAATTCAAAGCTATTTGCCCCTAGTTATTATAGAAGGGTCAGTTGGATTTTACACAACTCATCTTAAATGATTGATGAAAGACACTGGAAAGACAGTCACCATTGCCTCCCAGGTATGCAATGCATTGCTCCAAGCTGAAATGCTAGACACACCTCAGGATACAAAACACACTTTATAAAAGTTATTGATAAAACATGGGCCTTGGGGAAGCATCATTATTTTTTGCTAATAACAATAAACATTTTCTATTCCTGTGAAATGTATATGTATCTGAAAGGATGTTTGAGGAGGAAACAGAAGAGGGGGTGGTTACAGATGAAGGTTAGACTAAAGCTGGAGAAGCGTTCAATGCTAAGGTCTTGCAAACAATTCAGACTGTCAAAACGAGATGGTGAATATCTTGCCAGATTCATTTTTCTCTAAAGATCTGGACTGGAAACATATTTATAAAAAGGATGCTGTTTGGAAAGATTTTGGCTGTATGCAATATAGAAGGTAACATTTGAAGCCACTGGAATCCTTTCTTCTATACCCTTTGTAAAATGTCAAAAAGGCCAAAGGAGAAATTACTCCTTTTCCTGAGATTTTCTCTATTTTCTTAACAGAGTTAAGGCCCAAGTAGAATGCAGGCAGTTATGATTAATTATACCACCACAGAGGAACGCAACCCAGCTCAAAAGAGCAAAATAGGAAAGCAATGTTTGTACTTCCACAGCCTGGCTTGCCAATGCCCCAGTCTGATCCTAGGAGGCAAAGGTCTGCAACAGAGCTGGAAGCCATCTGTGTTTGCATTCCCAGCAATGCTAACAGCATGTAGCTGAAAAGAATCAGCAGATTGTTATGGCTTTTATTGGGTTTTTGTTTGGTTTTTTGTTGGTGGCTTTTTTATAATTATTATTTTACACATACAGACAAGGATAAATTTCACAAGAAATTAGCTATCTTCATCAATTCCTTGAAGCTAAACCCAATACAGGACACTTCTTGTCTCCGAGAGGCTTTGTCACCTCTACTTTTAGCAGATGTCTATTAAAAAAAAACCCACAAACTACTTTATAAACAGCAGAAAGCCCTGAGGTCACTTTTACCTACTCTCCTGAAATGCATAATCTTCAAAATTCATTTCATTTTTTCATGATAATTTTGTGATCTCTCTTGATGCTGAAAATGTTATTTTCTTTTCTTTCCTGGGAGGAACTGCATTTTTAATCAGGCTTCCCAGAAAGAGCTTTTGCTGATCTTAATGTGAAAAGAAATCTAAAAAAAAAAAATATATATATACACCCAGGAAATGTTACTTCAGAATGACAAAGTTTATTTGACAGCACAGAAGATGAAATGGCTTAGGTCCTTAAATTCTCTCTTCTCTACAGACCACAGAAGAGTGTTCGGAAAGCTGAACACTGAAATACGGTTATGTCTAGAGACTGCTTGGCTTCTACCACACATCACAGGAACATCTGGAGAGATGCAATTAGAGCAGAAACAGCTGCAATGCCCCTACCTGCTAACCTGAATTGTTTCACTGTCACCTTGTGCTCCCTCACTGATCGCTGCATCTACCGAGTGACCTGCATTTCATAACTCAGTTCTCAACCATGTTGTATTATCATACAAATATTAAACAGCAGTAGGTTCACTGGTCTGTTAACAGAGCGGACAGGTGTCAATAGGCTGACCTGCTGTCTCTGTGTGAGCCAAATACTAGCCCTGTGCAACACCCGGATACCCAAGCCGTGCCCTAAAACAGTTAGAGAACTCATGCATGACTCGGGATTCGATGATCTCGTCAAAAATCTGTCACGCTCCTAATAAAAGACACTGCTTTATTCTGCTGATGTGCGTGGTGAGCAATCACATATGCAGAGTACCATAAATCTAAGCACAGTATTCCAAGCAAAGATGCTCGTATCACTGGCATTCACAAAAAGACAGAATAATACAGTTAAGAACGTGCATCGCAGGGTAACATAGCACAGCTCAAGCTGCCCTAAAAAAGCCTGGCCAAATCCTATTTGATGATGTCTGGAGTCACAGATCACAGAATGTTTGATGTTGGGAGGGACTTCTGGACCTGTACAGGAATTGTGAAGACAAAACTCGTTAAAGTTTCTGGCGTGCCAAGAAACTGACCTGCAGCTCCTAAGACAAACTGTAATGGTATAGATGTTTGCACTTCACATACCTCATCCAGGTAGAGGAAAGCCATTATCTTGTCTTCAGGTACCACTCAGCTGACCTTTTATTACAGACATACAGTTCCAGTTGGGGCACAGGAGCTTTAGTGACCTGGGGAAGCTCACTTGCCAGAGCATAGGGCTACGGTGGAACCGCTGGCAATGCCACCCATCGCCAAGTGCTGACCTGGCAGGTGCGCCAGGCTGTGACTCACTGCTGGTTTTAACCTTGGTAGTGGCATGCATTTATCAGAACTAACAGGTAAATTACATCGGACCCCAAAGAGAGAGGAAAAGAGCAAAGTGAACTACATGAAGCGTTCTAAGACTAAAGAAAACAGGAAGTCTGAGTTTCTTATCTTCTCTGCAGTATCACAGATGTTCCCCAATGACACAGATTATAGCACAACCTATTCAGCATAACGCCTTAGGAGAAAGCCAAATTCACTTCTATTCCCTACCACTTCAGCAAGATTGCAAGGTTTGTTGATGTCATTATTTTACTGAAAAATTAGGATCGTGAAAGACTATGGAACTGCTACAAAACTTCACTTTCCACCACTCGCAACACTAGCAATTTGTCATTTTCTTGGGTGTCAGTCTTACTTGTTTTCACCTCCTCAACGGCTCCAACTATAAATGCTTGTTGAAATGATTTTCCTTGAAATGCAGTTAACAGGTGAAATCTTAGCTGTTTAATATATTAGTAAATATCCTCTGTTATTGGATAGCACAGGAATAGGCATGTATACTGGTGAAAAATGGAGTCCCTCACTATTGAGACATCAGTTTAAAAAACAAGTAACTCTTCATTTTATGGATGATCACGGCTGATTGTGAAATACAGAAACTGCCCTTATCTCTCTCCTCTTTAAAGGGTAAAGCTGCCTGCCTCATTTTCCATTTAGCCAGCAAAAAAGTTGACAAGCCAGTAGTTTATCACCTTGCTGTGGAACCTCCCTTTGGTTTGTCACAGATTTAGTGCTACTTGGAGGAACTGCAGCCCACCGCTTTTACGGAGTGCCTTTGAGAGAAGAGTTACTTGTTAAGAAATGCAATATAAAAAATAGGACTTGGGAAGGAACCTGTGGAGATAGTCGCATCAAGGCAGACCTGCGTAGGACCAAGTCATGACACTGTCCATCACAGCAAGGTACAACTTCCACCACAATCACACTCGTTGGAGGAAGAGGCCATTTTGTGAAGGGATTCCCATTCGCTGTAGTACAGAACCATAACACAGCATTTAGCTTCCTCAGATAGGAAAAAAAAGGCTTTAACAGAGAAGCTTCTGGTAAAAACAGACAAACAAATGGGTTTGCCCAGAAAAAAAAACCCAACTGGTCTCTGCATTTAAGGCAGGTAAGATTCAGATCACTAGAGCTGAACTTGCCCCCCTGCAGCTCCAGCTCCAGCTTTGGCTCTGATCCAGAAGGCCTTTTACCTGCAACTTTTTACAGAGGTGATTTTCAAAATTGAGCCTTCATGAAATCATAGCTCCGAAAGTCAAGCACCTTCCCTGTCCTTGGACAGGCACTGAAAGGAACAGCTGAAACTCCCTGTGACCCCAGCAATCTGTACCAACAACAGATGCTACAGAGAGGCAAGATATACCTCTGTTTTACCCAGAGAAAACAGAACTGCTTCCAGACCTTGCAGGATTCTGTTCTCAAGAGACACAGTGATCATTCCAGAATAATGGAAGTGTCCATGAGGATCCAGAGACAGACTTTAGTGAAGCAGTGACCAGGGTTGGGAGGTCAGTGATGAGGCTCTAGACAGAAAACCATGTTCTCAAAGCTACTTCGAAAGCCAGGCTTTTATTGCTAGACTAGGGATGTGCCTGGAGCAGCTCAAAAATCACCTTATAAAGCTTATCTTCTTAGAGGATCAGCATGAAAATCCTGAGGCAGAACACAAGTTTATACTGTCTAAGATGGCTCACAGTGCACCCATGAGAGAGAAGTCTTGGTCTTGCCATGAAATCAAAACTATAAAACAGATGTTTTGCAGGATCTTACCCCAAAGGAGCAATCGATGGACCAGTTTAGAGACTAGGAAAAAAATATTTCTGAATTATTCTAGCTTGAACTAACACAGAAGATTAAAAGGCACTTCCATGTTAGTTGTAAACTAGTTTGGATAAGAGTTTTCATTATGTTTTAGGTACTTTGCCTGCTCTTCCTTCTGATAATTCTGTTGATGTGACTTTAATATAATCTAGTCTGACCTTCATATTATTTCTCCTTTCCTTGAGCATTTTAAATCTGGACCCCACTCTACCATCCCTAAGTGCTTCTGGGGAAAGGGATGTGATGAAAAAAGACATGACAAGAGACAAGATCATACTTCAGCTCTTTATCTTTGCAGATGGGTTTGACTATCACAGCTACTTTGGAACAGATTTTAGAGGCAGGAACAAGGCATTTGCTGTCCCTTCTTGAGTAAAAAGTGGTGTTCTCTGTTCAGATGGACATCTCTAGTTGACTTTTTCTTTTCAGAAAGTATATTGCCTCATTTCCCCCCCTTCCAGTCCTTTTACCCTATTTTTTAAAATAACTTATTTTCAAACTTCTAAGTGACAAAAAGGGTATTTGAAATAATGTTAGTAGCATATACTGAGCACTTTTTCTTGGGACACAAAGGGCAAATTTGTTAACCTTTTTAATTTTGAGTCTGGGATACCATGTAAAAGTGCCTTACCATGAAGGCATGACCACGGTAGCACAGGCAGGGTGGAAAAGGGGAGGGGTGCTTATCCTCAGTTAGGAGACCCATCTGGTCTGGTTTTGCTGTCCAGAACCTTGGGATAAATCAAACATAATTTCATTGTAAGTAAAGGTAAAAAACTTGAAACTATGTCTTCAGAGATGCAATGCTTAATAAACAGTGGATATAAAATTTTTAAGAGGTGACTACCAGAATCTTCCATTTCTTTAGGTATATTCTGATAAGCCTGACAAGTGCTTTCCTCCTGTCACTGGACTTTGGAGAGCTGACATTTTTCCCTTTGCTTGCACTAGGATACTCTTACTCTTTCATTCCCCTTATGGGCTGATGCTTCCCTTGTTTTCATTCAACTCAAAACCCAGACATAGGATGCCAAAGGTCTAAGAGTTCCCTACAGTGAGAGGTGTTTCATGGCTAACACCCATGCTACAGTGTAACAGTTTATGCCCAAAAGCCCCTTCTACAAAAGAATAAGAATTCAAGAACAAGGGCTCTAAGCATCTCACGTGCTCATTTGGCCTGTATAAGGACAGCACAGACAATACTGTTTTGGTCACTAAACTTAGCACCAATGTCTTCTTTTGCTTATCATCTAGATTAAGTGCTGAAAAAAAATGCCAGATTGAAAAGAACTTCTATTTCTTATTTTCTGACACAAAAAACGAGGTGTGCTGTGTCTCCCTGTGCACACACAGCAGATGGCCTGAAAGCAAAGAGCAGCAAAGGTGGTTATTGCCCAGCCTGGCCATCCCTGAGAGCAGGAGAGTGGAGTAGATGTACAATGGAAAGGTGCCATTGGCTTCAGTAGGCTTAGGATCAGCCCCTTATGCCTCCCATCAAACTCTAGTCCAAGGCCTTCAAGAAAACCTGGAAATTATGACTGCACAGAAGAGAAACCCCTGCCTATGCTACAGCCTAAATCTGGGACTTGTCTCCACTGAGTTTGATCATTCTTGTGGGATGACAGTCATTGCTTTCTCCACAGGATGCTATACTTCAAAGCAAAGTAATATACTGCTTTCAGTTACATTAATGCAATCCCCTTTGATTTATTTCTTCTACCATTTCAGTCAACGTCCCAGCGAGTCATCTACTTACCAGCTGCACATCTGTTTGACAGCTTTAGGAATCTTTCTCAAGCAATAAGTCCTGAATGTCTTTCCAGGGTCTTATGCTCCAGCTCTTTACTGTTTAGAGGATATTGCTCTATTTATTCTCAGCTTCATAGTCCTCTTAATGTTTATCTACCAGCATTGCCATCTTTCAAGCCACTGTACTTACAGATAAGGCCTTCTACATCTGATTACTGGTCCAGTTATTATTTGCTGGTTTGTCCTCTACAGTTAGACATATTTTACATGTTTGCTGGCTTCATTTCCACACACTATTATCTTTGTCAGAGACAGAGTAACAGTTGCAGTCATAACAATGATCCTGTAGCCAGCTCCAGTAACATTTTGCTAATTCTGCTCCCTGCTCATACCCCCTTCATCATCATATTCAGAGTTAATAACAGCTTGCAACTTAGAGTGGAAGGGAAAGATGAGCTTCACTTTCACTTTTTGGGTTTTTTTATTATTTCCAATAAAAATACTCAGATACTTGTTGTCTTTTAAACTTGATATTTCTACTAGCAATAAAATACACCTTTAAAGTTTTATTAACAATCTGATTGAAAGGAAACTAGGTTTTTCTTTTGTTTTGTTTTTAATTACATTTCACTCACATGATTTGTCTAAGCTCATGAGTTTTCATCTCCACAGGAAAATCTGGCTAGATGAGATCCAAGGAGGATCTCACTGACTTCAGCCTCAACCTTACACCAAGTGCTCAGCGAGATACTTAAAAGAACTGTACTTTGGTTGCAAAATAAACCCTACAGTGCTCAGACCCAGCTATATTCTACTGCAGTCTCATACTGTTTTTCTTATTGGCTTGCACTTTTTAGAACAAAAAGAAATTTCTAAGTTTCCTTCAACATCCTTATCACCAGCTTGACAGATAATCCAATCCCTTAGTGTACCAGTGTACTCACTTGCGGGTGAAGTGAGAATTACAGTGCATTTGTCTCACAGCTGTTCTGCGTTTCCTACCTAGGAAGGGGCTCTACAAATGCACAGCATTACTGCCTGCAGAGGGAACCTGACTGTCCAACTCCTCAAGATTCGATCTAGTGTGTCATTGCCTGTTTTCAAGCCTGAACTGTGTCTTTCATTATACTAAAGGTCTCCCTTCCCATTAATCTTGTTGAGCAGCTCTCCTCTCCAAGCTCTGCTGCCCACAATTTGTGATTCCTTATTGTTGAGCATCCATCACACGTAAAATCAGTTCTAAGCACCCCATTACTCACATATTTAGAGATGTCAAAGCAAGGCCTCCATGTAGCTCCCAGAGCACTTTAGAATTCCCTTCTGCTTTCCCATCAAAAAGGCAAAAAGGACACAAGCAGACAGCATCTTATTTGAACTTATCAGGGAGGTAGATTTCCTTATACAGAAAGTTATGAGGAGGAGCAAGGCAAAAAAGGCAACTATATAGTACAGTTACAGTTAATGATGCATGAACAACACAAGGTTCAGCTGAGCAAGGACCCAGTCCTGGGTCCTTCAGGTGACTTTTTCAGTGCCAACACAATAGAACTTTCCGTGATAACCCTGTATGGAAACTAAGGTGAGTTTCCTTTCTCATATTGTAATTTACATTAGACCACTCTGCACAGCACTTCAGGACTTAGAAACTACCAGAGCTTTCTTCTGCTCAACCTGGTCTTCACTTTGGTTCAGGGACCATTTCCATAAACAGTTATGACACGTGTACACACAGCTATGTCCCAACAAGATCAGGGAAACTGGGAAACTTCTGGGGGAAAAAAAAAAAAAATCTCTGTATGGGGTGTCTAAAGAAGTTTTATACATTGAAGAACTTCCATTATTGGGATAAGCCTCAGAGGAAGTTGTGGCACTCGTCTCTAAATAGCATCTACGAGAACTTTGAATTCACACACTTCTTATTAAAAGGGAAAGGATGATCAATTGGTCTCCAGGGTCTATCCACTAATGGATTCCTTTTCCCAGCGCAGGATTGCTATAGCTCATTCATTCACTCATTCATTCATCACAACTCTGCAGTTGCGCAAACAGATTTGTAAACAAAAACTCTTCACCAGCAAACTCCCACCGTGCTAGCAATATTAAGTGCCAAGTATATGAACACCCTGCAGAGAAGCAGAGCCAAATAGTTCATTGATATTTCTTTTTCCTCTTATCAGTATAGTTGATACTGCTTTACAACCGATGTAAAAAGATAGGTTACACTGGTAATAAACCTCAATACCTTACGTCTCCATACAGACTGGTTGCTGAAGGCTTAATATCAGTCATAATTATTATCCATAAAATGTTATTGAATCAGATCTTAAAAGTTAATGCTGCTTTGTTTCAGGAGATAAAGGACAGTAGGCTGGCAAGGCAGAGAAGGAAACATTGAGCTTTTGATCAGTCTTTGTGTGATTTAAAAACTTAACCACAAAAGGGACTCGGCACTTCAAATATTATCCAAAATCCTATGAGCTGGCCTAAGCAGAGTCCTGTGGCAAGAGTGATTACTCAGAGGATGTTTTATCTTTGAACTTGACACAACTGCCCATATGGAGGATGTAACTCTTTTCTTGAACTCAGGACTGGTGAATGCTGCCCTTTTAAGACATGTCGCACCTCAGACTGTAATGCACACTTAGTAGGTAAATCACCCCAGCACTGAGGGGCTTTCCTAAGCTGCAACCTCCCACCATCCATTGAGCGCTTGTTGCTCACAGCATCACCTTCAAAAATGGACTTTTGCCTTCACAGCCCTCACGTTAATACAAGAGCTCCATATCTGCAAAGCAGGTACCTGACAGAAGGCATCAGGCAACTGGTTAATGGAGCACGTAAGCCACCCTAACATTTACAGCTAATAAAGACTGATATCCTCCCTGTCCACAAACATTTTATTCAGCTTTCCACACTCACAATATCATTAATCCAGCTCTCCCTTTCCCTTTTTGCAGTACAGTATTGCAACAGTCCAAAGCCATTACTCATCTCTACAAAGAGCCAAGAGGAAGAAACATGAGAGTTGCGAAGGAGCAAAGGGGACCAGTGTGTGTCCTCCCTGCCAAAAGCCACAGTGCTTCCTAGTGAGAAAGAGACCTTGGCTCCTATGTAAAATGAGCCTCATCTCCTCCTTGCCTTGGTTACTCAGCAAATACTAATCATCACATGGACACCCCAGTGCCCTGTAAAGTGAGGAGAGATTTTTAAGGTTGACCACAGGCTCTACTCCTTTAAAAACAAAGGGACTTATGTGCCAACTCTCAAGCCAGCCCTGACTAGATTCACTCTCTGCTTCTGTAGTGCACCTGTTTTGCAAAGCAACCATTAAATTTGGAAGCTTTATGGAATACAGCATTTTTCAAATCTAAAAAGTATGCCAAGGAAATCATGCAGAAGGGTAATAGGAAATACTTGCAGGGAGACCTATTCTGAATCGTCTACACATACATAAGGCACAGAATTCTTTTCCTTAAAGATTTTATTAACCTTTTGCTGATGGAAGGAGATTACTGACTGAGAGCTAGATGAGGTCAATACAGCAATTATATTTCGAATCCTCTTCAAACAAGGCTCTTGTACAATGTAAGAAAAAAAGTTGACAAAATGAATTGTTACTTAAACCAAGTCTTTTAGAAGAATAATTAACCTATAATAACTATTCCAGCCTCCTCTCCAGCCCTGAAAAGTAATCTTTTCTCATTAGTTTCAAGTTTAATTAGCATCAATAATGAAATGTCCCTCAGAAATAACCATTGCATCATGCTCTCTAATGCTGATATATGCTGCCCTACAAACGGAAAGGCCACAGCACAATGTCTGAAGATAGAGAGAGGCTCAGCAGATCACAGATGCTCCCCAAAGCAAAAAGCAAACAATATTTTAAGTGTGGAATGTGACAAAACCAGATTTATTTGAAAGACAAGTGTCGCAAACACAGTGTGGAGCAGAGAAGACTTGAAGGTGGTTTTGCCAATAACTGCTGCAGTATTTCCAGTGAGTTACCGAGCCTCTCAACTCTAATTTCTTGTTCTTTCTTGGCCTTTTGGCTGAAGCAGAATCACTATTTAGTATATTCTAGATGAGAAAACTGTATTCAGCACTTGCAGTCTAACATAATCAAATAATGCTTTTTCCATTCCTGGCTTCTATGATCTCTCTGTAAAATAGATATAATAATGCTAAGCATTGTCACTAGGGTGATAAGGCTTAAAGTACTTCGAGAATCTAACATGAAAGAGGCTATAAAAAGCCCAGACATTCTGATGCATCTGAGATAGCCCATTACTTAATGGGCCAGTAGAAAAAGCTGGTGAATGCCAACATACAAGCTGTAGAGGTCTGCTGCAACTTGCAGAGCTCTGAAGGATCGCCACAGATTTCTAGTAGGTGAAGTCACAGGTACTCAGCTGCATGTCACAGGCGCGACAGTGACTGCATGCAGAAGTACCATGCAAGCTTTCAAAACTGAGCTGGAAAGAAATCTTCAATAACATAAAAGTCCTAGAAAGAGTATGACATATGGAGAAATGCCATTTCCTATATGCCTACTGATGCACATCATTCAGTATGTACTTAGACTAGTATTACCTCTTCCTAACAGACATCAAGAAATACATAGCACAAGAATCCACACATGGCCGTATCACACTGTACTCCCACTCTCACCACTGCAGTATCCCTGCTTTTTCCCCCTACACTCACCAGCAAGCATTCTCTGCTCTTCACCTCATGCAGAACCATCTTCTCTCCCTTTGCCCAGCTTGTAACTTGGGGATAGAGTCAGGGTTTTCTTTCATCACAAGGTTTTGTAAGATATGAGTCCAGAGAGAGTTGCTTGTCAGTAAGAAAATGGGGAGAAGCTAGCAGAAAGAGGCTGCACCTCTTTCTTCGCAGTGCACTGCTACAGGGGAAACCCCAGTCTGAAATGGATTCAGCATATACCCTTGTTTGTGCAGGAAAGGTAGTTCTTCTGCCTTGATGTAAACGTTGGACTACCACAGAAAGACTTTTGAAATTTGCAAACTGAACTTAAGAGTTGCTAGAGACAAGTTATAAAGTGGATGCCCCACATTTCTAGAACCATCTAGATGAAAGGTTCCTGCCTAGTATCTCCACTTTGCCATCTGTAATGCAGGAAGAAACAGGCAGGCCACTGAAGTTTAAAACAATCTCCAATCCCCCATTCTGTGTTAAATTTCTGACACCTTAAGTAGGAAACCATAAAGGACAAACCTTTTCCCACTGTTTCCACGATGTTTTCCATTCCCAGGACAACCAGCACTCAGTTTGCTCAGCAGCACCCACTAGCCAACAGCAGCCAACACCTGCAGCTCCTTACTGCAAATGGAGATGATGCCCAGCTGCAGCTGGCCACAGGCAGAGGAACCACAGCCTATCCCACTCTCCCTCATGTTTCATGGGGCTACAGGTAACCCTGGCCAAAGCCTCACAAAGTAGTCAAATTGCAAATCTAAATTTGACCATTTGGCTTCAAGACAGATAGTGTTGTAATAGTCAAAGCAGGCCTCATCATTTTTCAAAAAACCAGAAACTCAGTCTCATAGTACCAAACAAAACTGATGGCATTTTTAAGTTTCATAAGTTTGCTATCACTGAAGTGAAGGAAATAGCAGTCCTATGATTAGCACTGCAGAGATGGGAATAAATCAATATGGTAGGCTGGTTTAGCTTTTCCCTTAGAAATCTGAGAGTTCAGACTGCACCTTATTGTCTTTATTGAGGTTCTTAGAAAGTAAAAGCACTAGTAATCCACACAAAATAGCACCTTCTACCAATGGAGTTCACAAGCAGTCAAAACTACCCCTGCTTTGCAAAGGAAGTGTCTGCCACAAAGGGAAGTATTTTGCGTCACACGACATGTCAATGGAAGAGCTGTGTATACACAATGCCTCTTCTGAGTCCAGTTCCTCTTGTGATTCTCTCCTCCTCCCTGCTTACTTTGTGCTATAGTCACTGACAACAGACCCAATACTGCAAGATAATTAAGTTGGAAGTCAAAGTAGAACTCAGTTCTTACAGCTACCTTTGCAGCTACCTACTGAAGTTCTCTGGCAAAAGGAAAAATAAATGCAAAATATTAACTGATATGCTGTTTTCAAACCACAAGGATCACTTTACATTCAGCACCTATTTTTCCATGCTCGATTCCATCTTTGTACAATAGTTTACCATTTTCTTTAAAAGATCTGCTGTTAGAAGCTCGTCTGAAGTCTGTTTGCAGACAGCCACCAGCTCTTTCTGCTGGATACAGCTAGAACACTTCAACCATGTCATAGATCCCACATGACTAACAAGTGAAGATGATTCTCCTTCACTACAACTGACACGGTTTATAGCTTCTGCAAGTAGAGATATCGAAGTCCTATCTATGCTGTCACAGGGAATTTCTGAGTAGCCATGCTAAGCAGAATAGTGACAACCATGAAGCTACTCGGCCGCCTCAGTCATAAATCAAAATACTCATGTAAATTAGACTTTAGTCTCAAAATGTGTTTCTTGCCTAAATATTTAAACACATAAATAACCTCCAGCCATTCCAACTTGTCATTTTAAGCTTTCTGACATTTATTGTTCGCAAGAAAAGAAAGGTCAGACTTATCAAATCTGCATTTATGCTTCCATGACATTTTTCTCCAACCAAATTTTTCTGAATTAGAGAAGCAAGACAAATGTGGCACATTTCATAAAGGACCTTTCTCAGCTCAGCTCTGCGGTCTCAGCAGCCCCACTGAGCTCAAAAGTGGCTTCTCAGGAAACAGATGCTGTGGCTCCGTGGATAGAAAGAGATTCGGAAAGCAGGCAACCTAAATTGCTGTTTGCTGTTACGTAAATCACTTGTGCCAAAAAAGCAGATTTCCTAGTCTCAGTACTCTAGTTCTGGGTAACCCAAGCAGATGCCTTGGTATGAGAATCAAAGACAGGAAATGTCCAGGCACAATGCAGAATTTGCTGCTGCTTAGGAAGAAAATCACAACTTGGACTCCCAAAACACCATCACCAAAAATGAGTTAGCACTGATATATTGAAAAGGTGATACCTTCTTTACTATGATGAGGCTCATTTATTTGGGAATTTTGTGAGTAAGTGCTAAATACTGCCAATCTCCCCTCACTTTTTCTACTTCTTGGGGGACAATTCACAAACATTGTCACAAACACAGATTTTATTTCCTATCATGTAATGTTCATGTGAGATGTGCAATGAACCAAATGACCGGATTACTTCAGGATACAATTCAATCAGACACTGCAAAACTGTCTTTGATTTTGAAGAATGTCTCTGCATTTGTATAATAAAGCACTTAAGTCTCCCAGTGCACTTCTTTGCTGTAGGTATTTATTCCCCATTTTTAAGGATGGGGAAATAAAAGCATAGCAAGTTTAGAGAAAACATCTTTTTAAAATGTGCCATAGATGTTCATTCAAATAAAATAAAAAAAAAAACAAACCTGATACTTGTGCCCCTTTTGGTGTTTGTTTATGGATATTTTACTGAACACGCTTATGAATAAGAACATTCATAAGAACAATGAGCCTAAAAGTAAGCAAAATTTGCAGAAAACAGACCTAGAAATCATAAACACATTGTGCATTATCCTGACTCCCATTGAAGATCAGCAACACCATGTAACTCTGGTCCAAGCAAAACCATGTGGAATAGGGATCATGGCATGTTTTCTGTGAACCACTCAAAGACTGAGCATCATTTCTAACATTATCTGCCAAATAATTGGCAACAAATTTACAAAGCCCTAAATTTTTGTGGTCAGCATAGAAATAACAAACAAGGCACCATCAGTCAAGAGAGTCATATGCTATGAGTTTTCTTGGTGCTGATGGAGTAGGAAAGTGACTTGGACATGATGAACAGGCAGGCCAGCAGCAGAACCAAGGATCATGCTGCCCACGAAGCCAGGCAAACCCACCACTAGGCAATCAGTTTCCTCTTCAAGGGGCATTTACATTTCATGAAGAGGCACTGTGGACTCACTAAATCCACGTTTCTGGAGAGCACCAGTGACTGGAGGTCTAGAGGGAGGTGCTACAGACCTAATACTTAGGGCAGGAGGGACTGGGAAAGATGCTCCTAAGCACACCTAGGATTCGCTGTGATTTAGCAACTGGTAATTGGCATGCAGCATACTGGCACCCATCACAACCCAAGGGCAGAAAAGGAAAACCTCAGTTTGCAGTAGTTCATGTCTAGAGTAAACTCAAGTGCAATTCAGGCCTGTCCTTAAGCTTTGGACTCACAAAGCTGGCCTGATAGCCGAGGCAAAGCGCAAAACCCCAGCAGAAAAGAGCAAAACCACTTGCACTACAATGAAAATCTTTCAGAAGCCCTACTGCAGTGCTTCAGTCTTATTCACCAAGTTTTGCCACTGATTTATCAGAAGAGCAGGATCAGATCTCAGATGTGGCATACAGTTGAGGATGAGAGAAAAACAGAGAGCAACAGGAAAGTAAGTAACTTTTACCAGTTTTCTGCTCAGTATGGCACAACTCCAAACTTTGTTCTTTGAAAGCAGAAAAACAAAACCAAAAAATAACAAAAGAAAAATATAACTAAGAGACCTTGATTAAATGCTGGTACTTCTAAAATATGTGGAAAGAATTCTGCAGACTTTACTACAGTCAGATTTCAACTTGGAGCTCTGATTTTCATTTACAAAATGTCCACTTTCAAAACCACATTTTCATCTAGTCTGAAGTTCTTTCTAATCTTTAGGCAAAGGGTTCCTCCTGCAAATGAGTTCAGGTGCATGGTAGCAGTACCCTAAAGATGTAAAGCTTAATTGCCTCACCATTATAATAGCATTGGTATGTAGTGAATGCATACAGTTGCAGGGAGAATACATGTGGCAAGTTAATAAAATTTTAGATGAAGGCCACAGCGCAGGAGCAATATTTCGCCTAGCCAGAGGATGAAAAGTTATGCATTGCTATTTAAAAAATATAATTGGAATGTTAAATCTATTTCATGAATGAAAGTACATTGACCTTTAGAGGGAGAAATGACTCATTTTCATCCCTGTATGCCCCTTTTTAACATATGCTTCCCACCTCTGCGTATATAAGTAGCAATTAGATCTCATGGGAAGTTATTTTATGGCTATTTCAGCTTATTAAACTTCCTAAGTAAACTCACAAGAAACCTATTTAGCAACATTTGTAGCTCAGGTTCTCTACTGTGAGTGGACTGGTTACCTGTGAAGCTAACATGAAAAAAATCCACACACCAATGCACAGTTAGGGTGCAAGGGCTCTGGATCACTATGCAGCCCATGGGAGTGTAGAGCATTCACCTTGGACTAACCCAATCCCATGCCTACCCATGCCATGTTATCTGTGGGACTGATTTGCCAAGAAGGCCCCCACAAGACCTCTGCACAACATATGCTACCCTATCTGATCTTACAAGTGCTGGGAGGAATTTTAGCCCAGCAGCAGAGGATCAGTCATGCAAGGGGCAATCAGTGCTGATGCTCAGACAGTTCCTTAATTGACAGTCTCTATATAGAGACAATTTAGGATTTTTTCCCAAGAAAGCTCAATAACATGTCCAGAGAGTGCACTGCTACAGAGACCCACTGTGTTTCAATACTATACAGCAAATCCTCTAAGACCAGAACTAAAACTGGCTGGGACTCTTCTCACAGAAAGGTTCGCTAGTCTTTCAGTTTCCCATGGCAATGTACTGGGTTTGATTAAACTCTTTTGGGAAAGGTTTCCTTGGAGGCAGGGTGGAATTCCCAGTCAAAACCAAAGACAATGAGAGCAAAGTCAACAGCAACCTGGCAGCTGGGAGGTTTGCCTAAAATATGGGAGATCTGCAGCACTGCGATCCTCTCTGAGCTCTCGCCTCCCTTCATCTGCATTTTTTGTTGTACATTTTTCCAAAGAGATGATTGAAATTATTTTGATTCTTTTTGGCCCAGAGAAGCACTGGGGGAAGAAGCCACCAATATTAATTCCAAAAGCATTTCCAAGAGAGGAAAACTCTCTCTTACCCAATTTTGAAAAGGCCAAGCTGACACAGAAATGGTAGATGGGCTGAGGACCACAGCTTCTCTAAATGGAAGCTTTTTGTTGCAGGATGTTCTATTCCCATGAGGATGAGTGTATGAGAGAAATCTGGCATTAAGAGTATTTGCAGGAGAGCGCTGTAGAAATCCCTGTGAACTTATGGTTTGTCTGTTAAACAGCAGTCCAATAAGTACATCCTTTTCTAATTGTTCAGTAACACACTGAGACAAATTGCTTTATGCTTTGTGAAAACATGCTGTTAAAAAGGGAGAAGATTCTCTCCAGTTAAATATCTTTGAGCCAGTATCGGAGAGTATAACAGTTAAAGAGAATAAAGCACTATTTACAGGACTCTGTTGTCACCCTTAAGGTCAATGGGAATTCATCCCCTTGCAATTTTTTCTCAGCCTAAAATATAATTCATTCTCCATTCACATGGAGGATAACTTGGCAAAAATAATTTAGCAAGGTAATTATATCTTTTCCTGGGAAGTATGGCAATCCTGGGCATCTCCAGCAGAGGAGAGAAAAAAAAAAAAGAAAAAGAAAAAGCTAAGTACGTCAACATAAGTGAAGCAGCTTTAACATTGTTGATGGGAGGATTGTGTTGTTTGAAATCCATTTCCAATTAGCTTAACCAATGAAGGAAAGGCTTAGCTGCCTTAGGAAGGGCTTTAGTTAAGCCCCGTACACATTAGCTGCAATGGTGTTAATAATTGCTGGAATCTGCACACTTGGGCTGGTGGATGCTGTTCATGCTGTTATCACTGTGTCAGCACATCCTGCTGTCGGCACGGCTACACGGCACAAATTTAAGCATGGCAGTGACACATGGTGTTCACACAGGCAGCACCTTCGCAAACCAGAAAGAATGGATCTTTAATGTTTTTAAACAAACCCATGTTACAAATCCAGTGCAAAGCCATGTAATAGTGTAACTACACTAAGGCATCATTGCTGAAAAAGCAGAGATGCAATCTTATAGTGACACAACTTACACATTAGCAACCTTGGTGTAGAATTCAAGAAGAGACTAGGATTTTTGCAGGAGATTATGAACAGCTGCTAGAAGTTATTAGTGTGATATAGGTAAATGAGGTCCATATTCCCTCCCTCTGCTCCTCCTTTTCCTACATCCTCTATGATTGACTTTGCACAACTGTGTTGCAGTAAAAACAGCAGCGCCTTGTTTCCAACATGATTTTACAGGGGCATAGCTGACTACTACTTATCTATCTGGAAAAGCATGTATTTCTTCTCAACAGTGAGACAACAGACAACGTCCAGAGCCTGTGGGTTTTACTAACTTTGGTTAAAGCTCCATCCGCGTTGTATTCACAAGATCAGAGCACCTGTTAGTTCACATGTATACCCTTCACCCAGGTTAAAAACACACCTCCATCCTCAAAGACAACAAATGCATGCCCCCCAGCTCCCCTATTGCTATAAGCACCAGAGTCAAGATGGCATTAAAAGCTAAGGCTGTATCTTCACTGCCAAAGAGAGAGATCTGTAAAGCAAAATAACTGCTACTCACAATAAATTCCCCAGACAGAAAAAAAGAGACGGTGGGTTTTGGTGTCTTTAATTTTTAGTAATTATTCTTTTTTTACTGCACTGTAGCAAGGCAAGACCTGCTGGAAGGTAGGGTGTGTTGGCCTCACCTAGCCACCTTGTGGTAGACAGTACCTCTGCGTTATCCCTGCCAGAATTGACATAGGAACAGCTAGCCCAGGTATCTCACTTCAGCCCCAAGTGTAAGACTGACTCACACCCAGCCTGCTCTGACAGTCTGCTTTGATTTTCATTTCAGGCAGCAAGGAATGAGACGCGTTCAGTTTGTAGTTATTCAGATTGCTGGCCCAGCTTTTCAGATGAGCATCAAAAATCAGTTGCTCCAACTTTGTATTCAAAGCCCAGCACCGACTTGTCTCACCTCTTGTGAATTTACTTAAGTATATTCTGTGGTCCATTAAGTAGGTGGCTACTCAGGGACACACCATTGACTTCTACACAGCTTCATAAAAGCTACCTAACTTAACTCACTGTGACAAATTATATGGCCCCACAGTCCTCTAGGTATTATATTCTTTTAGTGGGAGAGCCTGAATCACAGCTTGTGTTAAAGGTACAACGCACACACAGAATGGAAATCTCTCTTGATCACTGGCCCAAAGCAGAGACTTGATAGGAGGTAACTGCTGTCCAGAACCAAAATTTTAAGCCAGGTTCTCTCTTCACAGAAGCACCAGCACTACATGTGCCCCCTCAGATGTACAACTTCTTACCTTACTGTAGCTGATACAGCGCAGCTCACTAAGGATCCTCTGTGATTTTAAAAGGGACAGAAATTAACTCATTTCCAGATACATGAAACTCAGAGGAAAACCTACTTCTTGCAGGTTTGTCTGTTATAAGGCATTACCTTATATGTTTAAAGAAGAGTAATAATATTGATACCAACACCATAGCATCAACATACAAATTTGCTGGTCAGCCCCAGCTTTGGAAATGTTTGTGCCGTTCCCCGATGTCTGCCTGCACATAACCTTGGAATCACCTGCAGCACTTTGAGGAAGCTTCCCTTTCTAGGACGGTATTTTTTAAGTTTTAAAGAAGCTGATCCTGCTGTCCTTGGACCAGTGACACTTTAACCTTTGGGTCTCGCTTGCAGCTGTCTGGCACAAACGAACTCTTGGCATTTCCTAAAAATCCCTCAGCGCTGTCCAAATAGCTCTCCCGGCCCTACAAAAGCCCCTCGATGCGTTTCGCACCGGTAAAGCGCAGCCCTCGAGGACAAGCCGCTAAGGGAAGCCGCGACTGCTCGGGATGGGGGGGGACTGCGCTTCCCGCACCCGCCGGGCTGGCGGCCACACCGGGGCTGCGCGGAGGGGCCGGACGCGTGTCCCGGGGGGGTGGCTCGGCGGGGGACGCACGCAGCGGAGGGTCGGCGGGAGC